>NC_048567.1:14472376-14802376 GCF_013265735.2 Oncorhynchus mykiss | reverse complement strand
TGGCAGATTTCTCTCCTTCGCAGTGTGCTTGTTTCATGTCACCGTGCGGTGGCTGCCATATGGTCTGGGGAAAGAGTTAAATAAGTCATGAGGCAGCTGACTCTTCCTGCTCAGCTCAGCCACCATTTTAATGAGAAAATACATATTTTCAGCCTCCTCCATCCACCCCATGTAACAACATGGCAACATGTAAACAACAGAATGAACAGGCCAGTCCATTACGGGGTTTGGCTAAATATGGCCATGCATTTGGCTCAAGCATCTCTATTAGATTATATCATTACATGTTACTCATCAAACCTCCCTCTTCTTCCAACAGCTACCCGAGCAGCCTACTTTTCCCAGCAGCCCCAAGACCAGGTAGTGGTGTCTGGTCAATCGGTGACTCTGCCCTGTGTCATCGTGGGGTACCGAGGAATGGTGCAGTGGACCAAAGACGGCCTGGCGCTGGGTGGAGAAAGAGATCTGCCAGGTATGCATCTGATCTGACCAACATCTCTCTGTGTGTTTCTCTCTCTGTCTTCCCCCTCTCCCCCCCCCCCCCCTCTCTCTCTCTCTCTCTCTCCGTCTTCCCTCTCTCTCTCTCTCTCCGTCTCCCCCCTCTCTCTCTGTCTCCCCCCCCCCTCTCTCTCTCTCTCTCTCTCTCTCTCTCTCTCCGTCTTCCCCTCTCTCTCTGTCTCCCCCGCCTCTCTCTCTCTCTCTCTCTCTCTCTCTCTCTCTCTCTCTCTCTCTCTCCGTCTTCCCCCTCTCTCTCTGTCTCTCTCTCTCTCTCTCTCTCTCTCTCTCTCTCTGTCTTCCCCCTCTCTCTCTGTCTCCCCCCCTCTCTCTCTCTCTGTCTTCCCCCTCTCTCTCTGTCTCCCCCCCCCCCCCCCCCCTCTCTCTCTCTCTCTCTCTCTCTCTCTCTCTCTCTCTCTCTCTCTCTCTTTTTCTCTCTGTGTCTTCCCCCTCTCTCTCTGTCTCCTCCTCCCCCCTCTCTCCTTCTCTCTCTCTCCACCCTCCCTCTCTCTGTCTCCCCCATCTCTCTCTTTCTCTTTGTCTTTCTCTCTGTCACACTCTAGCTCCCCTACTTCTCTCTCTCCCCCTGATCAATTCATGGTCTCATTAGGAAGCCTTGGCTCTCTGTCTGTCTGTCTACTCAAATTAATGGAGGTGGAGAGAAACAAATATACTGCAGACAGCCTCTCTACCACAAACAGACACAGAGCATTTAATTTGTTGTTTAGCATTTTGAGGCTTTTGTACCAAGGTGGATAATCAATTGGCTGGTGTCACGCGCTGACATTTAGCTGTGTTCTGGACTAGTGGGAAGGTGAATGAGGCTCGGGGTTGACCTTAGACACTACATCTTGATTTTGTCTGTGCTTTAAAGGACAGTCAGTCGCCTCACGCCCCAATCTCACATGTAGCTGTGGCCTTCCCCTAGCCAGTCCCACGCTGCTCAGCCAACTGAACGGCTCAGTGCTTAACTGCTCATTTTGCAGTCTTTTCATTCCGGTTTGGGTTTGTTGTTCTGCTGTTGATTGTTGGGTTTGTTTTCTTGTTTTCTTTCCCATTCTCTGACTCACTGTATTCCTTGTGTTGGCTTAATGCAGGGTGGACACGCTACTCCTTAATGGGCGACCCGCTATCAGGCGAGCACAGCTTGATGATCGACTCGGCAGAGCTGGCTGATGACGCCATGTACGAGTGTCAGGCTACGCAGGCCGGACTGCGCTCCCACCGAGCCAAGCTCACTGTTCTAGGTAAGATACACAGCTGCTGCACACACCGCACACGGGCACACACACCCTGATCTGCAGGTTGGCTCTACAGAGGGAGATTGTTAAGCACCATTATGGTTCTGACAGACTTACACATGTTTAAAATGCTCACAGTTTCTATGTCTTGTAACTATTTATGACATCACCTGCTGTTATCAACTTTCACAAATGACACCTGGAAAATGTATTTACTGCCGTATATCAGCCCTGTAAATATTTTTCAAACCCAACAGAGCCAGCAAAAAAAACTATTTTCCTTCAGTATCGATAATCAAGACTGTGGAAGTCTAGGATAATGTGATTGCTGCAGTCACAAATGACTTGCGTGGACACTTAAAAAGTCAAGTTCTGCACAGTTAGCACATTTTACAGTGAGTCACAATATTTGTCAACCGTGGGGCAGCTTTTACATTAACGCAAAGTGAGTGATCTACATATTCACCAGGCATCCAGAGGTGGGGAGAGGAGGGTGGTGGTGGAGAGAGGGATGGCGGAGGGGGGTGAGAGGAGAGAGAGAGAGGCCCCTCGTGGGACTCCCAGACAGTGAAACACTGCTGGCACCTGGTGGCCGATGGGGGAACAGGCAGCAGCACATTCATTAGTCTTTACTGAACGTCTCTCTGATGATCTGGCAAATACACCCAACGAAGCGGAGAGACAGTTACAGAAGACACTGGAGCCTCAGCTCTATGCACCAACAACAAGGCTAGGCTACTGTACTGTCTCCCCACTGCCCTGCTTGTTTCTGTCATTTTATGAGCTCGTTTATGCAGCGAGACGAGGGGGAGAAGAAAAGGCAGCGAATGAAAGGCTGGTCATGTGAATTCTGATGCCCCATGATGAAGAACACTGCTCTAATTGGCTTGACTCAGTGTTGGGCCACGCTCCGCTCACTATCCACTTCCTCTCCTCTCCGCTCCTACGACCACGCGCAGCTCGAAAGAGCACAATGCAGCGTGGTCAATAGAGATCACATACACCCACCCAAACCCAGCTTCACAACGCCCGCACTGCACAGAGTGGGGGTGGACGAGGATGGACTGTTTGATTGGTTAGCGTGAGCCTTTGTGGACAGAAAAGGCAGGAGATGTTGTTTCCTAACACTTAGTAGAATGTCCCCATTAAGAGAGGAGCAAATCAAGCAGGGACCGGGGTGTGTGTAGGCCTGTTTCGAGAACGCAGATTCACAGAGGCTAGGGTCTTGAAGTGTGCGTGTGTGTGTGTGTGTGTGTGTGTGTGTGTGTGTGTGTGTGTGTGTGTGTAAATCAATGCAGCCAGATGAGACCAAAAAAATCCGGCGCATTCAAAGGAGTCAACGGCGGGAGAGCAGCCAAGGGAGTCGGCATGGAAATTAAAATCACCTAGCACTCGGATTCCATTAGTGTCCGGGCCGCAGTGGCGGAAGGACCTCTGACAATTCAGATACACACACAGAAATTGGTTCAGTGGAGGGAGCAAGAGAGAGAGAGAGATAGACCGGGGCGCAGGCCTGCTGCTGTTTACGCCTGCCATTATTGCCTGGGGAGATAGACACCTTCATCAGGGGTGGCAGCGTGTGCGAAACCATGCAAATAAATGAACAAATAAGCAATTCAGATGAAACATCACTGGGCAGCAGTGGGAGTAAAAGAGTACTAATGCCAGTCTCAATGAAGAAAGAAGAAGGAAAATGAAATAGCGCTTCTCTTTTTTTCTTCTCAAAGCCAAATGTTGTCGGTTTCCATTCCAGTCTACAAAGTAGAAACACACCTCGCGAACCAACACGATGATGAAAGAATATTGTTTTCTCTGTGTGCAGTGGATGAATTGATGCAGCGTTAACACATCACATTAATCTCACTAGATGTTCCTCTCATTCAGAAGTGTACTGTGTACTGTAAAAGGAGCTTTCAGTTTGGTGGGTTGTTTCTCTCCTCTAACATGAATGCGTTGTGTTTCCTCCTTCTCTCCCTGTAGTTCCCCCCACAGACCCGGTGGTGGAGGGAGGTCCTATCATACGTGTGAAGGCCCACACACCCTACAACCTCACCTGCCGCGCCTCGGGGGCCAAGCCTGCCGCCGAGATCACCTGGTACAGAGACGGAGAGGTCATGGACACGGCCATATACTCCAAGGTACAGAAAGACTACAGCATAATCAGATAACAGGTCGGGCCAGGGCAGGTTAGAGAGACCAGGGCCATGCCCAACCTCATCAGGATCCACTAACACACACACCAGCACAGCTCAGCAGAGTACAGCAGAGCCCACCTAAGCAGGCCATGGCAGGGTACAGCAGAGCCCATCTAAGCAGGCTATGGCAGGGTACAGCAGAGCTCATCTAAGCAGGCTATGGCAGGGTACAGCAGAGCCCATCTAAGCAGGCTATGGCAGGGTACAGCAGAGCTCATCTAAGCAGGCTACAGCAGGGTACAGCAGAGCCCATCTAAGCAGGCTATATGGCAGGGTACAGCAGAGCTCATCTAAGCAGGCTATGGCAGGGTACAGCAGAGCCCAGCTTAGCAGGCTACGGCAGGGTACAGCAGAGCTCATCTAAGCAGGCTATGGCAGGGTACAGCAGAGCCCATCTAAGCAGGCTATGGCAGGGTACAACAGACCCCAGCTTAGCAGGCTATGGCAGGGTACAGCAGAGACCATCTAAGCAGGTTATGGCAGGGTACAGCAGAGACCTTCTAAGCAGGCTATGGCAGGGTACAGCAGAGACCATCTAAGCAGGCTATGGCAGGGTACAACAGACCCCAGCTTAGCAGGCTATGGCAGGGTACAGCAGACCCCAGCTTAGCAGGCTATGGCAGGGTACAACAGACCCCAGCTTAGCAGGCTATGGCAGGGTACAACAGACCCCAGCTTAGCAGGCTATGGCAGGGTACAACAGACCCCAGCTTAGCAGGCTATGGCAGGGTACAGCAGAGACCATCTAAGCAGGTTATGGCAGGGTACAGCAGAGACCTTCTAAGCAGGCTATGGCAGGGTACAGCAGAGACCATCTTAGCAGGCTATGGCAGGGTACAGCAGAGACCATCTTAGCAGGCTATGGCAGGGTACAGCAGAGACCATCTAAGCAGGCTATGGCAGGGTACAACAGACCCCAGCTTAGCAGGCTATGGCAGGGTACAACAGACCCCAGCTTAGCAGGCTATGGCAGGGTACAACAGACCCCAGCTTAGCAGGCTATGGCAGGGTACAGCAGAGACCATCTAAGCAGGTTATGGCAGGGTACAGCAGAGACCTTCAAAGCAGGCTATGGCAGGGTACAGCAGAGACCATCTTAGCAGGCTATGGCAGGGTACAACAGACCCCAGCTTAGCAGGCTATGGCAAGGTACAACAGACCCCAGCTTAGCAGGCTATGGCAGGGTACAACAGACCCCAGCTTAGCAGGCTATGGCAGGGTACAACAGACCCCAGCTTAGCAGGCTATGGCAGGGTACAACAGACCCCAGCTTAGCAGGCTATGGCAGGGTACAACAGACCCCAGCTTAGCAGGCTATGGCAGGGTACAGCAGAGACCATCTAAGCAGGTTATGGCAGGGTACAGCAGAGACCTTCTAAGCAGGCTATGGCAGGGTACAGCAGAGACCATCTTAGCAGGCTATGGCAGGGTACAGCAGAGACCATCTTAGCAGGCTATGGCAGGGTACAGCAGAGACCAGCTTAGCAGGCTATGGCAGGGTACAACAGACCCCAGCTTAGCAGGCTATGGCAGGGTACAACAGACCCCAGCTTAGCAGGCTATGGCAGGGTACAGCAGAGACCATCTTAGCAGGCTATGGCAGGGTACAGCAGAGACCATCTTAGCAGGCTATGGCAGGGTACAGCAGAGACCATCTTAGCAGGCTATGGCAGGGTACACCAGACCCCAGCTTAGCAGGCTATGGCAGGGTACAGCAGAGACCAGCTTAGCAGGCTATGGCAGGGTACAGCAGAGACCATCTAAGCAGGCTATGGCAGGGTACAACAGACCCCAGCTTAGCAGGCTATGGCAGGGTACAACAGACCCCAGCTTAGCAGGCTATGGCAGGGTACAGCAGATACCATCTAAGCAGGCTATGGCAGGGTACAGCAGAGACCATCTAAGCAGGCTATGGCAGGGTACAACAGAACCCAGCTTAGCAGGCTATGGCAGGGTACAGCAGAGACCATCTTAGCAGGCGATGGCAGGGTACAGCAGAGACCATCTTAGCAGGCTATGGCAGGGTACACCAGGCCCCAGCTTAGCAGGCTATGGCAGGGTACAGCAGAGACCATCTTAGCAGGCTATGGCAGGGTACAGCAGAGACCATCTTAGCAGGCTATGGCAGGGTACAACAGACCCCAGCTTAGCAGGCTATGGCAGGGTACAACAGACCCCAGCTTAGCAGGCTATGGCAGGGTACAGCAGAGACCAGCTTAGCAGGCTACGGCAGGGTACAGCAGAGCTCATCTAAGCAGGCTATGGCAGGGTACAGCAGAGCCCATCTAAGCAGGCTATGGCAGGGTACAACAGACCCCAGCTTAGCAGGCTATGGCAGGGTACAGCAGAGACCATCTAAGCAGGCTACGGCAGGGTACAGCAGAGACCATCTAAGCAGGCTATGGCAGGGTACAACAGACCCCAGCTTAGCAGGCTATGGCAGGGTACAACAGACCCCAGCTTAGCAGGCTATGGCAGGGTACAACAGACCCCAGCTTAGCAGGCTATGGCAGGGTACAACAGACCCCAGCTTAGCAGGCTATGGCAGGGTACAACAGACCCCAGCTTAGCAGGCTATGGCAGGGTACAACAGACCCCAGCTTAGCAGGCTATGGCAGGGTACAGCAGAGACCATCTAAGCAGGTTATGGCAGGGTACAGCAGAGACCTTCTAAGCAGGCTATGGCAGGGTACAGCAGAGACCATCTTAGCAGGCTATGGCAGGGTACAGCAGAGACCATCTTAGCAGGCTATGGCAGGGTACAGCAGAGACCAGCTTAGCAGGCTATGGCAGGGTACAACAGACCCCAGCTTAGCAGGCTATGGCAGGGTACAACAGACCCCAGCTTAGCAGGCTATGGCAGGGTACAGCAGAGACCATCTTAGCAGGCTATGGCAGGGTACAGCAGAGACCAGCTTAGCAGGCTACGGCAGGGTACAGCAGAGCTCATCTAAGCAGGCTATGGCAGGGTACAGCAGAGCCCATCTAAGCAGGCTATGACAGGGTACAACAGACCCCAGCTTAGCAGGCTATGGCAGGGTACAGCAGAGACCATCTAAGCAGGTTATGGCAGGGTACAGCAGAGACCTTCAAAGCAGGCTATGGAAGGGTACAGCAGAGACCATCTAAGCAGGCTATGGCAGGGTACAACAGACCCCAGCTTAGCAGGCTATGGCAAGGTACAACAGACCCCAGCTTAGCAGGCTATGGCAGGGTACAACAGACCCCAGCTTAGCAGGCTATGGCAGGGTACAACAGACCCCAGCTTAGCAGGCTATGGCAGGGTACAACAGACCCCAGCTTAGCAGGCTATGGCAGGGTACAGCAGAGACCATCTAAGCAGGTTATGGCAGGGTACAGCAGAGACCTTCTAAGCAGGCTATGGCAGGGTACAGCAGAGACCATCTTAGCAGGCTATGGCAGGGTACAGCAGAGACCATCTTAGCAGGCTATGGCAGGGTACAGCAGAGACCAGCTTAGCAGGCTATGGCAGGGTACAACAGACCCCAGCTTAGCAGGCTATGGCAGGGTACAACATACCCCAGCTTAGCAGGCTATGGCAGGGTACAGCAGAGACCATCTTAGCAGGCTATGGCAGGGTACAGCAGAGACCATCTTAGCAGGCTATGGCAGGGTACAGCAGAGACCATCTTAGCAGGCTATGGCAGGGTACACCAGACCCCAGCTTAGCAGGCTATGGCAGGGTACAGCAGAGACCAGCTTAGCAGGCTATGGCAGGGTACAGCAGAGACCATCTAAGCAGGCTATGGCAGGGTACAACAGACCCCAGCTTAGCAGGCTATGGCAGGGTACAACAGACCCCAGCTTAGCAGGCTATGGCAGGGTACAGCAGAGAACATCTAAGCAGGTTATGGCAGGGTACAACAGAGACCTTCTAAGCAGGCTATGGCAGGGTACAGCAGAGACCATCTAAGCAGGCTATGGCAGGGTACAACAGACCCCAGCTTAGCAGGCTATGGCAGGGTACAACAGACCCCAGCTTAGCAGGCTATGGCAGGGTACAGCAGAGACCATCTAAGCAGGCTATGGCAGGGTACAGCAGAGACCATCTAAGCAGGCTATGGCAGGGTACAACAGAACCCAGCTTAGCAGGCTATGGCAGGGTACAGCAGAGACCATCTTAGCAGGCTATGGCAGGGTACAGCAGAGACCATCTTAGCAGGCTATGGCAGGGTACACCAGACCCCAGCTTAGCAGGCTATGGCAGGGTACAGCAGAGACCATCTTAGCAGGCTATGGCAGGGTACAGCAGAGACCAGCTTAGCAGGCTATGGCAGGGTACAACAGACCACAGCTTAGCAGGCTATGGCAGGGTACAGCAGAGACCATCTTAGCAGGCTATGGCAGGGTACAGGAGAGACCATCTTAGCAGGCTATGGCAGGGTACACCAGACCCCAGCTTAGCAGGCTATGACAGGGTACAGCAGAGACCATCTTAGCAGGCTATGGCAGGGTACAGCAGAGACCATCTTAGCAGGCTATGGCAGGGTACAACAGACCCCAGCTTAGCAGGCTATGGCAGGGTACAACAGACCCCAGCTTAGCAGGCTATGGCAGGGTACAGCAGAGACCATCTTAGCAGGCTATGGCAGGGTACAGCAGAGACCAGCTTAGCAGGCTACGGCAGGGTACAGCAGAGCTCATCTAAGCAGGCTATGGCAGGGTACAGCAGAGCCCATCTAAGCAGGCTATGACAGGGTACAACAGACCCCAGCTTAGCAGGCTATGGCAGGGTACAGCAGAGACCATCTAAGCAGGTTATGGCAGGGTACAGCAGAGACCTTCAAAGCAGGCTATGGAAGGGTACAGCAGAGACCATCTAAGCAGGCTATGGCAGGGTACAACAGACCCCAGCTTAGCAGGCTATGGCAAGGTACAACAGACCCCAGCTTAGCAGGCTATGGCAGGGTACAACAGACCCCAGCTTAGCAGGCTATGGCAGGGTACAACAGACCCCAGCTTAGCAGGCTATGGCAGGGTACAACAGACCCCAGCTTAGCAGGCTATGGCAGGGTACAGCAGAGACCATCTAAGCAGGTTATGGCAGGGTACAGCAGAGACCTTCTAAGCAGGCTATGGCAGGGTACAGCAGAGACCATCTTAGCAGGCTATGGCAGGGTACAGCAGAGACCATCTTAGCAGGCTATGGCAGGGTACAGCAGAGACCAGCTTAGCAGGCTATGGCAGGGTACAACAGACCCCAGCTTAGCAGGCTATGGCAGGGTACAACAGACCCCAGCTTAGCAGGCTATGGCAGGGTACAGCAGAGACCATCTTAGCAGGCTATGGCAGGGTACAGCAGAGACCATCTTAGCAGGCTATGGCAGGGTACAGCAGAGACCATCTTAGCAGGCTATGGCAGGGTACACCAGACCCCAGCTTAGCAGGCTATGGCAGGGTACAACAGAGACCAGCTTAGCAGGCTATGGCAGGGTACAGCAGAGACCATCTAAGCAGGCTATGGCAGGGTACAACAGACCCCAGCTTAGCAGGCTATGGCAGGGTACAACAGACCCCAGCTTAGCAGGCTATGGCAGGGTACAGCAGAGAACATCTAAGCAGGTTATGGCAGGGTACAACAGAGACCTTCTAAGCAGGCTATGGCAGGGTACAGCAGAGACCATCTAAGCAGGCTATGGCAGGGTACAACAGACCCCAGCTTAGCAGGCTATGGCAGGGTACAACAGACCCCAGCTTAGCAGGCTATGGCAGGGTACAGCAGAGACCATCTAAGCAGGCTATGGCAGGGTACAGCAGAGACCATCTAAGCAGGCTATGGCAGGGTACAACAGAACCCAGCTTAGCAGGCTATGGCAGGGTACAGCAGAGACCATCTTAGCAGGCTATGGCAGGGTACAGCAGAGACCATCTTAGCAGGCTATGGCAGGGTACACCAGACCCCAGCTTAGCAGGCTATGGCAGGGTACAGCAGAGACCATCTTAGCAGGCTATGGCAGGGTACAGCAGAGACCAGCTTAGCAGGCTATGGCAGGGTACAACAGACCACAGCTTAGCAGGCTATGGCAGGGTACAGCAGAGACCATCTTAGCAGGCTATGGCAGGGTACAGCAGAGACCATCTTAGCAGGCTATGGCAGGGTACAGGAGAGACCATCTTAGCAGGCTATGGCAGGGTACACCAGACCCCAGCTTAGCAGGCTATGACAGGGTACAGCAGAGACCATCTTAGCAGGCTATGGCAGGGTACAGCAGAGACCATCTTAGCAGGCTATGGCAGGGTACAACAGACCCCAGCTTAGCAGGCTATGGCAGGGTACAACAGACCCCAGCTTAGCAGGCTATGGCAGGGTACAGCAGAGACCATCTTAGCAGGCTATGGCAGGGTACAGCAGAGACCATCTTAGCAGGCTATGGCAGGGTACAGCAGAGACCATCTTAGCAGGCTATGGCAGGGTACAACAGACCCCAGCTTAGCAGGCTATGGCAGGGTACAACAGACCCCAGCTTAGCAGGCTATGGCAGGGTACAACAGACCCCAGCTTAGCAGGCTATGGCAGGGTACAACAGACCCCAGCTTAGCAGGCTATGGCAGGGTACAACAGACCCCAGCTTAGCAGGCTATGGCAGGGTACAACAGACCCCAGCTTAGCAGGCTATGGCAGGGTACAACAGACCCCAGCTTAGCAGGCTATGGCAGGGTACAACAGACCCCAGCTTAGCAGGCTATGGCAGGGTACAACAGACCCCAGCTTAGCAGGCTATGGCAGGGTATAGCAGCTACTCAAAATGCAGCAACTTTATCTCAGGGCAGAATACAGAAGCAGACTCTTCCTTTTCTCTGTTTTCTCTCTATTTTCTTCATTTTCTTCTCAATTCCTCTCTTTCTCTCTCAGGACTTATTCTTTCTGTCCCTACCTCCCTCTCTGCAGTCCCCCTCCCCTTTTTCACTCATACCTGAACCCCCCACCTCTCTCCCCTACTCCCCCTCCCCTCACACTCTAATGCACTGACACTACAGCATAACTGGAGCATGCCAAAGCTCAGACAGGCATGAGCGTTTGATACAGTAGAATTTCTGCTGAGGAGAAATCACCCACAACAATGCCAAAACACAATGGGGGGACGCGCCAGAGCGTGAACCAGCCGCAGTCGGGAAAGACTCACATTTGTCATACTCTCTGACCACGCTAAACTACGCTAAACGACACATTTAAGGAGACTAGAGCCCGCAGTGGAGAAAAGGAGGGGGGCAGGAGGGGAGAGAAAGAGATAGGGAGAGAGAAAGTGGGAGTAAAAGAAAGAAGGGTGGGAGATACTGAAATGCAGTTCACCGAAAGAAAGAAAACGGGTGCTTTTAGAGAGAGGGAGGGCTAGAGTAGGGGAGGGGGAGGTGGAGAGGGGGAGAGGTGGCTTGGGGCAGAGTGAGAGGTGGTGACAGGGAGTGATGCGACTCGATCTAGCGTAAAAATGCTTTTTGTGTGTCTGGCTGAGGAAGTGAACGGCCTGGTCCATTGATTCAGCTGTCTGTTTGTCCGTCCGTCCAGGGAATGGGCTCTGCTCTGCCCTTGCCCTTTTCCAGAGCTGCCTGTGAGACAACCCTCCCCCGGCCCCCCCTCCTCACGGCTACAGCCCAGAAATACAGACATAGCCACCCCTGCCATTACTGCACACTGTCTGACAGCCCTGTGTGTGTGTGTGTGTGTGTGTGTGTGTGTGTGTGTGTGTGTGTGTGTGTGTGTGTGTGTGTGTGTGTGTGTGTGTGTGTGTGTGTGTGTGTGTGTGTGTGTGTGTGTGTGTGTGTGTGTGCGTGCGTTTCTTTGTGTGTGCGTCAAAAGCGACGGGCGATATCTCCAGAATCTACCCCTTTCCTCACTTAGACGTATTGATTCCTGCGAGCAATAAATAGATCTCAAAGATGATGACAAACAAGGAGCGCTGACTGGGAGCACTCTCAGAAATGTGGGAACAGCACAATATCCCCAGGCGCACCATAAAATATATGATTTAACCGCCATGCCAATGGACTGGATGGCAATTTGAATGCCTCACACGTCAGAAAGATAGGTCCCGCAGTGTCACAAACACCTAGAGGGGGAAGACTCAGCAGGGCCTTACTATGAGCCTATACCTATTCTATACCTTATTTCCCTACTTAAACCATTTTGTCTCTTTAGGGACCAACATATATCAATTCATGGATCTAGCCCAAGAGGGGAAATAAGGACTCATAACTCCCTCTGCATGTTTAACAGCTGTCTCTTGTCTGTCTTGGCCATTGAGATGTACAGTAAACATCGTAGATGTCTTATCTCCATGTCTCTGGTCTGTCTTGGCCATTGAGATGTACAGTAAACATCGTAGATGTCTTATCTCCATGTCTCTGGTCTGTCTTGGCCATTGAGATGTACAGTAAACATCGTAGATGTCTTGTCTCCATGTCTCTGGTCTGTCTTGGCCATTGAGATGTACAGTAAACATCGTAGATGTCTTGTCTCCATGTCTCTGGTCTGTCTCTCCTAGATGCGGATGGAGGATGGGAAGAGAGAACTGGCTGTCAGTATGCTTCCTGTGGTGCCGGAGGACAAGGACTCTGGCCGTACCTACACCTGTCGCGTCCTCAACCCCGCCGCCCCCGCCGGACTCCAGACCTCTGTCACCATCAACGTCCAGCGTGAGTGTCCTCAGTGGCACTTAGTGTCCCATACAGTCACTCTGTAGTGTCCTCGTCCCGCGTGATGAGGACACACCTAAGGTACAACACTCCCTAGTGTCCTCGTCCCAGTGATGGGGACACACTCGGGTACGAAACTCCGTAGTGTCCTCGTCCCAGTGATGAGGACACACCTAAGGTACAACACTCCCTAGTGTCCTCGTCCCAGTGATGGGGACACATTAGGGTACGAAACTCCGTAGTGTCCTCGTCCCAGTGATGGGGACACACTCGGGTACGAAACTCCGTAGTGTCCTCGTCCCAGTGATGGGGACACACTCGGGTACGAAACTCCGTAGTGTCCTCGTCCCAGTGATGCAGTGATGGGGACACACTCGGGTATGAAACTCTGTAGTGTCCTCGTCCCAGTGATGGGAACACACCTTGGGTACAACACTGTAGTGCCCTCGTCCCAGTGATGGGGACACACCCAAGGTACAACACTCTGTCAGAGGATGGAGAACACAGAGTCAAATACATTCAACTACCAACTATTAGACTTGAATACTACTTAGTATGTACTGATGTATTGTCCATGGACACTAGTATGCTAGTGTGGATATTGGGACATAGTCCTATTGGTAAATTGTATACAAATATACTACCAATAACGACAAGGTAGTAGCCTATACACATATATCATCTATAATATATTTATTTATATACTTTAGGCATTAGTTGAGGGCTTTGGTTGAATAAATACATTTCACCCAGCACCACTTTAGAGTTAATGGAAGAGTGGTTAGTTCTGCCTTCCTGCACATGCACTCGCTCACCCTTCAATGATTCATACACTAACCTCTCTGTGACAAACACACACCCCTTCAAATGTATTTATTTTTATTTTATTTCACCTCTATTTAACCAGGTAGGCAAGTTGACAACAAGTTCTCATTTACAATTGCGACCTGGCCAAGATAAAGCAAAGCAGTTCAACAGATACAACGACACAGAGTTACACATGGAGTAAAACAAACATACAGTCAATAATACAGTAGAAAAATAAGTCTAAATACAATGTGAGCAAATGAGGTGAGATAAGAGAGGTAAAGGCAAAAAAAGGCCATGGTGGCGAAGTAAATACAATATAGCAAGTAAAACACTGGATTTGCAGTGGAAGAATGTGCGAAGTAGAGATATAAATAATGGGGTGCAAAGGAGCAAAATAAATAAATTAAATACAGTAGGGGGAGAGGTAGTTGTTTGGGCTAAATTATAGATGGGCTATGTACAGGTGCAGGAATCTGTGAGCTGCTCTGACAGCTGGTGCTTGAAGCTAGTGAGGGAGATAAGTGTTTCCAGTTTCAGAGATTTTTTGTAGTTCGTTCCAGTCATTGGCAGCAAAGAACTGGAAGGAGAGGCGACCAAAGAAAGAATTGGTTTTGGGGGTGACCAGAGAGCGTGTGCTACAGGTGGTCCTAGCTATGGGTCCTAGCTCAGTGACACATACCTCCAGTGTTCACAGAGCTTCCTTTAGTACTGCTGTCCTGTTCCTTCTCCCTTGACTGACACAAATTCAGCCTTCATATACTGTAGAATCCTCCATAGTGATAGATATGACACATACTAAGTTCACCTCTCAGTAATGTTGTGTGTTCCCCTCCGTCCTGCAGACCCCCCATCAGTGACCCTGTCCGTCCAGCCTCAGACTGTCATGGAGGGAGCCAAGGTTCTGTTCATCTGCTCTGCCTCTGCCAACCCTGAGATCACAGGATACAGGTAAAAAAAAACAGCACCTCAACCTACACTTTGTTGGGTTCATTTCTTTCATGAAGTCAGTGTGTGCTGCATTATTATGGAACTATTAGCCTTTTAGTTGGTCCAGTTTGGATTTTATCATTATTAACGCACATGTAACTCAAAATGATCTAGTGATCCAGTGACCTGCTAACCCAATATGTTCTGGTAAACCAAAGTGATCTTGTAACCCAATGTGATGTGGTAAATTGACCTTCTAACCCTATGTGATGTGGTAAATTGACCTATCCCTGTGTGCTGTGGCAAATTGACCTTCTAACCCTATGTGATGTGGTAAATTGACCTTCTAACCCTATGTGATGTGGTAAATTGACCTTCTATCCCTGTGTGCTGTGGTAAATTGACCTTCTAACCCTATGTGATGTGGTAAATTGACCTTCTAACCCTATGTGATGTGGTAAATTGACCTTCTAACCCTATGTGATGTGGTACATTGACATTCTAACCCTATGTGATGTGGTAAATTGACCTTCTAACCCTATGCGATGTGGTAAATTGACCTTTTAACCCTATGTGATGTGGTAAATTGACATTCTAACCCTATGTGATGTGGTACATTGACATTCTAACCCTATGTGATGTGGTAAATTGACCTTTTAACCCTATGTGATGTGGTAAATTGACATTCTAACCCTATGTGATGTGGTACATTGACATTCTAACCCTATGTGATGTGGTGATCTGGTGGTCCAGGTGGTCCAAGGGAGGAGTCCCCATCTCGGAGGCGAACGGGGACAGCCTGGAGGTGACGGTAGACCACTCGTACTTCACAGACCCTGTCTCCTGTGAGGTGTCCAACTCAGTGGGCAGCACCAACGTCAGCACCCTGGTGGATGTACAATGTGAGTGGAGCACATCAGTGTATCATAGTACTAGTAGCCTATAGTGTAATCTGAGTAGTGTGTCTGTGAACACGTTCACCCTTGTCACAAGAGTTATTGTGTCTTTGGAGGATACTGTGTAATGTGCTTTGTGCTTTGAAAATGGCTTAGTGGATATGATAAAGTCATACTGAATTGAATGGTGAATAAGGGCTGTATTAGTTCTGATGGTGTCCTGGGCTCCTCTACAGTTGGTCCCAGGCTGCTGTCGGAGCCCAAGCCCATGAACGTGGACATTGGGATGGACGCTGCCTTCACCTGCACCTGGACAGGCAACCCTCCCCTTACCCTGGCCTGGACCAAACAGGGCTCAAGCGTGGTAAGACAAGTAGCTCAATCAATACTTATACTGTGTGTGCGTGTTGGTGTGCGTGTTTGTGTGTGTGTGTGTGTGTGTGTGTGTGTGTGTGTGTGTGTGTGTGTGTGTGTGTGTGTGTGTGTGTGTGTGTGTGTGTGTGTGTGTGTGTGTGTGTCGGCCGTGAGTGTGTAATGAGAGAAAGCCCTCAGACATCAGAGCTAAACCTTCAGAGGCAGTGTGTGTGATGACTGTCAGGTTCTCGCACTGCTGACAGCAGGGGAGGTGACACTCTGTCATAACAACATGACCACTAAATCAATCACATCCACAGTTGAGGCGCACTAGTTAAAAACCAGCCGACACATTTCACATCCCACTCCGAGAACAGCTTCTCAAACCGCTCCTCAACCCGGACCAAGACACAACACAAAGAACATCTAGGGAGGAATATGTGAGGTAGCTTACAAACAGCCCAGTTCCACCTTTAGTTTGCGTCATCCTGGTTCAAGGTCTCCCACCCCACCCCAGGCAACACTATCAGCGCTATCTCCAGGGAGCCTCTCTCCCGGTGTTTAATCGAATTTCAGAGGCAGCTTTTGCTAAAAACGCCACCGCTAAAGAGAAGAGAGCTGCAGGACAGCAGGCGATGCTGTAAAAGCCACGCTGTCATCTCCATCTCCCAGACTGAACCAACGCTCTCCGGAAGAAAATAACTAATCCACACGCACCACGCCTCACACAGCTACCAGTAATGGATTCATTAGGTTACTCTCTAATTGTGGTTGAATAAAAAATGGAGAGTGGGAGTGAAAGGACGGAGGGAGGGAGAGGAGGGGCGTAGAGGGAGAGGAAATGGATTAATCACAGCTTGATGGAATGGTGGGATCAATGAGCTAACGAGTGCGCAAGTGTAGAGGGAACTGTAGCAGCCTCTAAAGGCTACGGCCCACTCACACCATGATAACGTTATGCTCTGCCGGCAACGTTTAATTAGGACAATCTCCACAGCAGCATGGTCACTCCAGAGGTGCCTGGCTGTAGCTGGAGTCTGTGATTAAAAACACAGTGTTGTCACCACCATGAAATTAAACTGAAACTGTTCGGCCACATTGGTGCTGCTGCAACAACTTCCCCCTCTTATCCCTCCTGTCCACCCCTCTCTCTCTCTTTTCCCCCCATCTCCCTCCACTCCACTCCTCTCCCTTCCCTCCTCTCCCTCCCCTCCCTCCCCTCGTCTCCCTCCCACCTCTCCTCTCCCTCTACAGGTGCTCAGTAATGGCAACACCCTGCAGCTGAAGGCTGTCACCCAGGAGGATGCTGGGACGTATACCTGCAAGGCCATCGTCCCCCGCATCGGGGTGGCTGAGAGGGACGTCACGCTCACTGTCAACGGTAAGTCTCATATGAGTCTCAATAGTCTGAAAATAGGGCTAATTCAATACCACTTTCTTTTAGATGTAGAATATTAAAGAAGCACATTTGGTATTATCTAAGAAGAATGTTTACTCAAGCATTATATGTGTCAACCATCTGACAATGCATCTGTGTTTAATTTGTCTCAAAATCTCCCTCTTTCTGTCCCCGACATCTCTCTCTCTCTCTCTCTCTCTCTCTCTCTCTCTCTCTCTCTCTCTCTCTCTCTCTCCAGGCCCACCTATCATTACAGCAGACGCCACACAGCACGCTGTCAAGCACTCCAAGGGCAAGCTAGAGTGCCTGGTGGGAAACAGCCCCTCGCCTGACAAGATTGTAAGTGAGCCTCTTGTCTTCCTGTCTTTCCTCTTTCAATGTTGTGTGTGTGTGCATGCATGTGCTCGCGCACACATGCGTGTGCACATTTAATACACACTGAATCCCCCACCTTCACACACACACATCATCCCTTCACCACTCAATGGGGATGAGGGAGAGAGAACAGAAAGGTAACTAGAAAGGGGGGCCGGCCCTCCTGCAGGCTGCAGCCTAACCGCACGGCTCAATTAGCGCTGCATCCATCAGGCCTGACCTGTCAGGTGACCCTGGGTGCGTGGGCAGCTCTGACAGAGGATAATTAGGGTCTGAGGGGGAGTGAGAGGCAGGCACCCCATAGACCTTACCTAGCAGCAGGAGAGAAGCTTCAGCACCGACAGGAGCATCTTACACAGCCTCACAGGTCTGGCAGGGCTTAGAGGCTGACAGGGCTTACCTCCAGGGCAAGACGTAGGAGGCAATTTAGACGTACGGCCCTTAGCAATGTCAGCCAGGTGGATGGAGAGGGAGGAAAACAGAGAGAGGGAGGGTGGTTGGTTAGAAGGTACCTGTGATTGATCTAAGCATGGGAAGTAGTGGTTGATCTGAGCTCTGACAGCGCTGCTAGCCACTCACCTGTTGTTCATCTCCCATCTTTCTCACTAGGTGTGGACATTTGGAGACGTGACCCTCTCCTCGGGCTCCTCCGGTCGTTTCTCTGTCCAGACGGTGACCAGTGACCATGGGGTCCTGTCCTCCCTGGTCCTGTCTGAGACCCTGGCCCAGGACTTCCTACTCCGCTACAACTGCACCGCATGGAACCGCTTTGGCACAGGCACTGCGCTGGTCACCCTCAAGGAGCAAGGTACGGGTAGGAACTGGACAGGGGTCCTTATTATCTATCATCTCACACAGTCAGCATGACCAATCTCACTAAGACGAGCACTATGGAGAGACGGTGCTGGGAAGAGAGAGGGGTTAGATGAGGTCAAAGCAGAACTCCAATTGAGTGCTTATCTTAATTATACTATTTTAATCAATATAATTTAATCAGCAGATGGTGGGCCTTAATGAATACATTGGGCCCATAACATAGATATCGATCGGGGACTAAAGTCAATTAGATCAGGGCACAGGTGTCCTGGGGCCGAGCCGCCGGCGGTCCCTTAGCTCCCTTTCTCTCTAAGTGTGTGAGAGCCACCCTCTTCAAATTTACTTAAATGACAATTTACTTACTCACACACACACATACATGCACACACACACACACACACACTCTGCACACTGGAGTTGGCGGAGGTAAGGAAGGAAGGCCTTTGTTGCAGTAGACACCAAAAATAAGGTCCTCGCCAGCAATTTACATCAAGACAGCTCAACCGGGGTCTCGGGAGAGTTGAGTGGTGCGCCGTATCTCTCTCCTGGAATCTCTAATTAGATTACTGTCTATTGCTTCATTGCATGTCAGGCCTTGTTACCCTTCTTCCAGAGAGATTAGACACAATAGCCGAGGCTGTGGGGACGCAGGGGGCTCTAAGTGTGTCTGTGTGTGTGTGTGTGTGTGTGTGTGTGTGTGTGTGTGTGTGTGTGTGTGCGTGTGCGTGTGTGTGTGTGTGTGTGTGCGTGTATGCGTGTATGCGTGTGTGCGTGCTTCTGAGGGACCATGAGGCTTACTGCAGATGAATTTATATAGGAGCAGGCGTTGGCAGAGATTAGTTGGGGGGGAATGAGTAGAGTGGCGTTAGAAGAGGAGACTGGATCTGGTCCTGCCTGTCTCGCTCTGATCAGTAGCAAGGTCCTGACTCTTTTCTCTTTTCCTCTCTCTCCTCACAGAGGCCCTGCCCATGCTGATCATCATTGGGGCGGCGGTGGGCGGAGGGTGTGTCCTGCTCATCTGTGTCGTCACCCTGGTCTCTCTCTGCTGCAGGCACACCGGGAAAGGTGAGGTCGAAGGTCAGATATGGGGCATGCCGGGGTTGGGCTACATTCCATGTCAACTCACCCTATTCAAGGAAATGAATTGACATTCAGTAAATGACTATTCACTCAATATTTTTCAATCGTTGTGAACTGACTGATTTGAAATAGAATTGACCCCAAATCTTAGTGATGCATGGTTAGTTTCAACTTCATGAAAGGAGCACAATCAAATCATTTTCTATAAAGGCAACAGGCATGAAAAGCAGTTTTAGAATCATTTCTAAATCACCTGTCTCTTTTGAATCCTCACAGGTAAAAAGTGCACACGCCTCTCAAAGAGTGACATCAGAGTTCAGATTGTGCACAGTGACCACAATGCTACCCGTGGCAACGATGATGAGGAGGATGTCAAGGAGCCCATGGTAAATGCCTCCGTTCAATCACTTTCAGTAGGTTTTCAAATACCTTTTCATCTTTATATAACATATATAATGTATATTACTGTGATTATGTGATGATATACAGTACAGTCATTTTGTTGTGCTCATGTTGGTCTAAGATGTTCCACCTTTATAATTGTAGGGCCTGTTGTTTCCCCCTCAGGCCCCCAACAGCAGTGAGTCTCCTGGGACATCCCGGACGGAACACAGTGACCTGCTGGAGGAGGACGAGGACGAGAGGTCAGACATCAAGGTAAAAACCGTAAGGAGAAACACTCACTAATACAATGTTTATACAATGTTTCATGCATGGGAAAAATTGCAATCATTCATTGAGCATTTGTTGCATGTGCTTTTTTGCTGGGTGTTTTGAAAAAGTCTGAAATCTCTATATACATACTGTATCTTTACAGTTTACGGTTGAACAACTTAACACCCTGTTGTTATTTCCTCTCCCCTCAGGACCCCACTAACGGCTACTACAACGTGCATGCTCACGAGGACCGGGTGATCCGCAGTGGTTTCTCAGATTACGTGCCCAACCCCCGTCCTGTCTACACGCCATCCCAGCTGCCCTCCCCCAGCCCGCTGTACGGCCAGCACACAGTGGTGGCAGCCACACAGCCCCGCATCTACGACTTCTCCCACCGCTACGCCACCACCACAGGGGCCCGCTCCACCTACGAGCAGCAGCAGGCAGCGGCAGCCCAGCCCGGAGCCATCTACCCCACCGACCCTGTCTACAGTGGCTCTGCCTACCTGCCCACCGCCACCACATACGGCCGAGCCTTCACCAGCTACGTCAAGCCTGCCTCCTACGAGAAGGTGGACGCCTACGATCAATCAGACCAGGCTAGCAAGGTGTCTAGCTCCTCTCGTTTCTCCTATGCATCATCGCAGGTCTCCTCCCAGCAGTCCGACTACGGAAGGCCGTCACAACGCATGCAGACTCACGTCTGATTTGACCACGGAACAGGGGGTGGAGCGCGAAGGGCCATGTAAAGAGGAAGCATTTGTCATCTCTATAGGAGGTGTGGCCAGACTAACATGAGGAGAGAGGACTGGTTGGTTGGTCCTTCTCCTGGACACATTTTGGAAGGAGATGTAGGTGACAGTGATTGCCTTCCTTATTTGTTATTCAGTTGTCATTCTGGGATTGAATGGTCCCAATGGAGTCAATGATTGTGATGTGCCACTCACATTCCCCATCAATAAATAATCTACTACAGTGTCTGCTACTTCAAAGATGAGCCTGCTATTCTGTCATGGCACTGGTTTTGTTTTACCAGTGAGGGGATGGGAGGAAGGCAAACTGGAAATCACCAGACAGGAGCATCTCATGACTTTGGGTGGCCTAAACTAACTGGATTTTGGAGCCTAGCTAACATTTCTCAAAAAGAACAGACTCCTCAGACAAATAGAACTTGTAACTGACTATGAACAAATTAAAAACACAGATATATTCATAAAAAATAAAAGAAGAGTCAACACATTGTGGTCATTTGGTGTTTGTCGGCATGTGAAAGGAGTTCTAAGCACATTTGTGTCTCTCTATCCATTTAAAGAAGCCTGAGCTCCACAATGGCAGCCATAAACCGCTCTGCAAAACAATACGTTTGGCTTGGGTGTGGGTTATCTGGGAGTGAAAGCAGAGTGAGGTATGGAGAGAATGTGTATCCTAGCCTTCACCTAATAGAGAGACAGCCTCTGTGTTATTGTTCTACCCTGGAGGACAAGAAAAGGAAATGGAAAAACCCAAAGATGGTGAGCTACAGTACATAGCAGTGTTTTGAAAGAGTTAGGGAGATGAATTCCTCTGGGTACTGTATTACTTCTGTGTTTGCCAGATTGTTCTGGAAATAGTCTCCATTTAACAATCAGAGAATGCGGTTTGTAAAATGGTGGCAATCTTGAACTTGAATAAGCTCAAGGTGCAGTCTCAACAGGCTAAGATGGGTTCTACTTGTGAAACTGTCCCTCTTCAGACACCATCCACACACCAGTCTTTATGACACAATCAAGTAGCTTCAATATGTTTACAAAAACACAGTACTACCCTGAAATACTGACTAGATCAACTGTACAAATGGGTGAAGAAGTCCCATTCTTTCTCTGTTGCATGCAGATGATGTGTCTAGTGAAACTCTTCAGCATTTCTTTTCCATGTCCATTATGCTTGTTTGAGAGACTGCTTACTGCACCTGGTCTCAGTTGCATTCCGGTTCTGGACACTACTGGAACCCTGTACTGCCATTTTGTGTCGAGAGCCGCGCTACCGGTCAGTCGGCCCAATTGGAGAACAAACGTCACTAAGTGAACCAAGTGATTTAAAAACAAAAATCATCGCTCGTCTTTATTTTTATATAAGCCTTAATGTACAGCTTGTAAGCTGCTTTACTGTAAAGTATCTTTATATTATATATACATAAATCTATCTTGATTGATTTTATTTGGGTCCACAATTTCTCTCCTTCTGTTCCGTTGTTCATCAATCACTGAATGCAGAAAGATGAACTATGCTTTTTGGGAACACAACTAATTACCATTTGTTGGTTTGGTTCATTTTGTTTTTTTAATAATGTATTAAGGATTTTATTTGCTAAAAATGAGCTATTGTTGCTTGTAACTTTGTATACATATTTATATTTAAATAAAACCATTTCAGATAAAGACCAGCGTGGTTTGAGTACTGTACTGTACGTTGGCACGGTGAGGAGATGCAGTGTGTGTGCATGTCATGGGGGAACAGGTACAAACAAAGCTGCTTATGTACCGAAGTTGATGAATACATAAATTAGAAGAGCTGTCTATGTTGATTCTCCTATTCCCGTGGTGGAGCGTAGCTTTTAATGAAGACAGATGTGATTGTAGATCTCCTACTGTCTGTGTATCCACCTCCTTACACCCACACGCCCAGCTCCCCTGGAAACAAGATATTGCTGTGACAAAGCTAGGTATAATGTGACAATATCAGCTTGTCTTGTCACCTCGGTCTCGTTACATCTCGTCTCCAGGTAGACATGCTCGTCACAGCAGGGAGGAGATGAGTGCTATGAGAGCTCCACATTCATTACAGTCTGCCGTGTAAAAGGGACATGGCCCCACAATAGACTCATAATACTTACTATACAATAACTATTATAGAGACACGAGTCAGTCAATGACAAATGAAGGTAATTGACATGCAGAAGATTCAGGTAAAGTATGTTTATTGTGTAGGATTCATAAATCTTTTATAGAAAAATGAGGCATACAAACAAAATTGAACAGTATAAAAGGAATGTGTCCACAATCCAATATAAATGTTACCTTTATTTAACTACACACAGTAACAGCTCACATTTATTATTTAAAGAGTCGCTTTTGGCCCCTTCAACCCCTGTTCTGAAACATACCTTTATACACTCCATATTACCCAGCATTGTGCCAATGTTAGGGACCATAGAAACAAATAGCCCAACATCATCGTCAACCTTTAACAATTTAAATATTTTCAGCACTTCAACATTTACAAACAACGGAGAGCTTTAGGTTTTGAAGTCACAGTAAATGTACAAATACAAACACAAGCCAAAATAGAGTGAAAGAAAACCAATGAAGAATCTGAACAGTTAAAAGCAGGACCAGGATTGTCCAATAAAAAGTCCACTGTTTGAGAGGGGTGAGAAGAACTCATTGTGTTGCTCCGTGCAAACAGCTAAACCCAATTGATTTTCTTGAGCTGCCGTGCGTAGGGGAGTGAAGACCCGCATCACCCTCAGCTCAACTGGCAAATGGAGACCATTTTAGCTAGCCTGTATATGGGGTTCTCCTAGAATACTAATGTGAGGGAAATGGCTGCAGCATCTATAGAAATTGATAGGAACCTCCGAATTGCACTGTCCCCATTGACCCTCAGAGGGGAAGAGGTGAAGCGAGGTTTTACTCTAGTCAAAATCTGTCCATGAGGTGTCGAATTTGGTCAACAAACATTTATTGCTAATTTGCTACGTGACGCTTATTTGATAAAATATAAGTGTTGTATTGGTTAGATTATTACGAATGCACTGATATAAGTGGAAGCATGTGGCCTTTCTGCAACTTACCCCAAAACAACTTTATATCGGAGTTGTGCCTGTTGTCACAGAGGACTCATCATAGATAGAACCCGTTTATCATATTGAGGGCTTCCACCATTTTAAATTAGTCAACTGGGTGGAGATTCTAGAGTGGGGAGCAATCAGCCAATGAAGAAGAAAATTGACTACTTTAAAATGTAGATAGCTAGGGTTGAGCAGTATACCGTATCCCGGGGTATTTAGAAATACGCTCTGTATGATTTTTCAATACAGTTGTTTTTGAAAATGTGTACTTTTTAAATAAATATCTGCATTCAACTTATGCACTAGGTAATAGATCAGGCAGATCGCAGTCATCATTTCCCATTACATTATTTTTCACTCTGTGTGCAATAAAAATATTTTTAAAAAGCAGACATCGAATATCCCCTTGAGCATGGTGATGTTATTAATTACACTTTGGATGGTGTATCAATACCCCAAGTCACTACAAAGATACAGGCGTCCTTCCTAACTCAGTTGCCAGAGAGGAAGGAAACAGCTCAGGAATTTCACCATGAGGCCAATGGTGACTTTAAAACATTTAGAGTGATAGGAGTGATGGCTGTGATAGGAGAAAACTGAGGATGGATCAATATTGTAGTTAGTCCACACTACTAACCTAAATGACAGACTGAAAAGAAGAAAGCCTGTACAGAATACAAATATTGGAAAACATGTTTGCAATAAGGCACTAAAGTAAAAGTGCAAAAAAATGGCAAAGAAATGAAATGTATATCCTGAATACAAAGAGTTATGTTTGGGACAAATCCAACACTGGGTAACACTTCATACTTTCAAGCATCGTGGTGACTGCATCATGTTATGGGTATACTCGTGTAACAGTTTAGCTTCCATCCCTCTCCTCGCCCCTACCTGGGCTCGAACCAGGGACCCTCTGCACACATCAACAACAGCCACCCTCGAAGCATCATTACCCATCGCTCCACAAAAGCCGTAGCCCTTGCAGAGCAAGGGGAACTACTTCTAGGTCTCAGAGAGAGTGACGTCACCGATTGAAACGCTATTAGCGCACACCCCGCTACCTAGCTAGCCATTTCACATCGGTTACACTCACCCCCCTTTTGACGACCTCCTTTTCAGCAGCAACCAGTGATCCGGGTCACGGCACCAATTAACAGTTTATCTTCCGTCCCTCTCCTCGCCCCTACCTGGGCTCGTACCAGGGACCCTCTGCACACATCGACAACAGCCACCTTCGAAGCATTGTTACCCATCGCTCCACAAAAGCCGCGGCCCTTGCAGAGAAAGTGGAACAACTACTTCAAGTTCTCAGAGCGAGTGACGTCACCGATTCAAACACTATTAGTGAGCACCCTGCTAACAAGCTGGCCATTTCACATCGGTTACACTCGTCATTGGCTAGGGCTTGGGAGTTTTTCGGGGGGGGGACAAAATTGAAATCCTAGAGGAAAACCTGCTTTAGTCCAACAGACACTGGAAGACAAATTCACCTTTCAGCAGGACAATAACCTAAAACACAAGGCCAAATATACACTGGAGTTGCTTTCCAAGACGACATTGAATATTCCTAAGTGGCTTAGTGACAGTTTCGAATTAAAATCTGCTTGAAAACCTATGGCAAGACTTGAAAATGGTTGTCTAGTAATGATCAACAACCAACTTGACAGAGCTTGAAGAATATGGAAAAGAATAATGTGCAAATATTGTACAATCCAGGTATGGAAAACTCATAGGGACTTACCAAGAAAGACTCGCAGCTGTAACCTCTGCCGAAGGTAATTATAACATGAATTTACTCAGGGGTGTGAATACATATGTAAATTATGTATTCAAATTCTAAAAATAGGTTTTCACTTTGTCATTATGGGGTATTGTGTGTAGATGGGTGATTTGTTTATATTTCATCCATTTTTAATTCAGGCTGTAACAAAAATGTGTAATAAATCAAAGGGTGTGAATTGATTCTGAAGGCACTGCAATAGACAATCTTTGTTAGAACTCAAGATTCCATGCATCTCTGCATTGATAATATCACACTCACTTATAAAACATTTCATGTTCTTGTCTAGGCACTTTAAGTGAAAATTGTCAGGTGAAAACAGCTGGTAAAGAAATACATTGTAAAAAAAAAAAAACTATACTCTAAAATATTTATTTTATATCTATTCTATTTCTGTTCTATTTCTGATTCCCTCAGTTCATTTGGCATGTCTGTCTGCCCAACAGAAGATGTGATCTCACATCATAAAAATGGTGGAAACTAGGCAAATACCACCAAAAACAAAGTGTGTCCTCAAAATATACATCTTCCATTATTTACACTGGGAGAATATTAATCAAACCAGTGGAACATGACATGATTGATGGAGGTGCAGGAGTCTTGCTGGTCCTCGGAGCCTTCGAGAACAAGGGTTGCATCAGTACAGCATAAAAACCTAATCCCAAACCCATTTGAAATCCTTCGTCTGAGCAGTAGCTAGCCCCATGCAGGCCCTCAGTGGGTGTCGGAGGCTGGTTGAGGCTGGCTAGATAGCTCTGGTCATCATGGGGGGACTCGTCCTCAATCAGACGCAATGTTCCATATTCCTTATTTTTTGTCTTGTCCTGTCAGACCCTCAAATTGTCTACCCGCTGTCTTCACCCCCCCCCCTCCCCCCTTCCCCATATCCCCTCATCATCAAACCCCCGTGTTCTTGCGGATCCAATCTCTCAGCTTGGTGACGCGCGAGTAGACGCCGGGCTTGTTCCGACGAGCGCAGCCCTCACCCCAGCTCACGATGCCTGCCTGGAACCACATTCCACTTTCTTCGAAGCACACCAGGGGACCCCCCGAGTCTCCCTAGTGATGAGAGCAACAGAGGACAGAGACATTACATTGGGCACAAAGGAAATTTGTTTAAGGGTGTATGCCATATGTTTCTATTTATAATTGCATGTGTTTGTATTGTGTGTGTGTGTATGTGTATGTGTGAGTGATAATGTAGCCTGCCGTGCGTATCCTTCCCACCTGACAGGCGTCGACTCCTCCGGACAGGAAGCCGGAGCAGAGCATCCTGGATGTGACCTGACCCTCGGTGACCACGTTACACACCGTGTCGTTAATGATCTTCACCTCCGCCTTCTGCAGCAGCCGTGCTATGGCACCTGACCGCCACGAGAAAGAGAGGACACGTGGTTATAACTAGCAGGAGACAACCTTCATGTCCACTAGCTACAACCCAGGTGCTAATGAGTTGGCTTTGTGTTGGCTAATGGACAGTTAAGAGATCCCTCAAGAGGGAGAACGAGGGAGAAGGTCTGGTATGAAATATGGATGTGGAGGAAGGTGTAATGGAAGAGAGGGATGACAGAAAAAAAGATGTAGGAGAGATGAAGGGAACAAGAGGAATGACATGAGAGAGCTGAGGAAAATATCAGGGTGGAAGATGAGGGAGAAGGAATGGGAACGGGGTGACAGAAGACAGGGACGTCATGAGAGATGAAGAGAGGGATGTCATGAACGGGAGAGGTGAGGGTTGAGAATGAATGGGGAGAATGTGAGGGAAGAGGGATGTCAGGAGGAGAGAGGGATGAAGGGAAAGACGCCATGATGGGAGACAGATGAGGAGAGGGATGACATGAGGAGAGGGATGAAGAGAGGGAGGGATAGAGAGAGAGAGCATGAGGAATGCCAAGATGAGGGAAGAGAAGCATGCCAGGATGAAAGAGATGTATATAACCAGAGGAGTTGTATAACACACCTGACTGAGTCAAATACTATGCCAAACGGTTAGTATGTGAGGTGCGCTGATTCTGCACTTTCTTGGACTATTCCACTGTCTTTTCGCTCCATTCCTATCAAATGAAATCAAGTGCAGCTCGAGAATATGGAAATACTTGACCTAATGCACAGTATTTGACCCTAGTCTGCCTTCTGAGAACAGTAGTGCTGGTCTAAATGACCCTTCATACCAAATCCAGCACAGCCCAACCATCTTGAAAGTATTCAACATGTATATTCAAAATGTTTGACCTAGGGATGGGCAGGAGTAATCGAACAGATGTCAAAAATCGATCTTTAACCAGAGAATGGCGGTAGTGTGCATCTCCCATGTTCAATCTCCCGCCAATTCGTGCTCAATCATTGTTTTCATGAGGTGAATTGTTTGTCAAAGTTGATGAATTCCCAGCTATATCGCCATAGTATCACCAGCAGTAAATGTAGGCTACCATTAACCATTGCCATTTCCCATTCATCTAGAATGTTTGGTTACAGTCATTTCTGTTAATTCAATGTATTAATACAACATACTATTCTCATTCTTGTAGTGGAGACATTGTTTGGAGAGCTCACAAACTACACGGTGATAATGAAGTGGTGGTTTATTTAATTATATTTACCAGTTTTATATCAACAGTTCTGATTTATTCGTCTTGTCAGTATTGCTTGAGTGCACATAGATGTAGACTACCTGGGCTGAGTTTAAACCCTTTCGTATGTGTTTTATGTAAAAGTCAAGTGTTTTTTTTCTTCAATAGAGTGATCAAGGTTGTCCAACTATATCCTTCACAGAAGATACATTAGTGCAACACATTCATCAGAAAATAGCTTCATTTTCATCAGATGACAACCCAAGTGCAACGCTATTTGGCCAGCAGCCACACAAGTAAATGAGCAAGGGCTTTTTTTTGCAAAAACTATGCATTGCCAGCATATTTCTAGTGTTTATCATATAAAGAATATAGCTATCTACATTTCTTAATCTAATGTTTTGTTTGAATTTTGCTTGCATTTTACCAGAAAAAAAGAGGGCTACTGAGAAAAGTAGCTACAAATCAGTCAGAGTGCGGTCTGCTGACAGAATGGCAGTTGGTGAATTCTCAGAGTGAAGAAGTGCAACTGAAGCACATAGTAATTTCTGCTCGGCATCACCCCGCCAAAACCGAGCCGCTCATTATGGTTATAATGAATGATTCTCAAATGGCACTTGTTTTTTTATTCACTGAATATACTAGGAAATATGGGGCAATTTAGCAATTAGAACATGTTATCTGTAAAGGTTATGATAAATTAGACCTTTTTGCACGCTGTTGGCATATAGATAAATGCGCACATATTTTTCTGTAGTGTATTCTAATATACTTTATTTTATTTGAGCAAAAAATAATAACGTGAGTACTCGAACAGGAAAAACATTTCAAATGCCCATCCCTAGTATGACCCACTTCTGTAGCATAAAATACAAGTAAATGTATGTTAACTTTGACCCCATGCACTAAATCAATTGCAACATTAGCATTTGAAATGATTCAACATATGTACAGTGGGGCAAAAAAGTATTTAGTCAGTCACCAATTGTGCAAGTTCTCCCACTTAAAAAGATGAGAGAGGCCTGTAATTTTCATCGTAGGTACACTTCAACTATGACAGACAAAATGAGGGGGAAAAAATCCAGAAAATCACATTGTAGGATTTTTAATGAATTTAGTTGCAAATTATGGTGGAAAATAAGTATTTGGTCAATAACAAAAGTTTCTCAATACTTTGTTATATACCCTTTGTTGGCAATGACAGAGGTCAAATGTTTTCTGTAAGTCTTCACAAGGTTTTCACACACTGTTGCTGGTATTTTGGCCCATTCCTCCATGCAGATCTCCTCTAGAGCAGTGATGTTTTGGGGCTGTTGCTGGGCAACACGGACTTTCAACTCCCTCCAAAGATTTTCTATGGGGTTGAGATCTGGAGACTGGCTAGGCCACTCCAGGACCTTGAAATGCTTCTTACGAAGCCACTCCTTCGTTGCCCGGGCGGTGTGTTTGGGATCATTGTCATGCTGAAAGACCCAGCCATGTTCCATCTTCAATTCCCTTGCTGATGGAAGGAGGTTTTCACTCAAAATCTCACGATACATGGCCCCATTCATTCTTTCCTTTACACGGATCAGTCGTCCTGGTTCCTTTGCAGAAAAACAGCCCCAAAGCATGATGTTTCCACCCCCATGCTTCACAGTAGGTATGGTGTTCTTTGGATGCAACTCAGCATTCTTTGTCCTCCAAACACGACAAGTTGAGTTTTTACCAAAAAGTTATATTTTGGTTTTATCGGACCATATGACATTCTCCCAATCTTCTTCTGGATCATCCAAATACTCTCTAGCAAACTTCAGACGGGCCTGGACATGTACTGGCTTAAGCAGGGGGACACGTCTGGCACTGCAGGATTAGAGTCCCTGGCGGCGTAGTGTGTTACTGATGGTAGGCTTTGTTTGTTTGGTCCCAGCTCTCACCGTGTGGTTCTGGGATTTTTGCTCACCGTTCTTGTGATCATTTTGACCCCACGGGGTGAGATCTTGCGTGGAGCCCCAGATCGAGGGAGATTATCAGTGGTCTTGTATGTCTTCCATTTCCTAATAATTACTCCCACAGTTGATTTCTTCAAACCAAGCTGCTTACCTATTGCAAATTCAGTCTTCCAAGCCTGGTGCAGGTCTACAATTTTGTTTCTGGTGTCCTTTGACAGTCTTGGCCATAGTGGAGTTTGGAGTGTGACTGAGGTTGTGGACAGGTGTCTTTTATACTGATAACAAGTTCAAACAGGTGCCATTAATACAGGTAACGAGTGGAGGATAGAGGAGCCTCTTAAAGAAGAAGTTACAGGTCTGTGAGAGCCAGAAATCTTGCTTGTTTGTAGGTGACCAAATACTTATTTTCCACCATAATTTGCAAATAAATTCATTAAAAATCCTACAATGTGATTTTCTGGATTTTCTTTCTCATTTTGTCTGTCATAGTTGAAGTGTACCTATGATGAAAATTACAGGCATCTCATCTTTTTAAGTGGGAGAACTTGCACAATTGGTGGCTGACTAAATACTTTTTTGCCCCACTGTATTGTATATGACCTAGGTCTATAAAAACAATAGTGTAACTATATGACCCCCCACCTCCTTCGCGGAGCGTGCCCCAGCCTGTAACCCAACAGGACATGCCAGCAGGGAAGAGGTGGGAGCGTGCGGGTAGGCAGATGGGGTGGATGGTGTTGGTGAACTCCAGCGGCTGGCTCAGCTCCAGCAGGGCGATGTCGTAGTCATAGGTCATCTGGTTGTAGTCATTGTGGGTGATAATGGTCTTCACCGAGCTTCTCTGAACATTATCCTGCTTATACTGGTCCTGCATGCCACTGTACGTCTGCCAGTTGGCGGCCACGTGGTTTCTAGAGGAGGAGATGAGGAGGGCACCATTATTCAGTCATTCTGCTGGCCTCTCTGCCTTTGAAATTTCACTTGAAAAGTTTTTATTTTTATTAATTTTTTACAAAGTACAGGACTAGATATAATTGATTGTGGGTATGTTAACCAGCCTACAGGGCCAAGGGCTGGCAGTCTTATCTGAAAGGGGCCCGTGTGGGGGCAGGCTTTTGCTCCGGCCAAAGCAGAAACACACCTGATTCAAATAAGGAACTAATTAGTCTTTAATAAAGACTAAATTGATTGAATCGGCCGTGTAAGATAAAGTCTAAGATTGCCTACTGCTGCTATAGGATATTACCTTGAGCTACTCCTATAGAGCCTATCCACAGCATATGAGAATGCTGTCTGTAAACACAAAGGAAGCCGTTTCTCTTCCAAGCTGACTGTGTGATTGTGAGAGGAACCAATGCTAGCAGCAGAGCTCTGTAAATCTCTGTACTGTTCATGAAACCGCTGCAGTGCACAGCTACATCATCCCCTACAGTGGCTGGCTCGAAATGGAAAAGACCCCATCCATCCCAACACAGCAGTGCTGGATCACATTCTAGTGCTGGGATAGTGCTCCACCTACTGGCTGCCCAGCTAATTACACACTATAAAGCTGCTTTGATGTAAATGTGTCCCTGAAGCATCTCTTCAGTATAATCAGTATAATCAGGGGGTAATTTCTCAGTCCTTGTGCTGTAGATCAAAACTCTCCTGTGTTGCGTAAAGCACTGTTTACCCATCATACTCACGTCTCTTAGGGCTCTGTTCAATCCACATCGAGGAAATTCAGCTTTACAGCATGATTGAAATGTATAGGCAATGTTCTCACTTTAGTGGAGAACACATTCATGGTAAGCGCTGCACATGTTGGCTCAATATCTTTACATTTCTATTGTGGAACCTGGAACTCTTCAGCTTTACAGATTGAAGAGTCCTAAGCATTAAATGAACAAACAGGATCCCTAAAACGATGTCCTCTGGAATAATGAATAATAATAATGAGAATGGGGCACCAACAAACTAAGTTAACTCAGTGAAGTAGATGAAAGACAGCAGAGTGGCCATAAACTACCCCCGGGCGTGGGAAAGAAGGACAAAAAAAGGTGTTTGAAAGCAGAGTAGAGGGAGGTGGGAGATATCAGAGGCTTCAGAAGCAGAGACGGGACGATCTGTCTGTGAATAAGAAACCAGAAGAGGGAGGTGTGAGGGGTGCCATGTACACATGCAGGGCTGGAGATCTTGAAAGAAGAAGTCAAGGAGAGAAGCTTCAGTAGAGTAGAGAAGCCATAAACTACCCACAGGCATGACAGGATAGACAGACTCAAAAAAGAGGCATAGAGAACAAAAGCAAAGCGGGAGGGAGGGATGAAGGGAGGACATTTGAAACAATAGGAAGGACACTCTGCAGCGAGGCAGGAGGAAGGGAGAAAGGAGGAGCTGGGAGAGCAGTGTTGTGTATGTGGAACTCACTCAGGGCTGATGGTCTTGAAGCAGTGGGCGGCAGACAGGAGCCAGCGGTTGGAGATGATTGACGCGCCACACACATGCCCACGGGTCTGGAAGTGCAGGCTCACCTGCCAGGGCCACTCCCCCAGCTGCGCATTCTCCCCGCCCACAATACGGTTAAGCTTATATGGCCGGACGCCACAGTCTGTTGGGAAGTATGGCGGAATGGAGGAGAGGAAGAGGAGAGAAGCGAAGGAGAAAACAACTTCAACTTGACACCGTAGCCTTGGAGCTGAACCGCGCGGCTCATTGGAATTATAATAAGGTACCGACATTTGCTTATAAAAAAAAACACTGCCAGACCCCGAGGCTTGTAGGAAAGGAAAAACACAAAAATATTCACACAGACGTCAATAGTTCTCCAAAGAATGAAATAAATAAAAGTGCTGGATGGAGGCCCTCCGGCTTGTCTGGTGCTCTGTAGACAAGTAGCCAGTCATACGTCATCCCAGCCCCACTACTCTGCTGTCCTGTAGCTCACTGTTAGGAGTGACAATGATGAATTCACAACTGGTTTCATGTGCTAGTCGAGGTTTTCGCATCAAACAGGAGTTCTAAAAGTACATGCTAACTCATGGATGTTTTTACAAAGACAGAGAGAGATGCCCAGAGAATAGGAAGCGAGTGAAGACGTAAATGAGGAGGAGGAATGAAAGAGATTGCTGCTGGATTGTCTTGTCTTACCGCAGCCCTCCTCATCTGATTCGTCTGTGCAGTCTTTGACCCGGTCACATTCAGCGTTCACCTTGTTCACACACGCCTCGTTCTTACACTTAAAGCTGAAGTCAGAGCAGGTGCCAGGAGCTGCACAGAGAGAGAGGTGGATAAAAATAAAAAGTCAAAACCCATCATGAGATCATAAGAAAACACATTTCTGATTTTAAAAAACAATCCCATTTTTCATAAACCTATTTCAGTGCTAGGCCAGGTTTGATGAAAAAGACACTCCAATCAGTCAGGCATTAGAATGCAGTGCACCATACATAGTGATGGTGCTGTGGTTAACATTGACTGGCTGTATTGATTGAGACGGTCTAGTCTAACATCCCACTTTATCCACAAAACTGAGATTGAAAAGGAGTGACAGAGTTTTAACATAGCTATTGTCTGTCAAAAGAGAGGTGTGTCCTGTCAGGTAATGAGTGAGGTGTCTGATGTGGATTGACTTACAGACGGTACAGGAAGCCTCGTCACTCCCGTCCACACAGTCCGTCTTAGTGTCACACACCACATCCTGAGGCAAACAGGTCCCGTCACCACACCTCCACTCATTCTTAGCACAGCCTGGGGGGGAGGAAGGGAAAGAGATTTACTGATGTGGCCAGACTGGACTCTTGTTCTCCCTTCATCCCTCCCCCGCTTTGTGCTTTGAAAGACTGAATGCATTATACATGTTTAAGAGTTGACAGAGGCTGAGCAAATTGGGCAAGGCTTCCAACAAGCCACATTACTGATAAAGTAATGACCACACACAGCTGAGCTAGGAGCCAGTGTCCATCGATTAGCGCCTTTAATGTTACCACAATTAGCATGGCATTAGCGGGCCATTTAGCCCGCAGACTGGCATTACATAGATAGAGATGGTCTTGTCGACTAGGAGGCTACTCACTGCAGTGCTTCTCATCACTCTCGTCACCGCAGTCGTCGACACGGTCACACACCCAGTACTTGGGCTTGCACATCCCGTTGTCACAGGCAAACTGGTCCTTTTCACATTCTGAAAAAGGCAAGAGGAAATGTCTAGTGTGTGTCAGAGGCTTCTCTTACACAGACATGCACACACACAGGAATGTGAGGGGAGTGGGAAGTGTGTGAAGGGAGGGTAAGGGGAGAGGTGAGGGGGAGTGAGGGGAAGAGAGAGGGTTGAGGTGCAGTGAGGGAGGGTTGAGTGGAGGGAAGAAGGGGAGTGAGGGAGGGAGGGTTGAAGGGAATGAGGTAGGGGTGAGGCCAAGCGAGGCCAGAGTCTACTTACTGCAGTTCATTTCATCACTCATGTCCCCACAGTCGTTCCAGCCATCACAATGCAGCTCCTTCTTGATACAGAACCCAGAGCCACAGGCAAACTGGTTGGGGCAAGCTGCACACAGTAACAGAATGGAGGGAATGAGGAAGGAAGGAGGGAGACGGGGGAGGAGGCGAATGAGAGCGAGGGAGGAGAGAGAAAGATGGCGAGCGAGTGACAGAAGGAGTGTGAGGGAATCAGTGTATATCCGATCTATCCGTCTTGTTGCAATCTGCTCGTCCCTATTGATCAAAGCAATTAGAAATCCATTATGGCCCAAACTCTGAGAGAGCAGCACCCCAGTGAGTGGAGGGGACGAGGGGAGTGGAGGGGACTGAGACGGAGACTAGAAGAACTGATAAAACAGACAATAAACCCGCTCCCATGGTGATTGGTGGACCTGTGATGTCAGAGATGCAGTCTGTAAACCTCTATCATTGAACCATCTCTGGCTGAGTGTCAGTCAGTGTGCCACTGGGTTTGGGGCACTAGTTCGGTTTTTATAGTGACAATGGCGTCATATAGCAACTTTCACTTGAATAGCACCACCACTCCCATATCAGTTGCCATGGAGATTAAGAGGGGTTTGAAAACAGTACCATAAAATGGTTGCACCTTCATAGGATGATTCATACAATCCAGAGTCATATATAAACACCAGAGGGAAACCACTCACGGTTGGAAGGATCGTATGCGTTGTACTGAGCCTGGAAGCCTTTGTCTGTGAAGGACTCGTCAGAGTGGAACATCACAACCAGAGAGCTGGTGGTACTGGTAAGGGCCAGAGAAGACAACTCCCCACAGTATCTGACACAAAGCACACAACGTTTATTTGAGTGGAAATGCTGACATTGTATGTCAATAGGATGTCATGGTTTAAAGCAGAGAACACATTTCCTTCATCCTGTGATAATCAATAGTCACACTGTTCTATAAAGCGCCAGTAAGTAGAAGAGAATTCTTACTTGGTGCCCATGACCTCTATGTAGTCTTTATGACACACCCTGACGTCCACTCTCGGCTCCTTCATACGGAACATGGTGAACTTGACACGTACCTGCTTCCCTGCAGGGACCTGAGACAGGGTTGTGTTCATGTGAGTCCTAAGAGTTGGAAAATGCTACCACTCCACCCCTTTGCTCTGGTCCTTAGAGGTACACACTTGTACCTTCCTTCTCATAGATTCTAAATAAATGGTGCAGGAAATATGGTGGGAAGTCCCTTGAGCCTGCTTACACCAATTCAATGATTTGAAATTCACAAGGGGAACGGGACCAAGTGAGAGGTGTAGGGAATTGGAGAACACCTAGCCCACATCCTCCCCCCAGACCCACAACCTTAATGGCTGCTGCTTCAGCAATAGGACAGATGAAGATGGAAGAGGTACTGAACAGCCTGGCTGACATTCTGCAGCCTCAGCATTCCCCTCATACAGAGCTATGGATGGTGCAGGAAAGAGGGGACTAGAGAGGGACCAGAGAGTGAGGGGGGAAATAGAGAGGTAGCAGAGAGAGGGGGGTAACAGAAGGGGCTATGGTGCATGATCACCTACCTCAATGGTCCACTTGCAGTCCAGGGCTGGGGGATAGAAGCTGGGGTAATGGGGAGAGCTAAAGTTCCCCTGAGCATCATTCAGGACTCCTCCACAACTTTTGGCTAAAATGGCAACAGTTGGGTCATTAGTGTTCATCATGTTAACTTAGTGAAATATGGACTGTTTGGCTGGTATTGTCGTTGTACATCTTGGTAAGGGGATGACTGTGTGATGTTATCTTACATGTTGTTAGGGGGATGATTGAGTACTCTGCACTGAAGCCGGGCCTCTGGACAGCACTGTCGGTGACAAGGTTGATGAGCATGATGTTACTGGACGACACCACGTCCAGGGGATTGCTGGGAGGCCTCTGACCACACTTGCTGTAGGAGGAGATTCATACAAGAAATGGAGACATCAGCCAATGACAGGGCTGGGAAACACTGATCATGGTGTGAGACTTCAATTCATTCACTGACAGAATGTGGTGCTGGCATGAAAGGCATAAACCATCAGTATACCATCTACACTGTGTTGTTAAAGTGACATAGTTCACTTTTAATAAAACACATGAATCAGAAACCCAAATAAGCCCATTAAATACATTTGAAATGTCTAAATAACTGTTGAGCACCCACATATCAAAAAGCATTACATCAACTATTAAAGGGAAGAAAAATAGCCCTGCCCGCTCAGACACACGGCATTTCAAAGTCAAACAGGTATTTTAGCAAAGCGTTCCTGCAGCGTGGGCCGGCGGCCGGAGCCACAGAGGTGTGAATGACGCTGCAAGAGCAGCACTACATCTACCTGCAGCAGGGTAATGCCATTAGAAACTATTGTATTAAGGCCCTCAAACCTGGTGTCACCTTGGATAAATCTGATAGGCTGAGCAGCAATATAAAAATCTCATGCAGCGCCTGGCTACCCGCATTTGTTTGGCGAAGGGTTTGGAACTTGAAATTGCCTACAGTGTAGCCCCCACTGATTTGCACTCAAGTTGCCACAGTGGGGGGGGGGAGAGAGAGAAGGAGAGAGAGAGACGCAAAAAGAGTTCACAGACAACCAACCACAATTACACACAGCAGCATGGCTGCTGGGTGGCACCCCTGGTAGATTGGAAAAGAGAGGTCCTTCTGAGCCAACTCAATCTCACTGAAGGTCCCCAATGTTAACAATGAAAGACGACGTGCTGGGCTAAATGCACCAGGATCCCAACAAGTGGCTAAAATCACCAATGATGTATTGGGAATGAAGTCCACAGCATTCGCTACACTTCAAAACGACCGTTTTCTCCCACGTTTTTCTATTCCCACTGGGGACCTTAGCCAAATACAAAGTGATGTTCCGGTCCCTCTTGGGAATCCTGGAAAACTACATGACACACTTGTACTTTCTTTCCTCATTAAGTAAGCATATGTTGGTACTGGTAGTATGCATGTCTTAGTTGGACCCTAATTAATAAAAGGTTGTTAACAAGTGGGATACACTGAGTGTACAAAAAATTATGAACACCTTCCTAATATTGAGTTTTACCACCCACTTTTACCCTTAGATGTTGGGCCATGTTGACTCCAACGCTTCCCACAGTTGCATCAAGTTGACTGGATGTGCTTTGGATGGTGGGCTATTCTTGATACACACAGGAAACTGATGAATGTGAAAAATCAGGCAGCGTTGCAGTTCTTGACACAGTCAAATCCGGTGCGCCTGGCAACAACTACAATACCCCATTCAAAAGCACTTACATTTTTTGTCTTGTCCATTCACACACTCACAATCCATGTTTCACTTGGCTTAAAAAGCATTAACCCGTCTCCTCCCTTCATCTACACTGATTGGAGTAGATTTAACAGGTGACATCAATAAGTGATCGTAGGTTTCACTTGGATTCACCTGGTCAGTCTGTCATGGAAAGAGTAGGTGTTCCTAATGTTTTGCATACTCAGTGTATGTTTCTTGGTAGGACGAAGACTATATTATTTCTTGTGCTGAAAGAAAGCAAGTTTGATGTTGAATTTCTGCTTCCTTTGTTAACGTAGCGTTATCGATTGGAAACAAACCCGCATTCTCACAGCACAACAACTTATCAATTACACTTAGCCTACACACCAGGAAACCACCTTCGATTGAACAAAGCCAATTTGTCTCACACAAATGTGGAATCTTACAATTTAATTCACTTGTCTGTGTATCACTGCTGATATTAAGACGAAGTTTGTCACAGATTTCCTTGGGCTGTGGAGAATCGTGGCATTATGACAAACACTGGCCTGATTCAGCCTCTCTTATCATCATCCTGTATGAGAGTCTTTGGGTCCATGAAAAGCACTAATAAAAATCTGTGCATTATTCATATTATGTATTTATCATCATCACAGTAGTGGTTGTGAGAGCACTCACTGAGTGATGGCCTGGGACTCATCCGGGCTGAGGGAGTCGTAGATGGACACAAAATCATCAGAGCAGTCGTCCTCTATGTGGAAGTAGACGAAGCGGACTGAGATGGCGTTCTGTTCCGGGGCTCTGATCTGCCACTGGCAGCGGGACTGGGCCGGGTACTGATCTGGAAAGCCTGGAGACTGGAAGCTCTGAACTAAAGTGCCAGCCTCCAACCGGAAGAAACACTCGAAATCTGACGGGCAGGAAATGAACAGCATAACAGATTACATTAGTAGATGTACAGACATAAATACAGTAGCCCAACAAGGCTGTGGGTTTTCCCTGGTCAGCTCACATGCTAAGGAAAAACAGACTCGCTAGTCCCAAAAGTGCAAATGCCAAGGCAGATGACATAGTGGAAAAAAAGATTAGAGCTGTGTTGTATGGCATTAATCAAAATGTCATATCATGGTGAGGAGAAATGTACACATCTTATACCATATCTACTACACTGTTCATCATTGTCAACTATCAACTCTCATCTGAAATTAAATGTAACATGGATTACGCCTCAACACAGAGGGTATAAAAAGACGAGTGATATAGGCCAACATCCACTTTTATTCAGTAGTCCACTCATGTACTATATAGCCAGGGCTCTCAATCTCTTCATGAATGGAGCAGCAGCAGCATTATGTATCAAGCGGGGCAGGCATTCTCACAGACTGGCAGCAGCGGGGTGAACATCTAGCGGGCTGGAAAATTACAGCGAAATGTGATTGAAACGGGAGACAGTGGGTTTTACTCACCGGCTCTGGGGTTCCTGGCCATCCTGGGGTCTGTGCCTGGAGAGAAGAGGGGGGGAAAAGGGGGGGGGGCGAGGGTGAGAGACAGTAGAGTGGTGGAGTAAGAGGGGGAGGGAGAAGAGAGATGAAGGAGGAGAGGGAAAGGGGAAATGAGGTAAGGAGGGAGGAAGGGGGTTAAGAAAGTGTTGCCAAACTGAGAAGCTGATAGAGTGATGCATGGGCGTATAATATTGGACTGTTGTTTAACGTCCCCTCGCCCCGCGGAGCCCAGGGATACATCTCTGTCTGACAGCCACATCAAATCATATAAACAGAAATCATTTTAAAGAGAGCAAAACCACTAAGTAATATAAGGTGACCTATTTGCAATGCAATGTGAAGTAGACAGCAGCTAGAATAATGATAATGGCTACAGCCAGGCAGGCAGGGAGCTAGAAGGCAGTCCAGGGGCCAACTACTGTAATGTCATTAGAAGATCCAAACTACATAAAGTGTCCAATCTCTGATACAATAGAAAACAGAGTGGCGTCCCTTATACCTCCACGTTATCTTATTAGGGCATGTCAGAGACATCTAGCTGGCATAGAACAGCCATTAATGCAGAAATCAGATCAGATATGAATGCTTATGGAAGATGACAGAGAGGGGGCTTGCTTCAGACAACACATTTCTCTTCATTAAACACGCCCCTTTAGTTGAGGGGAGGCCAACCATCCTTCCGGAGAGCTACTGGGTGTGCAGGCTTTTGATCCAACCCTGTTACCCTCTCATTCAGCTGATCAAAGTCCTGGTGAGCAGCCAATTAGTAGAATGATAGGTGTTGGATTTGGGTTGAAGCGGAAGCTTGCAGGACTCCGGGTAATTGGTCTCTGCTTGCTTAGTTTAAACCCTAAGCCCCTAGATAAACCCCCTGCCCCAGAGACTACACCCCCTGGTTTGGTCTTGACTGGGTTGTACTAACTACTAACTCACGTGAGGCAGTGACTTGGCTGATGTGGAGGCTCTGGCCGGAGCGTTTGCCCTGCTCCCTGATGCCGTTCCACAGCACCTCCAGGACCCGCTCCTCAGAGAACTCTGGCAGTATCTCCAGGTCCGCTGCCGGGATGTCAAACTGGGTCCAGTAGTAGGCCAGCACCCCCTCACTGGGGGGGGGGGAAGAAAGAAAGAAAGAAAGAAAGGAGAAAGAGAGAGAGACTTGAAGGAAGAAGATCAAACTATGCTGACGGAGGCCTTCATTGATCACTCACAGTCATACACTTCAACATTTCTATAGTGCAGGTTTTACCAAACCTCTCCTCAGGTACAGCTGGTGTTTTGAGTTGCTGTATTGGACGTCCCGTTGTCCAAATTACACTTATCCAATAAGCATTTTCAAATATTCATATTATGTACTAAAAAAAAGTGATCACATGACTAGCTTTATGGCCAACTGTACATTACCAACATGCAGAAACTCCACATCCCAGAATGCTCTCCTACCTGAAGGCAGTCACCACAGATGTGGTGTAGTACTTGGAGAGGAACTCAACTTGTTTGTAGTTGATCTTAAGCTGGTAAAAAAACAAAACATAAAAATGATCATTCACTAGGTTACCTGATGACCCATATGCTGTTACCATGGCGAAGATAGGGAGCCGTGACCACAGATTTCAGTTGAATCCTCCATATAAGGTTAATTGATCAAGGTTACCATGGTGTTGGGAGTGCTCCAGGTATTGGCCAGTTAGATACCAAGAAAAGTTTGTCTGAGGCTGCAATAAGGCCCCTGAGAACAAGTGTGTATGCTTGCATTCCAACTGCCTGCATACCATGAATAACAGGGTTTCCATTGGAGATCCCATGGAGGACGAGTGCTTTCAGCTACAGATATGTGAAACAAATGTAGAAAGAAACTGGATATTTAATCCTAGCATGTGTTGTTACTAATCATGCTGTCTATTCATAGTGTGTGTGTGTGTGTGTGTGTTAAACTCCAGTTCAGACTGAATAAGAATGCATGTAGCGGACATGCAATTATCAGGCTGGTAAATGTTAAATCCAAAAGGTACAATATAAAGGCAGAGTAGCTGATCTCACCTCAGCTCCCTGAAACAGACTGAAGAGAGTAGTGAACGATCTTCATCTGTATCGACTCTGATAAGACCACATTGAGAACCGAGACTTTTCAATGGACCACAATGGAGAAAGCCCATTAACAATTCCAGAGGAGAGCAAAATGAGTGATCCACTGAAGTTGAACCCAGAAGTGTAGAATGTGATCTCATTGCCGTTTTCAGAGCTCAAACAAGAGACGAAGTGTATCAGTGGTCATAAGCAGGGATTTCAAGGACTCTACAGAAAATGAACAACTACCCTCAAGGCCTGCTTGCCTCTGAAATAATTTCAATAATTCCCTAAAGCATAAAGCATTTTGGTGACAACCTAAGTGGGATTTCCTTATTCAAAGCTTTCTAAGCACAAATGCCATATTCTACAGCAGGCAACAGCAGACTACCAAATCAACAACACTACCAAGTCAACCACACAGCACCTCCAACATACAGGGAGGTGCATTGTTCCCTCAAAAAAAAAATATATATATATATTCTTTAGTCTTGCCAGTGAAGCCAATAGTGTGTTGGTTTCTGATTGGCTTTGTTAGTTCATTTGCATATACTGTAGACCCAATCACCAACATATAACAACACTTTGCTCTACTGCATCTACAACACATGGCCAGAGGAAGAACTGAATGTACCAAGCAGAGAATAATGGTGGTGGTGTGTTCTGTTGTCACATTAATGCTCAGTGAACAGTCATCCAGAATTCCATTCAGACCACCTCGGTTTTCACACAGACCTTACATTGTCACTCATGCAGCCATACATTCTAAAGCAATGCCACACTGACCGGGGTTTAGAAATAGCAGTTTATCATCGTCATGTTCCCAAGTGGCGATGCACACATCTCCGTTACTCTAATGAAAGGAAATGTTAGAGGACATAACAGAGTAACTAGATGATGTCCTCTCTTCCAGTCCACCCACACAAATATGCCTTTATCCAGCTCCTTCCACCAGGACAAAAACATGCTGTGGCAGATAGCTACAACAAACAAGAGAGAGAAACTGAATCTCAGTCAGTTCTGAACTCTGATACCTGACTTAATACCGTACCTGACCTAAAGGGTATTGTGGGTGGAGGTTAACTTGGTAGAAGGGTATTGGACCTGTCATCAATCTATCCATCAAAAGTTCAAGGAATTTCAACTTTTGACGCAGGCAAGAAACTGATTGGAAATGACGGATGTCTGTCTGTCATATCATCACTTTTGTCTGTCACCATATGACCACCATAGAAAAACTACATCTGTTCAAACTGTTTTATAACAGAACATCACCAGGACATGGCATCTGAGCCTAAATCGGGGTCAAACTCACAATCTCTTCCAGGTCGTCTGCCAGCTTGTTGAATTCTGTGCTGGTGGGGTCCTCCAGATTCTGGTTGTAGGGCACATTGTCCAGCTTCATGTGCCCGCTATACAGCCGCTGAGCTGGGACACGCTTCATACTTATGGTGGCCGCAGACTCCCTGCCTTTGACCGAGGAAAAGAGAGTAGGAAGTCATTTAGAAAAATTCTACATGCAACACCAATGCCTCCTCATACACTTCCAGAGATGGTTAATATGATTCTCTGCTGGAGCAAATAAAAAGAGAACAGCGATTTAGGAGAATTAGGAGTCTGTTTATCTGTTGATGATCTCTCTGTAAAAGCCTCTTTGATCAGGCTGTAGACTGAGCATGTGACTGTCAGGGTGTTCCGTCTACTCTGCACCGCACCACTTTACTCCCTTGAATTATTAACACCAAACAAATTAAGGCCTGTCAAACAAACAGGTTATCAATGGCAAATTAAAACCTCCAAACTTTCCACTTATTACAGATATTTGTATCAAACGTCTAGGCCATCAAAGAAGCAGCCAGGCAGCGCCTGTGAATGTGAAATCTCCTGGGTGTTCCCTGTAGATGGCAGGTTTAGATTGGCCAATGGCAGTTGGCTAGGGCTGCCAACTCAAACCCAAGTCTTTCTGGTCAATTATAAAAAGCTGTTTGGCATTACTTACATTTCAGCTATCAATGTTCAGACTTTAGAAGAAACAAACCTCCCAGAATACTCCAGGACAAATTTAGAGGGTTGGAAATTAGCAACATTAGTACAGTTGAAGTTATTGAGACACTGAGGCATCCTTTGCATTTTCACTCCGTCAGACTGAGCGATAGTACCTAGTCTATGATTATTGCATGCATTAATCTCAGACTACATAGCAAAGTTGTACTCACTAACAAAGAACCAGATGAGGATTCCTGTCACGGCTGCCAAGACAAGCAGAGTGATGAGGACTCCCACTATCACTCCAGTCTTCTTCTTCGATGCCATCTTCTCTTTGTTATCCAAGAAGGTGACCTGCTCATGCCGCCCGTTCTGCCCCTAGGTAGACAGAGGCAGACAGACATAAAAAGAGGGAGATAAGTGAATTTTTTACCTACATTTATATGATGAGATTACTAATACTCAAGACGTAGGAGTACAATAACATATCCAGTGTAGAGTATGCGAGTCATCTAACTTGCAGGACGACATGGAGATTGTTAGGAGATCATAGTTTCAGGATGATTTCAGGAAGATACTGAACACTGAAGTACAAGACAGTAACTACAGCCACCTCCAGACTACAGTCTTACCATACGAGGTGAAAGTAATGACAGTGGACTTGTAAAAAGCTACAAAGGAAAAGCCAGTGACTTCAACAAAAGACACTAGAAACAAAATTGGCAACTCTACTGATCCAGGCATCAGAAAGTTCCCATCGTCAACATTCGAACAGTAACAAAGAACTAAATGAAAGCTAAGATTCTGTGGCTCGGCAACTAAAATCAAGAAGCAACAGCCGCTGCATTATCCCAAAGAGGAACTGATCCAACTCACTGTTCTCATCAGGAAGGGTTATGTATCACTAGTATAACCTAAGCCATACTTCTCATTTCACATTGGGGGCTAAAACCTTACTAATAGATTTAAAAAGAGATGAGCGCACAGAGAGAGAGAGAGAGATGTCCTTGAGGTGTTGCCATGGAAAGTTCAGTGTCTGTCTATCAGTGCAGTAGTCAGAAGTGTGGTGTGTGTAGGTCAGCAGGGGAAAAACAGACAATTGCATTGTTTGTGAAACTGACCGAAATCTGGATCATCACCCTGTATTAGACTGACGGTGAATTGCAAAGACATCTAAGCACCGATTCACACCATAACAATGGTGTCTGTTTTACATGACTATGTTTTTGTTTCATTTGTAAATTAACAAAATGGGGAAAAATCACTGACAAGTTGAAACAGGCTCAAAACAAATCCTGACGTCAAAACGGGCCCAACCAGTTTAGCGACCGGAGAGCACACACGTTGCATTGCAGAGAAGACTTCCATGGCACTCTGCATGTGCTCCACCTTCTCTAAGGAACCGCCAACTGTGAGCAAGTACTTGGTGACATCAACAACAATGCTCCCTAGCCACTGCCTCACCATGTCACTAAAACGTCAACAAAACGAAGCAGCTGATTGTGGATTTCAGGAAACGGCAGAGGGAGCACGTCCCTATCCACATCGATGGGACCGCAGTGGAGAAGGTGAAAAGCTTTACGTTTCTCGGCGTACACATCACTGTCAATCTGAAATGCTCCACCCGCACATACAGGGGCTGTTGCGCACTAAGACCCTCAAACTTTTACGGATGCACAATTGAGAGCATCCTGTCGGGCTGTATTGCCTGGTACAGCAAGTGCATCGCCCACAACCACAGAGGGTGGTGCGGTCTGCCCAACGCATCACCAGGGGCACACTGCCTCCCCTCCAGGACACCTACAGCACTCGATGTCACAGGAAGGCCAAAAAGATCAACCACCCGAGCCACTGCCTGTTCACCCCGCTACCATCCAGAAGGCGAGGTCAGCACGGTCCCAAAGCTGGGACAGAGAGACTGAAAAACAGCTTCTATCTTAAGGCCATCAGACTGTTGAACAGCTGGCCACCACCCGGTTACTCAACCCTGTTTTTTTTTAACCTTTATTTAACTAGGCAAGTCAGTTAAGAACAAATTATTATTTTCAATGACCTAGTGGGTTAACTGCCTTGTTCAGGGGAAAAACGACAGATGTTGTTTTATTTACCTTGTCAGCTCGGGGATTCGATCTTGCAACCTTTCTGTTACTAGTCCAACGCTCTAACCACTAAGTACACAGAGATCCTTGATGAAGTCCTGAGCGCAATGGTGCAGGTTCTTAGACTGGGGTGAAGTTTCACCTGCCAACAGGACAACTACCCTAAGCACACAGCCAAGACAACGCAGGAGTGGCTTCGGGACAAGTCTCAATGTCCTTGTGTGACCCAGCCAGAGCCTGAACTTGAACCCGATCGAACATCTCTGGAGACCTGAAAATGGCTGTGCAGCAACGCTCCCCATCCAACCTGACAGAGCTTCGGAGAATCTGCAGGGAAGGGGATTAACTTCCCAAATTCAGGCGTGTCAAGCTTGTAGCGTCATACCCAAGAAGACGGTCTGTGAACGATCTGAATACTTATGTTAATGTGAGATCTCAGTTGAATTTTTTTAATCAATTGTGTGTTGGGGTCTGAATACTTTCCGAAGGCACTGTATTCTATTCTACTGCATTTGTCAATGCCACACCGACATTGCTCGCCATAATATTTATAAATTCCATTATTTTATTTTTAGATTTCTGTGTATTGTTATATATTACTGCACTGTTGGAGTTAGACACACAACCATTTCGCAACACCCGCAATAACATCTGCTAAATATGTGTATGCGACCATTAAAATTGATGTCATATTGACTTATGTGCATATAGTGACTCACCATATCAGCCCTCTCCCTCTCCCTACAGTACTTCAGTATGATGGGTAAATTCAGGGCTACCTGGGGCATAGGCTAAGATCTATGTGCCCTGCCCTGGGTCCAGGGTGTGTGTCCGAGTACACTTGCGCAAGAGACGACAGAGAGCGATTACAGAGCAGATAGTAATCACCGCACACAATTGCCTCTGCGCCTGTGGCCCAGCGTGGAGAGACGGACTCGATCCACCATTAGGGACGGGAGAATCGCTTCGGTATTAAATCAATTTGTCAGAAGTGCCGCCCCTTAAGACGGGGGCTCAATTACACTGGTCTAGATGATAACTCATCGCAATTAAAGGCCATTCTTACCACGCTCCGGCTCTCACACATGCCTCCTAATTGGAATTTCTAACAGCAATCATGGTCTGGAATTAAGGGAATCATTAGGGATGGGGTCAGTGAGCGCCCGGGGGTCGCTCTCTCCATCAGTCACCCTGTTCACAGTCTAATAAAACCATTACATGCTTTTCGTCATATCCCCTTTGTCTCCATCTCTCTGCCCTCAAACAAAAATACTACTCCCTCCAGTTAGATCCATTTGTGAACTGTGCTGGTTGCCTTTCCAACTACAGGCCTCAGTAGTGTCCTATGATTACACAGGAAATGGTGTTGAATGCATTAGACAGTGGACACACACCTTTCACTGACAGTATAAACAGAACAGAAGAAAATAAATCAAAAACACTGCAAAAGCCTGTCACAGTGTATTGACTGTAAAAACAAAACGGTAAAAATCGTGCCTTCAGAAAGTATTGACTTATTCCACATTTTGTTGTGCTACAGCCCGAATTCAAAATTGATTACATACATTTTGTTCCATACAAGACCCCATAGTGCCAAAATGTTTAGACATTTTGGCAAATTTATTGAAAACGAAATACATAAATATCAAATTTACATAAGTATTCAAACCCCTGAGTCAATACATATTAGAAATCACATTTGGCAGCGATTACAGCTGTGAGTCTTTCTGGGTATGTTCTAAAGAGCTTTACACACCTGGATTGTACAATATGTTCCCATTATTCTTTTGAAAAGTATTCAAATGTATTGTTGAACATTGCTAGACAACCATTTAAGTCTTGCCATAGATTCAAGCAGATCTAAGTCAAAACTGTAACTCGGCCACTCAGGAACATTTACGGTCTTCTTGGTAAGCAAATGCAGTGTAGATTTGACCTTGTGTTTTAGGTGAATTCATCTCCCAGTGTCTGGTAGAAAGCAGACTCAAACCAGGTTTTCCTCTAGATTTTGCCTGTGCTTAGCCCCATTCGTTTTCTATCCCGATTAAACTCCCCAGTCCTTAACGATTAGAAGCATACACACAACACAGACATCCCTACGTTTGAAAATCTGGAGAGTGGCACTTTGTAATGTGATGTATTGGATTTGCCCCAAACATAACTTTTTGTACTGAATAGTAAGTGCTAATTGTTTGGCACATTTGTTGCAGTATTACTCTAGTGCATTGCTGCAAATAGGATGCATGTTTATGAATAGTTTTATTCTGTACAGGCTTCCTTCTTTTCACTGTCATTTAGGTTAGTATTGTGGCGTAACTACAATGTTGATCCTACCCCAGTTGTTTCCTATCACAGCCGTTAAACTCGAACTGTTTTAAAGTCATCATTGGCCTCATGGTGAAATCCCTGAGCAGTTTGCTACCTCTCTGGCAACCGAGTTAGGAATGACTCCGGTATCTTTGTAGTGAATGGGTGTTTACACCATTCAACGTGTAATTAATAACGTCAGCATGGTCAAAAAGACATTCAATGCCCATCTACCAATAGGTGCCCTTCTTTGCAAGGCACTGGAAAACCTCCCTGGTCTTTGTGGTTGAATATCAAATGCACTGCTCAACCTCACAATTATCTGTATGTGTGGGGTACAGAAATGAGTCATTCAAAAATCATGTTAAACACTGTTATTACACAGAGTGAATCCATGCAATTTGTGACTTGTTTAGCAAATTTGTATTCAAATCAAATGTTATTGGTCACATACACATGGTTAGCAGATGTCATTGCGAGTGTAGCGAAATGTTTGTGCTTCTGGTTCCGACAGCGCAGCAATATCTAATATGTATCAATTCCACAACAGATACCTAATACACACAAATCCAAGTAGAGGAATAAGAATATATAAATATATGCATGAGCAATGACAGAGCGGCACAGGCTAAGATGCAATAGAGAGTATAGAATACAGTATAGAATACAGTATATCCACATGAGATGAGTAATGCAAGATATGAAAACATTATTCAAGTGCCATTATTAAAGTTACTAGTGTCCATTTATTAAAGTGGCCAATGATTTCAAGTCTGTATGTAGGCAGCAGCCTCTCTGTGCTAGTGATGGCTGTTTAACAGTCTGATGGCCTTGAGATTGAAAAACAGCTTCTGTCTCGGTCCCAGCTTTGATTCACTTGTACTGACCACGCCTTCTGAATGGTAGCGGGGTGAACAGACAGTGGCTCGGGTGGTTGTTGTCCTTGATGATCTTTTTGGCCTTCCTGTGACATCGGGTGCTGTAGGTGTCCTGGAGGGCAGGTAGTTTGCCCCCGGTCCGGTGATGCATTGTGCAGACCGCACCACCCTCTGGAGAGCCCTGCGGTTGTGGGCGGTGCAGTTTCCATACCAGGTGGTGATACAGCCCGACAGGATGCTCTCAATTGTGCATCTGTGAAAGTTTGTGAGGGTTTTAGGTGACGAGACAAATTTCTTCAGCCTCCTGAGGTCGAAGAGGTACTGCTGAAGAGGAGAAGAGGCGCTGCTGTTGTGCCTTCTTCACCACACTGTCTGTGTGGGTGGAACATTTCAGTTTGTCCGTGATGTGTACGCAGAGGAACATAAACTTTCCACCTTCTCCACTGATGTCCCATGTGGATAGGGGGGGTACTCTCTCTGCTGTTTCCTGAGGTCCACGATCATCTCCTCTGTTTTATTGACGTTGAGGGAGAGGCAATTTATTTTCCTGACACCACACTCCGAGAGCCCTCACCTCCTCCCTGTAGGCTGTCTCAACGGTAGTAGGCTTGATGACCAACAACGACGTGTCATCTACAAACTTAAATGACTGAGTTGGAGGCGTGCATAGCCATGCAGTCATGGTTGAACAGTGAGTACAGGAGGGGGATGAGCACACACATCCTTGTGGGGCCCCAGTGTTGAGGATCAGCAAAGTGGAGATGTTGTTTCCTACCTTCACCACCTGGGGGCGGCCCGTCAAAGTCCAGGACCCAATTGCACAGGGCGGGGTTGAGAACCAGGCCACCAAGCTTAATGATGAGCTTGGAGGGTACTATGGTGTTGAATGCTGAGCTGTAGTCAATGAACAGCATTCTTACATATGTATTCCTCTTGTCCAGATGGGATAAGGAAGTGTGCAGTGTGATGGTGATTGCATCGTCTGTGGACCTATTTGGGCGGTAAGCAAATTGAACTGGGTCTATGGTGACAGGTAAGGTAGAAGTCATATTCCTAAACTTTAGGTTTGCATCAAAAAAGGGGTTGAATACTTATTGACTCAGGAAACTTTAATTTTTTAAATTAGTAAACATTTCTAAAAACATAATTCTACTTAGGCTAGAGACAAAAAAAATCTAAGTGTAATCCATTTTAAATTCAGGCTGTAAAACAACAACAAAAAGGGTGGAAAAAGTCAAAGGGTGTGAATACTTTCTGAAGGCACGGTATGTGACTACGACAAGCACGAGGGGACATCTGGAGAGCTAATTGTATTAACTAAAACAATAAGGTATAGTAGGACTGCTAGGCATACAGTAGGGTAGCAGCATATTAGTCAAACCAGTTAGACTGATGGGTAATGAGGTGTTCTGTACTGAGGTGTGGTCCAAAGAAATAGCTAACAATGACAAGCACCTTTTCACACACAACCATTTGATGTTTGTAATATAAACATACATATGTGCATCCTCTGTGTGTTTTTCTTATTGTATAGTACATTACATTGCATGATGTGGCTTTAGATAGTGGGAACGAAAGTCAAACCAAATCAATGAGTAGTCTGATTCAGCCTGCACAATATAACTGAGCAGTGCAACTGCGCTTTCAATAGACAGGCATTCCATCTGTTTAAACGTTAACCAGGAGTGTCAATGGTTGTTGTTTAAATCCTCAATCATTATCTATGAAGCACCTTTCCAATGTCAGCTCCACCAGAACTTTAGAAACCTGCTGGTTGAAATATCTCATCAGCCTAAAACTACATGGCTTATGAGATCTATTCATTACAAGTGTAAATGCATTTGTGAAAGCATATTTAAATGTAAAATTTCACATCAAACGTGACAACACTAACCTTCTCTGGCTAGTAACATTAACTGTAATTGAAAATGTAGTGTTATAATTAAGTCATGATATAGCTATGCTTTATTTATGACAATGAACATTCTAATAGTCCCCGTTATTATGTTATGAAACTTTGACCATATAATAACCCATAACATTAGATTACAGATAAGTGGTAGAAAATGGTCATGACAAGTGTCACTACTACAGACATTTTAGAGGTTATTTTGTTCTAGTACAATAACACTACCACATTGTGCTGAGTTAGTGTGAATTCTCTCTCCCTGGATACCATGTAGTTACTAGGTGACTGGGTTAATTTAATAACCAACCTGCTCTACTGGTCATGTGTGAGAGACTGCAGTAGGCAGGGTTAACGGGCCGTTCCACAGGACGGTCAGGAGACCGCAGACTGTTGGAGAGTCCCTGGCTGAATTCCTACCTGGGTGTCCCCTTACCGCTCACTTCCACTCTGACCCATAGTGCTCACGCACTACCAGATAGAGAGCGAGGGAAAGAGGAGAGAGGACAGTGTGTGCTCTGATCTGACCGAAACAGCCACATTCCTCCGTAACCACACTCCACTGCTGACACTGATCCTGTCTAGGAAAGGAGAGGTCACAGTGACCTCACCTGACCCTCAGCTCAATCTTGGGATCTCTGGAATTCTAAGATCAGAAATTTGCTGTTGTGTCCTTATATCCATAAACAAGGTGGATCCCCAAATGTAACGCATCTCCACGTGTACAAATAGATCTTCTGTGAACAATTATGCCAGTCAGTAGAGGAATATGCATTACTGGCCAAAACAGAGTTGGTGGTGGTTATAATGCTGTAATCACTCATGTTCTCTTGCTCCGTTTCCAGATATCCTTTCTTGAAGCGCAATTTAAACGGGCAATCTGCAGTTCATACAATAACAAAGTGGGTACCCCGCCACGGTTTGTGTAAAAAGCTGAGGTATATGAGGCCGGAGAAATATAACCACTCAAATTCATAGAAAAAGCTATGGATGCAAGAACTGACCATCCATTATATATCAAAATGATAGATTTAACCATGTTGAGACTATACAGTGTTTGTTTACATTTACAATGTTTACAAACAGAACTAAAACAAGCTTATATTTGGGGTTCTGATGGGGATCGACAGTTGAACTAAGCTCATGAGTTAGAGTTAGATTTAGTTAGATTTTTCCAGAATCAATGGGTACACACTGAGTACACCCCCCCCCCTGCAATTTAGCTAGCTGAAATAAATTAAATTTTTTCACAAATTCTGAGTGAAATAATTTAGCAATTGTAAAACTCACTCACTGTTAAACGTCACCCATGCATACACCACAAGACATGCCACCAGAGGTCTCTTCACAGTCCCCAAGTCCAGAACAGACTATGGAAGCACACAGTACTACATGACTGCATGGAACTCTATTCCAAATCAAGTAACTTATGCAAGCTGTAAAATCAGATAAAAAAAAAAAACATCTCAAAATGCACCTTATGGAACAACGGGAAATGTGACGAGACCCACACACAGCCATACATACACACAATAGCATACGCACTATACACACACGTATTTTGTGTTTTAGATATGTGGTAGTAGAGTAGCGGCCTGAGGGCACAACCATAATGTGTATCTGTTGTGACATTTTATGTAATGTTTTTTTTATTGCATAAAACTGCCTTAATTTGGCTGGACCCCAGGATGAGAAGCTGCTGCTATAATAAATACAAATACTCAAGAGGATTCACACAGGAAATCCTAAAATGGTAACTGAGGAAATGACAAAGCAGGACTATGACATCATTCCCCGATACTAAGGTGGATAACACACAGTGCCTTCAGAAAGTATTCATACTCCTTGACTTATTCCAATTTGTGTTACAGCCTGAATTAAACATGGATTAAATACCCCATAATGACAAAGTGAAAACATGTTTTTGGACATTTTTGCAAATATATGTGAAATGAAATATAGAAATATCTAATGTACATACGCATTCACAACCCTGAGTTAATACATGTTACAAATCACCTTTGGCAGTGATTACAGCTGTAAGTCTTTTTGGGTAAGTCTATAATGCTGTTTTTATACGGTACGAGATAGACAGTAGACAGCAAAGTGGATGTCATTGTTTTCAATGAGAGCACAATGGTAAATGCCATTGAGGCTGGCTGTGAATGCCGTCAGCTGCCACAGTAGATGGAACTTGCCGCCAGAGTTCAAATATTTCAACTTTTTCTGTAGCGTTGTTTTCTACCGGATGTTGATTTACCCATCTACCGATAGCTGCCCTTCTTCGCGAGGCATTGGAAAACCTCCCTGGTCTTTGTGTTTGAAATTCGCTGCTTGACTGAGGGACCTTACAGATAACTGTATGTGTGGGGTACAGAGATGAGGTAGTCATTCAAAAATCATGATAAACACTATTAATGGCACAAAGTGTGAGTCCATGCAACTTGATATGCGATTTGTTAAGCAAATATTTACTCCTGAACTTATTTAGGCTTGTCATAACAAAGGGTTTGAATAGTTGACTTAAGATATTCATCTTTAATTCATTTGTAAAAATGTCTAAAAACATCATTAAACTTTGACATTATGGGGTATTGTGCGTAGGCTAGTGACAGAAAACCTCAAATTTAATCAATTTTAAATTCAGGCTGTAACACAAAATGTGGAAAAGTCAAGGGGTGTGAATACTTTCTGAAGGCACGGTATGTCCGATCCATGGGTCATCTATGGTTGCCATAAAGAACAATTCTACAAAGAAAAACTTAGAGGCTGAGAAAATAGAATATGATAGAGAGGAAACTTTATACACCTAACAAGTGACAGCCCCACGTGTCTCAGCTTTCACATGACGAGCAACAAAGTAGTACAAATATACATATTCAGTACCAGTCAAAGTTGACAGCTACTCATTCCAGGGTTTAACTTTATTTGTTAATATTTTCTACATTGAAGAATAACAGTGAAGACATCAAAACTATGAAAAAACACATATGGAATCACATAGTAACCAAGTGTTAAATCAAAATATATTTTATATTTGAGATTCTTCTAAGGAGCCACCCCTTGCCTTGATGACAACTTTGCACACTATTGGCAGTCTCTCAACAAGCTTCATGAGGTAGTCATCTGGAAAGCATTTCAATTAACAGGTGTGCCTTAAAAGTTAATTTGTGGAATTTCTTTCCTCCTTAACGCGTTTGAGCCAGTTAGGGTAGTGATAAGGTAGGGTACAGAAGACAGCCCTATTTGGTAAAAGACCAAGTCCATATCATGGCAAGAATAGATCAAAAAAGCAAAGAGAAACAACAGTCCTTCATTACTTTAAGAGATGAAGGTCAGGCAATACAGAGAATATCAAGAACTTTTAACGTTTATTCAAGAGCAGTCGTAAAAACTATCAGGCGCAATGAAGAAACTGGCTCTCATGAGGACCACCACAGGAAAGAAAGACCCAGAGTTACCTCTGCTGCAGAGAATAAGTTCTTTAGAGTTGACAGCCTCAGAAATTAAAGGCCAAATAAATGCTTCACAGAGTTCATGTAACAGACATCAATATCAACTGTTCAGAGGAGTCTGTGTGAAAATCAGGCCTTCATGGTCTAATTACTGCAAAGAAACCACTACTAAAGGACACCAATAAGAAGAAGAGACTAACTTGGGCCAGGAAACACACGAGCAATGGACATTAGACCGGTGGAAATCTGTCCTTTGGTCTGGAGAACAAATTGGAGATGTTTGGTTCCAACCACTGTGTCTTTGTGAGATGCAGAGTAGGTGAACAGATGATCTCTGCATGTGTAGTTCCCACTGTGAAGCATGGAGGAGGTGGTGTGGGAGTGCTTTGCTGGTGACACTGCCAGTGATTTATTTAGAATTCAAGGCACACTTAACCAGCATGTCTACCACAGAGTATTCCTCATTCATACACCATGCCATCTGGATTGCGCTTAGTGGGACTATCATTTGTTTTCAACAGGACAATAACCCAACACACCCCCAAGCTGTGTAAGGGCTATTTGACCAATAAGGAGAGTGATGGAGTGCTGCATCAGATTAACTGGCCTCCACAATCACCTCAACCCAATTGAGAAGGTTTGGGATGACTTGGACCGCAGAGTGAAGGAAAAGCAGCCAACAAGAGCTCAGCATATGTGGGAACTCCAAGACTTTTGGAAAAGCATTCCAGGTTAAGCTGGTTGAGAGAATGCCAAGCCTGAGCAAAGCGGTCATCAAGGTGGCTACTTAGAAGAATCTCAAAAATAAAACGCATTTCATTGAACACTTTTTTTGGTTACTACACGATTCCATAGTTGTTATTTAGTTCTGATGTCTTCATTATTATTCTACAATGTAGAAAACAGTAAAAATTAAGAAAAACCCTGGAATGAGTAGGTGTGTCCAAAACCTTTTGACTGGTACTGTATGTATGTATGTATGTATACACACACAAATAAATACAAATACAGGATGTGGCCAGGGCAGGGAGCTAAGAAGAAGTACAGAAAAGTAGGGCTAGGAATTTCCCGGGGCCTCACAATACAATATCATGATACAAAGGTGCCAATAGGATATTTATTGCGAATCTATATGTATTGAAATTTGATACTGTGATTTCATTGCGATTCGATATTACAAACATATTGCTCAACATGTGTCTGCTGCAGAAGGAAAATAGAGAGCCATGAGAATGAATCTTGATCAGTAGTGGAAATAAAAGTTAAGAAAGCAAATTGGCTCCCTTTTTAAAAAGATGGGGAACAAGCAATGAAGGAAAAATACTGGAGTTTTGGTGCAGGTAAAGCCAACAAGCGCAAAAATAATATTGCAATATCGTTAAAAACAAAATCCAAATATGTAACTGTATGGATTCCCCCAGATCGAGGGAGATTATCAGTAGTCTTGTATGTCTTCCATTTCCTAATAATTGCTCCCACAGTTGATTTCTTCAAACCAAGTATATATAAAAAAAAAAAATGTGGACACCGTGTTAAACATTTGGCTGAAATTTGGCTGAAATATCCAAATCTACACAGTGCTAACAGGTGTATAAAAATTAGCACACAGTCATGCAATCACCATAGACAAACATTGTTAGTAGAACCTTAAGGAAGAGCTCAATGACTTTCAACGTGGCACCGTCACAGGATGCCACCTTTCCAACAAGTCAGTTGGTCAAATTTCTGCCCTGCTAGAGCTGCCCTGGTCAACTGTAAGTCCTGTTATTGTGAAGTGGAAACATCTAGGAGCAGCAACGGCTCAGTCACCGAAGTGGTAGGCCACACAAGCTCATAGAATGGGACCGCTGAGTGGTGAAGCGAGTAGAGCGTAAAAATCATCTGTCCTCGGTTGCACTCACTACCGAGTTCCAAACTGCATCTGGAAGCAATGTCAGCACAAGAACTGTTCGTCGGGAGCATCATGAAATGGATTTCCATGGCCGAGCAGCTGCACATAAGCCTAAGGTCACCATGCTCAATGCCAAGCATCGGCTGGAGTGGTGTAAAGCTCACCTCCATTGGACTTTGGAACAGTGGAAACAAGTTCTCTGGAATGATGAATCACGCTTCGCCATCTGGCAGTCCGATGGACAAATCTGGGTTTGGTGGATGCCAGGAGAACGCTACCTGGCCAAATTGTTGTGCCAACTTTTTGTGCCAACTATAAAGTTTGGTGGAGCAGGAACAATGGTCTGGGGCTCTTTTTCATGGTTCGTGCTAGGCCCCTTGGTTCCAGTGAAGGGAAATCAACGCTACAGCACACAATGAGATTCTAGATGATTCTGTACTTCCAACTTTGTGGCAACAGTTTGGAGAAGGCCCTTTCCTGTTTCAGCATGACAATGCCACCGTGCACAAAGCAAGGCCCATAGAGAAATGGTTTGACGAGATCGGTGTAGAAGAACTTGACTGGCCTGCACAGAGCCCTGATCTCAACCTCATCGAACACTTTTGGGATGAATTGGCTGCGAGCCAGGCCTAATCGCCCAACATCAGTTCCCAACCTCACTAATGCTCTTGTGGCTGAATGGAAGTCAGTCCCCGCAGCATGTTCCGACATCTAGTGGAAAGTCTTCCCAGAAGAGTGGAGGCTGTCATAGCAGCATCCATATTAATGCACATGATTTTGGAATGAGATGTTCGACAAGCAGGTGTCCACATAATTTTGGTTATGTAGTGTACGTGTTCATCAGAGAACTGCTCTTAACGACACTTGTGTAAGCAAAGGAGCATTTTCTCTTAGACACAACTCATGAAAAGCTACTGCATGTACTAACTTACTGTGTAACCTGGAAATATATCAATGACAACCAGGATATCTGTGTGGACATCTCCATGATCCAATTCTACAGACTATACCAGCTCTTCTATGTGTAGCTAAGGTTTAACTATCACTTCAGTATTTGTTACAGGAAACCTAGAGACAGTCCAAGAACTATGACAATGCATACTGTACAAAGCAGGAGTACATTCCTGAGCATGAATGATCTGCACAAGGCAGCACCTATCTCAACAGGACACTCAGGGAAAACAGGCTATATGATTCAGTATACCAGCAAGTATTCAGAATTATTGTTCCTTTCCCTTACAAATATGATATCCCTCATCTTGTCCCTAAAAAGTGCATGTTCTTTCAGAGGACTCCAACCTCCTGTTTGCTTTTCTCTTTTGACTGAGCTCAAAACTATGTAGCATTTCACAACCCTCATTTTTTAATCAACATGACTATGCATGTGTAAACATCAAAACCAACATTTATAATAATATCAAAATGCAGTGTGAGGAAGAGGTTTTCCATAGAGGAACCTACCTTCCCCCCCTCTCTAAACTCCTCTGTGCAGCGACTAACTTTCTTCTCAGTAGTCTTCCTCTGTGGGTGAGCAGCAGCGAGGCTGGAGGGGGATTGAGTCAGGACAGGTCTGGGATCCACAGGGTATCAGAATACCTGGAAGTTGGGGCAGGCCAGCATTGTCTGGGCTGGGAGTGGGGATTCAATACTAAGTACTGTTACCAGGGGGCTGGGGCCTGCCCGAAGTACAGCAAGGACATGTAATTAGTTTGTGACCACTGAACACTGGAGGTATATGAAATCAATATGGCTGCCCTGACCAGTGAGGTACACAGAGCTGACATTAATTAGAGTGATGTGACTTAAACCATGAATGATTGGTTGATACATTTACACTTGTCATGTGTGTCTCTTATCAAGTTTTTACTGTCTTTAAATTAACATACGGGTTGAGAAATATCCAGACAGTCAAGATGGGGAGCGTCCCTGCTAACTTGGCTACAGGTGTTTCATTTATGTTATCCAGGGCTCATCTGGAAAACAGATGTAATTCTCAATGTGACTTCCCTGGTTAAATAAAGGATAACTTAAAATAATAAATCCTATTCTGTGTTCCTTCCTCCAACACAATTGTTCCTTAAGTCATCACATTCAAAAGGAATTGTCTAACTTTAATTATTTATTTAAATAGAATTATGCCCATCCATCCTCAAATTATATGATAATGAATAATTACCCAACATAAAAAGTTAACTATAAAGTTTAAAATTAACTGGGATAACCTGAAGGCCAGTGAGAAAGCAACGTACTTCCTGGAAGTGTTCACTTGTGGTATGTTGTCACTGAAAGTCAATTGGTTTGCCTACATGGGCTGAGTTTGACAGGTGGCCCATTCCAGTGACTGGAATGAAACGTTATGTATGTCTGTAAAATAGATTTTTAAATTAAATCGCTAACAATGCAAAAGTGACAACAGTGGCGCATGGCGGACTTGGTTACACCGTTGTTCCTAAATGTATAATTTGTATAACACAACTTACCTCGTATTCAAATCGTGCGGAATTCATTTTCTTCAATTACTTAAGAGTTAAATCCAGTTGGTAGACAGTTCAATCAAACAAAAACGATTTAGAAACACGGGACTATATTCCTCCCTCCCGAGGTCCAAGACGTTTCAAGTCAACGCGGGAGGGAGATTAATGAAATTATGATCAAAAGTAGCAACTTTTTTACCATTGGTAAAATTCTTCAATGACTCCTCTGGTTAAAAGTTGTGACACCTTTGTGGTTGTCGTGGCTGAGGTGTTTGTTTCAGTCAACAATTGTTTCTTGAAACTGACCCTTTCCATCCACACCCACAACATTTAGCCACGCCCACACCTTTGTAAACGTCCAGAACGCCAGGTGAGATTTGGGCCTGGTGATCAGGAAGTTGCGATTTTACAGAACATTTAAATTAGAAGTAGTTTGTGTAAACAGGTGCGGTTATGTTATATCAGCTCTACAGTTAGGTAGGCTACATACATATATAATATCTTCTCGATATCAACGTTTCATAACAAATAGGTCTACATCACATCTTCATAAGCTGAGAAAAATATTGTGTCAAATTTAAAAATCGCTAATAGAGTATTGAAATGATTGAATAGACTGATACCCCACACGTAGAGAACGAGACAATTATTTTACCTTGCGTGCCCCCTAGTGACCAAATACAGAATTTGGATTGGCATAGACATTTTTTATCGTTCGTATAATGAATGACAGGTCCATTGCTATATGCTCTATCCAATGAATATCGCATTTCCGACACCTACTAGACTGGAGTATAACTCCCTTATACGTTGCTAAAAAAATTATTATAATAATACCTTATCATAATACTACACTCACAAAAAATAAATAAATACAAAACTCCACTATTAACATATATTGTCCTACTTCAGGCCAACAGCCTGAAAGGATGGGACGTCAAATCTCGCACAACCAAATCGAACTTTCAACGTTTCCTAGTTCCGACTAGCACGTGAACGCAGCCTGTTTCGGCACTGCTGTCACTGAATTCGTGACGCATATTATGAAACCGTTAAGGCAGTTCCATAGATAGACCAGTTTCCATCCACTGCCTGCGCTTCCCATTCATGTCCATTGGGTGTCTCCCTCCACCAAATCAAACCGCAGTTAATCTAAAAATGTTGGCGCTTTGAGGAAAGTCCATTGTACAGTACAAACTCGAAGATGGGCGTTGATGGGCGTTCTTTTTTTTCCGGCGAGGCTGCAGCCCCATATTAGCCCAGGCTGCGATTGGAGAGAGCAAGTGCGCACGGACGCAGACGCAGGAGATATTGGAGGCAGTCACCGAACAGAATAGAGATCTTCATAGTAACTGATGTAACTGTATTTGGGAATCAATTCAGATTATAAAGAGAAAACATTCCAATTGAGAAACGAAAGGAGTGAAAATGGGACATTCAGTGTTACCCATATTGATGGTCGTATTGTCCCATTGCGTATGGGGAAATGTCGAGGTAAGCACCAAGAATATTATCTTTCATTGTAAATGTTTATCGATATCACTCATGTCATGAATAACAATTCGTATTCTTTTTGCTGACGCGCACCGTTATCTTGGACAGATTTAATTAGCAAGTGAATGCGCACACAGACTGTCAAATGATAGATTACACGTCAACAAGAAGGAACGCTCAGTAACCTACCTACGCGGACTAAATGCTACCAAGTATTCAAGACAATACATGCATTTTGTATTAGGATATGTTGTATGTCAGCCCCCCCCCCCCCCCCCCCCCCCCCCCTGGTTTGAGAGAGAGACCATCGGGGACCTGCCCTTGATAAACAAAGAGAGAAATGTACTGAACGTCTTCATAGCCTGGGGTGGGGCCATTATTTTTTGGTGAAACTCAGTTTTTCTTTTGGTCTAATTGAAAAAAAATGAAGAATACAACGCAACATCTCATATTTGTTTTTATCATATCAGTAGGCCATAAACTGGTATATGCTATTATAGGCCTGCAAGCCTTTATTAAATAATTTAAAATCAAGTGCTGTTTGAACATGGTGGCCTTATTACATCAGTATCCCAGGTAGGGGGGATGTAGAGGAGCCCCACTGACTGACTGCTTTGTCATGACACTGGTGCTAGGAATGCTGAATGAGAGAACACAGTAGGTCTTCCGGCTGCTTATATTTACTTATTTAACTAGGCAAGTCAGTTAAGAAATAATTCTTATTTACAATGATGGCCTAGGAACAGTGGGTTAACTGCCTTGTTCAGGGGCAGAATGACAGCTCAGGGATTTGATCTAGCAACCTTTCGGTTACTGGCCCAACGCTCTAACCACCAGGCTACCTGCCACCCCATACAGGGAGAGAGTAGCATCACACCTACTATTTTAATGAAAATGTACAGTCTTCTCCAGGCTATGTCTTGAATCTGGGACTTGCATCGGATGCATAAGATTTATCTGCAGTGGAGGCCTGTGCTTAAACCTTTTGTTGCACTACTGTGAATCCAGGGGAATGTGAGGGAGAAATTCTGTATTGATTGTGAAATGTGGTGCTTTTCATCTCACATCCTTGTTTCTTTTTTTAATGAGAGGAAATTATCTTTCTGTAAGCCTACACCTTAGCCTCCTGCTTTAATATGGGGTCATATTTGATCTTGATCTTATTTGATCCGACTACATGTTGTATAGCAGGATGTAGAATGAACTAAGGCTGAGGCCTGAGCCACTACTAAGCTCCATCTTGTCACTGCACTGAATGAAATTAAAAAATGCAAATGGCTGTTCTCAGGTCAGCTCAGCAGGCTCTATCTTCATCTCATGCTTCATATGTTGTAGATAGGAGTTTCTGCCAGACAGACTGTTCTGGGGCCAGATCAATGTAATGACCAGGCAGCCATCAGTCACTCAGTCCTCCCACCATACCGCTATTACTGACAGCAGACTTTAATGAGCTCTACCACAGCATAGCACTGCACTCTCCAGACTATGACTCTTCCATTTCCCCCATGGATCACTAGAATAGACCAATTATTTTAGTTTCCCAACTAAAAATCATGACATTTGAATTGTTAGTACCTTGCTGTGTTACTTGAATGGAGTAATTGCTTTTCCCCTACTGTTTTACCTTTTTATAATAATGGCTCGTGTATCTCAAAGTGCTAACACTTAGACATAACATTTAACCTTGTCCACAGAGGATCAAATCACTCTCTTGGCTAATTGGGAAACCATAGCACATGTGCAGAATTTTCTCTCATCTGGTCGTTCTATGTAGAACACCTGTGAAGGTCTAGACTCCGGACTGATATGTGACATCATGGGCCACCCACCACCGAGCTGTGCCAATGCGTCAGAGGAGACTTCCAGGGACCACTAGACCCAGACGCCCCCCCCCCCCCCCCCCCCCTGGAGGCCTTCAGCCCCTCAGCTAATGAGGGAGGCCAGGCTCCCGGGAGTGGAGAGGAGGTATAAAAGGGCAGAGGGGTGGTGCTGGGTGGAAAGCAGGGGAGAGTGGTGTGTGAGCAGTGACTCATGGAGCCTCAGCTGGAGTTACAGTGCGGGTCAAGCTCACTTTCCACCTGGGAATAGAAGTGTGAGTTGTTCCCTCTCTTTGTTACTGTTGCATTGTAAGGGCGTAGGTAGACTAGAGGAGAAGCTCTATGTTCCTCTGTAAGAACTAGCTCACATACATAATCTCACTCTATCTATCCATATACTGTCTACCAGCTGTACATTATGCCCTTGGAAGGTATTAGAAATCCCAATCTCCAGTCAGTAGAAAGCATGTAATCATCATAGTGGGGTGTGTAAGGATTCATTCTGAAGATGTTAAGAAGATTAGCATGCGTATTATTAACCATTGGTGCTGGTTGCTCACAGTGTGTTTTATTAGCCATAAACCTGTACCTTTCATTGTGGAATTATTCCACTGCTGTAAGAGGATTACTGCTGTATGCTGAGGAACCACGCTTAGGTTTAAAAAAGGAGACCTGCAGATATGTGAAGGTTTACAGCCCAGATTACACTTTGAAGAGGCTGGCTTGCTGGTTTAACACCCTGGTATTAGCTGTGTTAAAGATGGTTCTTTAATATTTGTTTGTCTTTTCCATGGTAAAGGTTGAAATTGGGCAATTATGCATTGCAAACTGTTGTCTGTATCATGTAAGGGCTTTAGGGTGCAGTACAAATGGTGTTTGTTTACACAGAATGAAATGTAAGAGAACGAAAGCATTAGATAGTTTCAAAGCACAAGGGTAAAGTTCAACATTTACTCATCTGAAACACAACCATTATGCAATGTGTTCTTGTGCTCTCTGTCCATGTTCTCCATTTTGTTGCTATTCACATACTGTGTTCTTATTGTGTTAAAAGCAGGGACCAGTGCATTGTAGAATTAAAACATTTTACTGTTTACTTCCCGTCAGTGTCCATGAAGCTGACACAGTATCGTGACACTCCTAGCATGATACTTTGACAGTTTATCTATACTGTCCTATGTGTCTTTACCTCAGCCACCTTGGATGCAATGACATGTGCCACTTGCAGTGCTGAGAGTATTTAGTTGATTGACAACCTAGCATAGATCTTGCCTGACGACTCAAACGGAATTCTTCATTCGCTACATACTTCAGTTTGAGACTGCAATTATTGAAGTCATTTGTGGTGACATCAAAATGAGAGGTGTTGTACAAAACAAAGCCATCAGCGATTGGATCATCTCTAACCAATCAGAGTACCAAAGGCAAAGATGAATTTTCAAAACGTGGCTTTACCCACGTGTGTTTTGGCTCTGGCCCAACCCTGGATTGCTGATGGATTGGCCATTGGAAGTCTTTGAAGCCACCGGTCTACCATATTGGCACTTCCCAGTATGAGCAGTCCTCCATAGGAATTAATGGAATTCTACAGCATTTCAATACAATTTCTCAAGGACAAAATGACATGTATTTTTTTGTTGATCTAGTGGGGACAGTAACATCATTTGGGGAAAAAAAATGAATTTTTATACATTTTCATTTGAAATGTTTTATGTTTAGCTCACATAATCTAATTTAAAAGTATGCATTAGGGTGTCTGCAGACATTAATAAATGCATTTGTATTGCTTCCAAAATATTTTTTATAATGGTTGGGAAGTGCCAAGATGGAGGCACGGTGGTGTCAACACAGTGCCCCCTATCAGTCATATTGTGTGTGTGTGTATATGTATATATATATATATATATATATATATATATATATATATTTATTTATTTATTTATTTCTCTCTTTCTCTCTTTCTTTTCTTTATTTTCTCCTTTTCTTTTCTTCCCCCCCCCTTGGGCCCAACCCATCGGTTTTTGGGACCAATCAGACTGTCTAGAATGACCAATCAGCAGTCTAGGACATTCTAGTGTTTGCATTCTAGAAATCGTAGGGAGGCACTCCGATTCAGACTCATTGCAGAGAAGAAACTGATGTCTGTGGGCGCGGCGTAGCATTTGGCCGGAGCAAAGAGTTTTGTTAGCCAGGGAAGCAGAGGTCACCTTCCCTACAATAACACAGCGTGTGTCATGACTCCGACAGACAATAACTGCTATAAAAAGATGACATTGATGATCTTAAACATTCTGTTTAACAGCACTACAGCCTCATGCTACTTCCACCTGCCTGAAAATGGAAAGATGGCAATGATGAAGATTAATGTATCCTCAAAGACATGTTTTGTATCAAACAGAAGTGTCAGAGTCAAGTGATGTATTAATGATGAGGAATGAGCAGGTTCTGCCAATGCATATATTTGAGTACACTAATGCCCCCCCGAGTGGTGCAGTGGTCTAAGCCACTGCATCGCAGTTGCTAGCTATGCCACTAGAGATCCTGGATCGAGTCCAGACTCTGTCGTGACCGGGAGACCCATGGGGCGGCGCACAATTTGGTCCAGCGTCGTCCGGGTTAGGGGAGGGTTTGGCCGGCAGGGATATCCTTGTCCCATCACAAACTAGCGGCTCCTGTGGCGGGCCGGGCGCATGCACACTGATGCAGTCGCCAGGTGTACAGTGTTTCCTCCGACACATTGGTGCGCCTGGGTTCCTGGTTAAGCGGGCATTGTGTAAAGAAGCAGTGCGGCTTGGTTGGGTTGTGTTTCGGAGGACACGTGGCTCTTGACCTTCACGTCTCCCGAGTCTGTACGGGAGTTGCAGCGATGAGACAAGACTAACTACCAATTGGATACCATGAAAAATAAAAAGAGTACAGTAAACCGTAAGCTTTGGGGGAAATGCACAGCTCTGTGTTTTTCAAGATAAATTACTGCAGAGCAGGCTGCTGGAACCCAGGGAGACCAGAGAAGCTAATGGCCATTGGTAGATTCATGAAACACAGATCTCCAGGTCACATATGCTCTCCAATTTATGAGGGCAGGAGAGAGGAAGGGGGAGAAAGATAGTGGGGTATGTTTAGAAGAGGAGGAGGAAGAAGATTAAACGGATACAGGGAGTTGCTAAATTGCAGCGCATGTTCCCCCTTCAGCATTTTCAGGCCTTGTGTTGGAAACACAGAAGCTCACCCCTCCACTCCCTCTGCCTGTGACTGCAGTGCTATGGATATGTAGAAATGGTTACAGGATACTAGCATCTCTCTCGCTCTCTCGCTCTGTGTCTGTCTGTATATCTTTCTCGTTTAATTAATTTTCGAGGAAGGAGATAATGGTTTCATTAATGGTTTCCCTTGTGCTTTGCTCTGCCGTGTGCTTTAGGACATGAAATGTGCTGTTTTATTGGATCCCATCTTTCCTCTCTTATTGTGCTCTTTCCAAGCGTTTGAAGTGAAAAGCACATAACAAGGACATGATCCAAAATCTTGCACAGTCAGTGTGAAATTAAACCTGGGCACAATGAAAGGAAAGGCATAAGATAAAATAATTGCTGTAAATGTGCCTCAGCAATTAAGCCATTACCGGAGGTGACAGCTAAATGAAAATATGTTACGTGGGCCATTTAATGAGCGGTCTGGGTTATTCGTGCCATGACAGACATTCAAGGAAGTCCATGGTATCACGAAGTACGAAAGGCCATCGGGAGTCTCATGCAAATCCAACAGCTAAGGAGAGTTGAGAGAGTGCAGCACAAAGGGGAACTAAGATTCCCTAAAACTGTGTTGTGCATGTTTAGGAGTTAGGGGAGAGAGGGAGTGTGAGGCATATACAGTAGATCCATAGCCACTGATCACGTCTGGCTCCAGTGCCTGCGTGCATGTCAGAACTTCTGGCAGGCCGGAGATATCACTCCAATCCAAGGTCCCCCATCCCAAAGGCTTGGCCTGGTAAGCCTAATTGGCTACATTTCTGCTGAAAAAAATTGAAGCGAAAGGGAGCTGTGGGTCTGGCTTGTCCCTGCCGAAGCCAGCAGGAGGTTTCAGAAGAGCCGCCCGCGAGACATCTGCAGTGTAGTGATAACATTTGTCCTCTGTGTTTGGGAGGAGAGCAAGAGCGTGTCCTCCATTAGGCAGAGAGCGAGAGTGGGGGAGGCTAGATAGAGGAGACAGTTTACTGAGAGAGAGCGGCGATATAGGCTTGATGGGTAGGAGGGCAGTAGAGGGCAAGTTGTTGGTGCTAAGAGAAACTCTAAACCCACAGGCTCTCTGGTGTCTGGAAAGGCAGAGATTCATCTCTGTCATGTACTGTATATGTATTCACAGGTGACCCAGGGAAAGTGGAGGAAGTACACTGCCTGCAGGCCATAGCACTGAGCCTAGTCATTACCCATTCACATACATGCACACACATGCAGAGAGCCAGTGAAGAGGAGGGTGAGGCGGGGCGGGGCTGGACTGCAACAGGACGTTTCCATAATGACACCGGGATGCATAGATAGCTTTGTGGAGGCTGGCCTGGCTGACAGGGAGTTGGGAGGAGGCTGGCCTGGCTGACAGGGAGTTTGGAGGAGGCTGGCCTGGCTGACAGGGAGTTGGGAGGAGGCTGGCCTGGCTGACAGGGAGTTGGGAGGAGGCTGACCTGGCTGACAGGGAGTTGGGAGGAGGCTGGCCTGGCTGACAGGGAGTTGGGAGGAGGCTGGCCTGGCTGACAGGAATTGGGGAGGAGGCTGGCCTGGCTGACAGGAATTGGGGAGGAGGCTGGCCTGGCTGACAGAAATTGGGGAGGAGGCTGGCCTGGCTGACAGAAATTGGGGAGGAGGCTGGCCTGGCTGACAGGAATTGGGGAGGAGGCTGGCCTGGCTGACAGGAATTGGGGAGGAGGCTGGCCTGGCTGACAGGAATTGGGGAGGAGGCTGGCCTGGCTGACAGGAATTGGGGAGGAGGCTGGCCTGGCTGACAGGAATTGGGGAGGAGGCTGGCCTGGCTGACAGGGAGTGGGGAGGAGGCTGGCCTGGCTGACAGGGAGTGGTGGGGAGAATTTCAGAGGGTCCGATTAGGTTGATCAGCAGTGCACTAACATTCCACACACCGTTGGATGGGTGGAATGGATTGGCATTGAGGGAGATGTCTGGATCAGTGTCAGTGCCCTGCTCTCTGCCATCTCTAGCAGCAGAGGGATGCAACTTGGCACAGCGGTAGCGAGGGCAAACCCAGCAGCTGGTGGCAGGGAGTGAAGTGAGGTGGTGTGCAGCGGGCTAGCAAGCGGCTCATTTCCTCCTTCCTATGCTCACATGAATACAAAAGGTGCAGTGGGTGCACAATGCACCTCAATGACACACACACACCTCCACACGCATTGACGGACAAACAGCCCAGACACACGCAGGGTACACCAACACACACACACTATCCAGGCACACACACACATACTCACTGCTTTAAAAAGATGTCACGCTGCGGCAGTTGCATCAATTATTGACGGCCTTGGAAAGGTCTGGGCTCTTGCTTGTTGGATTGGGCACTGGCACTCTTGTCACGCACGCATTCATCCCCAGAACCCACCCCATTCCCCTTCCAGCCTCAGAGTGGATCCTGACAGTACACCAGCTCTTCCCTACACGTAAACTGTTTGATCTTGAAATATTCATCCTCCACTCTCTGTTCTCTCTCTCTCTCTCCTCCTGTCCTCTTTCTCTTTTTCTCTCTACCTCTCTCTCTCTCCTCTTTATCTCTATGTTCTCTCTCACAATACACAGACACTCTGTCTCCATCTTCCTTGTCTTCCATCGTCACCCAACCTCATCAGACCTGCTGCTCGCCTGAGTGTATATTTTTCATACCTCCGAGACAATATCCTCCACATATTTTTAATTTTTTTTATTACACCTCTATTTAACCAGGTAGGCAAGTTGAGAACAAGTTCTCATTTACAATTGCGACCTGGCCAAGATAAAGCAAAGCAGTTCGACACATACAACGACACAGAGTTACACATGGAGTAAAACAAACATACAGTCAATAATACAGTAGAAACAAGTGATACGATGTGAGCAAATGAGATGAGATAAGGGAGGTAAAGGCAAAAAAAGGCCATGGTGGCAAAGTAAATACAATATAGCAAGTAAAACACTGGCATGGTAGATTTGCAGTGGAAGAATGTGCAAAGTAGAAATAAAAATAATGGGGTGCAAAGGAGCAAAATAAATAAAATAAAATAAATACAGTAGGGAAAGAGGTAGTTGTTTGGGCTAAATTATAGGTGGGCTATGGACCGGTGCAGTAATCACATACAGTATGTTCTCACAGCAGATATCGCTAACTGCACTCAATTGCCATAGCACATTTCTACACCGACAAAAGTGAGTTAACAGATATCCTCTTAATGTATTGCCATAAAGTAATATATGTACCTAGGATACCATGGTTGTAAACATGTTGTAGTGACCTTCGTACAACACCTAGCAACCTTGTCAAGAGGTTCAGACCTTCTCGGGTAATGGCTAAGGTGACAGACGTAGGGACCTGTGTTCGATATCAGCTAATGGAAAGTCTCAGGTATTTAATCTGTAACAATAGGACTCCGACAGAGACGGGTCAATATTTCATCCATCCCCCAGCTCACCATGGTCAAGGCCACGCTCTCTCTGCTGCACACACCAGCCAATATTCACCCTAGCGCCACTAACAAATTGGATATTTTGCATGAGTCTACCTCTGTCTGCAAAAAAATACATTCATAAAAGGCAAGAAGCTGAAGTGGAGGTTTCCAGGCTTGGACATAGAGGGTTCATTTTACAGTTTGTCTGAATGACTCAAACGTTCTTCACCCCCGTCTGACAGTCTACATGATGGCCTGAGGAAATTAGATAATACTAATGTTTAATCTACTGAGGGACTGGAGCGCAGACAGACCAGCAGACTGTACCCTGCAGCACATTATCTCACCAGAGTGGCACAGGCTGAAATAACACATAGAGACAGGGCATGCAGTTACACTCCAGCAGGTATATTTCACTGGTCATCCCCAAAGCCAGCGCTTACTTTGGCCACCTTTCCTTCCAGTTCTCTGGTGCCAATGACTGGAACAAATTGCAAAAATACAAGACTCCAGCTTCAGTTATCTCCCTCTCTAACTTTAAGCATCAGCTGTCAGAGCAGCTTACCGATCACTGTACCTGTCCACAGCCAATCTGTAAATAGCACACCCAACTACCTCATCCCCATATTGTTATTTATCTTCTTGCTCTTTTGCACCCCAGTATCTCTACTTCCACATCATCATCTGCACATCTATCTCTCCAGTGCTAATGCTAAATTGTAATTATTTCTCCTCTATGGCCTATGTATTGCCTTACCTCCCTACTCTTCTACATTTGCACACACTTAACATAGATTTTTCAAATTGTGTTATTGACTACGTTTGTTTATCCCATGTGTAACTCTGTTTTGTCTGTGTTGCACTGCTTTGCTTATCTTGGCCAGGTCGCAGTTGTAAATGAGAACTTGTTCTCAACTGGAATACCTGGTTAAATAAAGGTGAAATAAACACACACAGACCGGGGCAGTACAAGACATGACATGTTATCCAGGCATTGTTTCATAACATTATTCCCGGCCTGTTATCCGCAGTGCCTATTTTTCCATCTTGCATCACGACAAGATGCCAGCCCTCAAACCATTTCTTTAACTGTGATTTAAAGAGGGGGAATAGCAGGAAAGCAATAATACAATGCAGTGTTCATTTAAAGAGGCCCCGAGCTGTGTCTGGGAGTGACAGGCTCCAGACAGATGACAGATTGAGTGGAGAGATGGTGTCAAGCCTCTCACAGTGATCGTTGTAGCCCTACAGCATGTAACATGGTGACATGTAGCCTTGTCTAAATTGCATAGCCTACTGTTAAAGGACTAGTGCATGTAGGATTGTGTGGAGCCTTACCTAAATTGTATAGTGTACTAGACTTTGTATGGTTGACCTTTATGATATTATTGTGCTATTATCATGTGGTGAAGTGTTAGCTCCACTACAGGGTGAGTCACCTGCAGTCAGTTCATACATGGTGATAGGGGTGGCAGTGTGGATTCCATGATAATGACTGTGTCAAAGAATTGTACATGTCAAGGCTCTGGTGTTGAGTCATACGTGTGTGTGTGTGTGTGTGTGTCATATCACAGCAGCTGTCAGTAGAACAGATTCAGACTTGAAGATCGAAGGCGAAGATGATTAAAAAATAAGGAAAGAGAGGCACAGCCTGTTCTGAAGCAAGATGCGTTGTCATTCCACAGTGCCCTGAGGCAGGGGGAACAGAAGGGATGTTGCCACAAGATAAGGGATTGGGTAATCTAATGGTTCATCAGGAGTGGCTCTGACCAGTGGCTCATGTCTGGGAAGAGCAGGGTGATTAGACCGGGGAAGAAGAAATATCTGATTTGATTTGAGGCTCAGCAAATCAGACTGTTATGAGTTTGTTTGTTTATCAGTAGTGTTGGTAAAACATGAGCTCTAAACAGATCTATCCTCCACTCTGTTAGTGTCCTCTACTACTCATTAGTCTGGACCTGAGGCCTAAATCATTGATGTGATTCCTATTAACATGACTCTCAGCCATGCAGAACTCTGATAGCCTGTTTGGATGGGATGTTTCTGTTTGGTGATACATTTTAGTGAGACAATTACATTTATTTATTTAAATTATTTTTGATGTGTCAATTGTTTCTAGTAATTTGTAAAGGAGGCACTCTTAAGATGGAGGTTTCAGAGAGGAGGCAGACAATTTGTAGCAGTGCAATGCCCAGGGGGAGTACTATTATTTTATGTGCAGGAGAGTGGGTGGCAAACTCTACACTGTATATATGTATACAACAAAAAGGACGATGACTGGTACCATAAACTGGGGAAAACAAAGTAAATCAAATAATACATTAAACTCAAATAACGCAGGCCTCAATCATGCCTGAACCAGCAGTATGTCAGCCTTACCCCCGAAACCTTACCCCTGTCTGCAAGAGACAGAAATTACAAGGCTTAAATAGTACCTAGGTTATCCTCCCACCTGGAACATACCAATAGTGACCAATCAAATACCACTGGCATGAAATAAAGACACAGAATTACCAATAAGCATGTGTAGGCATTTCCATGGACATTTTATAAATGCACACTCTCCAATAACAGGTTAGCAAGAAACATAAAGCATACCATTGCCCGGGGTAAGCAGTCATAATATCATGCACGGACTGACACCAGCTCCGTGACAGAATTCTTGAAAACATTATGTCCATCGTCTTTCCCAACAAATGCATACTCGGCCTCCCGAGTGGTGCAGTGGTCTAAGGCACTGCATCCCAGTGCTAGCTGTGCCACTAGAGATTCTGGGTTAGAGTCCAGGCTCTGTCGCAGCCGGCCGTGACCGGGAGACCCATGAGGTGGCGCACAATTGGCCCAGCATCGTCCGGGTTAGGGGAGGGTTTGGCCGGCAGGGATATCCTTGTCCCATCACGCACTAGCGACTCCTGTGGCGGGCCGGGCGCAGTGCACGCTGACACGGTTGCCAGGTGTACAGTGTTTCCTCACATTGGTGCGGCTGGCTTCCAGGTTAAATGGGCATTGTGTCAAGAACCAGTGCAGCTTGGTTGGGTTATGTTTCGGAGGATGCATGGCTCTCGACCTTCGCCTCTCTCGAGTCCGTACGGGAGTTGCAGCGATGAGACAAAACTAACTACCAATTGCATACCACGAAATTGTCGAGAAAAAATAATAATACAAAAAAAAATGAATGAATTGAATGGATGTGTAAACTAAACAACAACCAGCTAAACATGCCGGACCAACCATTCCTCCAGCCATCAGTGACCTACTGAGGCCATATCACTGAGCAAACATGGAGACAAGATTATCAGACACAGACAGTGAGAGCAAGAGAGAGGGAGACCAAGTGGCGTGTTTGAAATTCTGCAGGGAGCCAGTTGCTACGGTAACAGGGAAGGTAGCCAGCTCCGGTGGGAGGTGTTTCCACGGCAACGGGTCTGTGGCCAAGTGATGCTGCTGAGGGGGAGAAAGAGAAGAACGGGGTGAGGGGGGTGGAAAATGTATGCGTAAGTGTGTGATGTGAGCAAGCGAGTGAGAGATGGGGAGAGAGAGATGGGGAGAGAGAGGGGATGATAAATGAGATGAGAGGAAGCTGATGAAAACGTGTGAGTGTGTCATCGAGGTGTGCCGTGATGCGTGTTCCATTAATTAGTCCTTTTAGCGGAGCCTCCGCTCCTCATGGAAATTTCCTACCCTCACTTCTCAAAGAGAGAGTTCAAATAGAGACAGACAGAAGGGGTGAGAGGGACTGTGTGAGAGCTGGGATACCCCGGGGGCTCATTTATAAACTGTGCGTATGAACAAAATATACCTCACAATGTGCGTGTGCCAGTTTTCACGCAAAGGTTTGTATTTATAAAAAATTACTTGGCATGAGAATGTGCTCATCTGCCTGCAATCTGTAGACCAGGGCTCTTCAGCCCTGTTCCTGGAGAGCTACTGTCCTGTAGGTTTTCAGTCCAACCCTAAATCTAGCTCACCTGATTCTAATAATTAGCTGGTTTATAAACTGAATCGGGTTAGTTATAACTGGGTTTGGAGTGAACCTACAGGAGAGTAGCTCTCCAGGAACAGGGTTGGAGGGCCCAGCTTTAGGCCATGTGTATGCACATCCGCTAGTGGTTGAAATGCTGTACTGAACGCTGATAAATATGTATTTTGTGCTATATATTTTATATGATGAAAAGCTTATTCATAAAATAAAAAGTAAAAACAGGAAAACATAACAATGCAACCATTTGCCATTAGTGAGAAGTTAAAATCTGTGTTTTATATTTAAAATCTGAAATAGACATAGGAATCTTATAATTAGACATAGGAAATAGATTCCTATGTGTTTTATTTATTTTTATAGCCATTGCAGAGTATAATTAAGCACCATAGATCAAAGCGGGATGGAACCCAAACGCTGTTGTGCTCAAAATCTATCTACATAAACAAAAGGCACAGGGCAAACCCCAAGTGCAAAATATAAAGTACTCAGGAAATAGCAGGAGAGATTCCTCTCAGGAAAACAAGTAACATTTGCAATTACCGACAAAGACAAATGGCAGAGGGAGTGTATACAGTATATAGGGTGGGGATTGGAGCCAGGTGTGCGTAATGATGACAAGACAAGTCCGGGGTTAATGAGTGAAGGGCGTTTGCCAGTAGTAGGTTCGGCAGCAGTTAGAAGGCCGGTGACGCCGAACGCCTGAGCTGGACAGGAGGTGCAGCCAAAGTGAAGGCTGGTGTGACAAGAATCTTTAAAGTAGCCACCCTTTGCCTTGATGACAGCTTTGCACACTCTTGGCATTTTCTCAACCAGCTTCACCTGGAATGCTTTTCCAACAGTCTTGAAGGAGTTCCCACATATATGTTGAGAACTTGTTCGCTGCTTTTCCTTAACTCTGTGGTCCAACTCATCCCAAACTATCTCAATTGTGTTGAGGCTAGGGGATTGCGGAGGTCAGGTCATCTGATGCAGCATTCCATCACTCTCCTTCTTGGTAAAATAGTCCTTACACAGCCTGAAGGTGTGTTTTGGGTCATTGTCCTGTTGAAAAACAAATGACAGTCCCACTAAGCACAAACTAGATGGGATGGCGTATCGCTGCAGAATTCTATTGTAGCCATGCTGGTTAAGTGTGCCTTGAATTCTAAATAAATCACAGACGGTGTTACCAGCAATGCATCACCACACCATCACACCACCTCCTGTCATTTCTCTATGCTTATTTGAGATGTTATTGCCATAATATGGACTTGGTATTTTACCAAATAGGGCTATCTTCTGTATACCACCCCTACCTTGTCACAACACAACTGATTGGCTCAAACGCATTAAGAAAGACATTCCACAAATTAACTTTTAATAAGGCACAGCTGTTAATTGAAATGCATTCCAGGTGACTACCTCATGAAGCTGGTTGACAGAATGCCAAGAGTGTGCAAAGCTGTCATCAAAGCAAAGGGTGGCTACTTTTGAAGAATGAAAATACTTTTTATATTTAACACTTTTTTTGGTTACTACATGATTCCATATTTGTTATTTTATAGTTTTGATGTCTTCACTGTTATTCTACAATGTAGAAAATAGTAAAAAATAAAATATAAACGTGGAACAAGTAGGTGTGTCCAAACATTTGACTGGTACTGTATGTATACAAACCTTCTGCTGACAGGTCCATGACAATTTGCCAATGTTTTCTCATTTGGAAACTGACACAGTCCTTTTCCAGATATAGCATAAATGACTGATAAAGATGAAAACATTCTGCCAACCCCATAAATAGACCAGTAGCTTATGTAAAATCGTTGACCGTAGGGTAGTCTACAGTATTGCTGTGCGATAGGAGCACGATATCATTGCCTATTTAATCTCAGCGCCTATACCAAGGCAGGGTAAAGAAACCCAATAATCTATTAATGAACTAAATATTGAACAACAATTTGTCTTTTCTATGCCGTGGCCTAATGCCAATAGTTCCAAATTATACGGCAAATAAAGGGTGTTATTTTCACCATGAAAGGAGAAAGGAGGCATTTTTCCAGGCGTTTTAATGCTCATTCATGTCCACACAGTTTTACGATGCGTGTGCCAAGTTTATAAATCTCAGAAATGTCTGAAATTTAGGCAACGGTTATAAATGAGGCCCCTGGTCACCTCAGTGGAGCACAGCAGAGACCCCAGCCTCCCCACAGCTCTCTCCCAGGCAGTACCAGCTGCTCTGCCTCCTGTCCATTAAAAGCACATTAGCAGCTCCTTTATTATCATGAACAATGTGCCAAACATGCTGGAGTGGCGGGGACTGGGGAGAGGGGGGATGTCATGTGCACTCACTCACTAGGTGTTGGGGCCAGACCTCAGAATTTGGAGCCCCCCCCCCCCCCACTGGGGAGTGTGAAAGTAATATGTGTGCATTCAAATAATACAATAAAATGTCAGAATGGACCGGGACAATAGGTCAAACCTGTGAGGTGTGTGGGCTTCACAGTGTGTTATTGCTGTGGGCTTCACGGTGTGTGTATTGCCCTTGTGTGTGTCTTTGTGGAGTGATATCAGCGGAGGCGGTCAAAATAATCTCTCATTTTAACCACCTCCACCATCCATCAGTTCACTCACGCAATACCTCATTTCAAAGTCTTATTTCGATATCATGTATCTGCCATACAGGCACCCTGGAGAACTGCGGGGGCACAAATTGGTGTGGGGGAGATAAAGATGGGGGAGGGGGAGAGAGAGAAAAGGAGAGAAGTGAAGGAGAGCGGGATGAGTCCCATAGGTAAAAATGTGAAGTTGTAGTCTTCAGCTGAATCTCGTATAGGATCAAATAAATTAGGTGCATGCACTGCTCATGTTACTACGCTTTCTCCGCCCTCTCTCTTTCTCCCCCTCTCTCACCCTCCCTCTCTCTTTCCCCCCTCTCTCTCACCCTCCCTTTCTCTTTCTTCCCCTCTCTCTCACCCTCCCTTTCTCTTTCTCCCCCCTCTCTCACCCTCCCTCTCCGAGACACTCCAGTTTTAACTACCTTTCGTGTAGGAGTCACTCTGTGTTTATGGCAGGGCTGAGAGATCAAGCGGAGGAATATTCCAAAGCCACCGCCATCTTTTAAATATGCACACGTACCACAGGCCCACGGGACCCCCCGCACCAAGTAGCCCTGCTGAGGTAAAGCTCCTGCATACAGAGTAGGATGTAGAGAACTACTCAGGAAGCCATTTACAGAGAAAGTATGTGGGTAGTGGAGTAGAGAAGGGGAGAAAATGACACGCATATCCATTTTAAGAGCGACCGAGCAGAACAGAAGACATCTCCTGGGAGAGGGGGGAAAGACTTCAATAAAGATGTCAGCAGAGATGGAGAGCTGCAGGGGCCAAGGCCTAGAGCAGGAAAGGAAAGCTGACAGATCAGAGATGCTTCCTGACAGGAAACACACATGAATGAGTGGATCAAATGTTTATCTGGATGTTCTAAATCTATTATGACATTGTTTTAATACCTCCTCAAATCTGGCCCCTGTGCAGTAGTCTACAATGTCTCTGCCCCCCCCCCCCCCCCCCCCCCAAAAAAAAAATCCAATCTCACGCATATTCCCTAATCTCCAATAACCTGGGATGAAAAGTGGTCAGTTCCAAAGGTGGATTAATAATTTCACACTGGTAAGATACCCAGTTCAAAGCACCGGCTGTCTGTCAGCCAGTTATACGTAGGGCGGCTGATTCACCACACTCAAATCGAGGAGGAAAGGAGATGCAGCTGCTGTCCTGTCTTGTTCTGGCTGTCCTGTCCTGACTGCTACCCTTTACAGCTAGAGGCCTGGTTCTCCTGCTTAGCTGAAGCCCACACTGTATTGGTTCACTATCTATGGATTTATATTTATGATGTTTCATTTGAATAGGGACAGAACATTAGATTAGTATTAGGCCTATACTTTATTCATCCCTGTAGGGATATTATTTTGTCACCTTGGCCATGGCATAAAACACACATGCAATAAAATGACAGACAAGCCACTGGGCACACACTGGTTAATCCACAATGTTTCCACGTTGTTTCAATGAAATGAGGTTGAACCAACGTGGAATAGATGTTGAATTGATGTCTCTGGAGAGCTGGAATCATCTTACATGGTATCGTATAAGAATGGTTTCATAATTTAATCTAGCAATTTAAACCATTGGCATATTGAGTAAACATACCATCTCTGTTGCACACCAGCTTTTTAGATGAGCTTTTGCGGAGGATAATATTGTCTTTTGAGGCATGTTGAGGCTGCTTTGCATACTGCTCGTCTTTATCTGAGGCAATCAGCCAGTTGCTGAGTGAAGTCTCTAGTGCTCAATCTCTGATTGGGTGGCAGTTGAGTTGACAGTTGGGTGTTGCAGTCAGAGAGATCTGTAGTGGAGCTCCAACTAGAGCTAAGCCTTTGATTCCTTAAACCCCTGAGGGTACAGATGTAGGATCTTAATTTGACCAGATTTATTATATATAGTATGTTATACAATTCTCAGCAACAAAAGAGTGTTAAAATTAAGATCTTACATCTGTAACACTTTAGCTGGGAGGCCTCCGTCACATCTGGAAGAGTTACACAACACTTGGCATTAACATGATGACATTACTCGTGTGATGTTCACTGTCATGGACGACCAGTATGTTACATGGAAATTGTATTTCATGGTTTGTATCGATGGACCAGGTTATCTAATGTGAATTTCTGATGGGTATTGACTGACTGCTGGACTTGCATGTCAGGAAGTCTCCTTTTGAAGCACAGGAACATTTTACAGCCTACTAATGCAAAGTTAGACAAGTTCAGTTTTCAACGTCCGTAGTCAGTCAGTAGAGACGTTGGCACAGCAGGACGTTCTGGGCAGACCTCCTTATGTTGTTTGAAGATCAGAACAGTTACTGTACGCACGTAGGTTCCCACTTCTAGTGTGACAAAGGTGCATGACTCAGAGATAGAACGCATCTGTCAAGACGTGGGAGTCAGAGAGGGGGAGAGAGAAATGAGGTGGGATGGCCTCTCTCACCAAACACTACATTCTCTAAAGAGAAATCCTGACTACAATAGAACCGTCAATATAACAAGTCTGGTAATGAGTGCCTCTCAATAGGAATCATTCCAGAGCAGATGAATCGTTTTAGTGTCAATGGGAGTTAGTGTTGATTGAATTGTAAGGTTTTCATTGACTGTTAGGATGACTCGTGCTGTGTCTTCAGTCTCTGTTCTATTGTTTAGTAAATGGAGAGAAAGTATTAGGGAAACAAATGGATAACAACAAAAGTGGTGCACTAGTGCTATTTCTGTGTAAGTCCATATTTCAAATGACTAAAGCCTTGCCTCTAATGGAAGAAAACAGCTAGATAAAACCCTTTGTGTATGAAATGCATAAACAAACCACTGATAAAGGAGTGGAGAGACAATGTGGACAGAAGACGGATACATTGAATGATTAAAATGTGCTCCTACACTTGATACAAATACTGTGTGTGTGTGTGTGTGTGTGATGAGTCACGGCTGCGAACCCATCTGTGTGAATGTGGGAGTTTTGTGGAGGAGATGCCTACAAGTCTGTTGGGTGGAATGCTCCTGGACTGGTCTGTGGGAGACAGCACTTTGCCAGCCAACCACAGCTTCAAAGACTTCAGGAGAAGTTCGGGACTTTTGCAGAGGAGAGATGACAACTGTAAGTCACAACTTACTGTGCTGCTTATTCTCCAAGCGACAGCCTGATAGGTCAGGATTTTAAAAAATGTATCCGTTATTTTACCAGGTAAATTGACTGAGAACACGTTCTCATTTACAGCAACGACCTGGGGAATAGTTACAGGAGAGAGGAGGGGGATGAATGAGCCAATTGTAAACTGGGGATTATTAGGTGACTGTGATGGTTTGAGGGCCATATTGGGAATTTAGCCAGGACACCGGGGTTAACACCCCTACTCTTACAATAAGTGCCATGGGATCTTCAATGACCTCAGAGAGTCAGGACACCTGTTTAACGTCCCATCTGAAAGACGGCACCCTACACAGGGCAGTGTCTGCCCTGGGGCATTGGGATATTTTTTAGACCAGAGGAAAGAGTGCCTCTTACTGGCCCTCCAACACCACTTCCAGCAGCATCTGGTCTCCCATCCAGGGACTGACCAGGACCAACCCTGCTTAGCTTCAGAAGCAAGCCAGCAGTGGTATGCAGGGTGGTATACTACTGAGCTCCTGATAAGCAGGAGCTCAGAGAATGGAGCTGTAGGCTAGTATGGTTTTTTCTACTAAGTATCTGTGATTCTGTATATGTAGAGACCAGCGCAAATATGACTCTGAAAAATTATACACACTGTAGGTTTACTTCTAAGAGGTATAGCCACCATAGTCATATTTTGGGGATTCTATTTCTATCACCATCATGAACTGGTTTATATAACTACTGACCAATCTCTCCATCTCTAGACTCTCTGATGTTTGTGGCAGCTGATCGCCTACACCCCTTATTTTAAGCTACATCTGAAATTAAATTAAATGTTGCTCTGTGGTTTTTGGCTGGTTTCTGGCCTGTGCTGTGGTCCTAAGTGACCTGTGTGGTGCCAGGGTTATTATCGACCATCTGCTCCCAGTGGGCCCAGCTGGACGGGGCACTGCTGTAATCTGGTTGGATGATGTCAGGGTCGCTGAGGGACAATGATGTCACAGCAAAACCATAAATAAGACTCTCCACCAGGGTGATCTAAAGCCATGTTTTTTTATTTGATTGTGTAAGGTATTGACTAGTTTCTGGGTTGTTAGAAAAAACAAAAATCCTCCATTACAGGGAGAGAATGTGTTTCACTAGATGTCCAGTTAATTTTGTTTTGTTTTATATACACTACCTGTGACTGTGGAGGCCAGGTCATCTGACGCAGCACTCCATCACTCTCCTTCTTGGTCAAATAGCCCTTGCACAGCCTGGAGGTGTGTTGGGTCATTGTCCCGTTGAAAAACAAATGATAGTCCCACCACTAAGCCCAAACCAGATGAGATGGCGTATCGCTGCAGAATGCTGTAGTAGCCATGCTGGTTAAGTGTGCCTTGAATTCTAAATAAATCACTGACAGTGTCACCAGCAAAGCACCCCCACACCATAACACCTCCTCCTCCATGCTTCACCTTTGGAAATACACATGAAGAAATCATCCGTTCACCCACACCGCATCTCACAAAGACACAGCGGTTGGAACCAAAAATGTGTTTGGGCTGGAATTTCTGAGGCTGGTAACTCTAATGAACATATCCTCTGCAGCAAAGGTAACTTAGGGTTTTCCTTTCCTGTGCCAGTCCTCATGAGAGCCAGTTTCATCATAGCACTTGATGGTTTTTGCAACTGCACTTGAATAAACTTTTAAAGTTCTTGAAATCTTCCACATTGACTGACCATGTCTTAACGTAATGATGGACTGTCATTTCTCTGTGCTTATTTGAGCTGTTCTTGCCGTAACCCTATTTGGTAAAAGACCAAATCCATATTATCTTCTGTATGGAAATTATAAGAGTACATGGCCATTAAGGCCAGATAATTCGTCAAGATATTCAAAAGTTCATAGATGACCAGCAGGGTCAAATAATAATCACCGTAGTTATAGAGCGTGCAACAGGTCGCACCTTCGGAGAAAGGTCAGTTGCCTTTTCATAGTAGAGGGAGAAGGAGGGTCGAAACAGTAGGTCCGGGGACAAGGTAGCATGTCCGGTGAACAGGTCAGGATTCCATAGCCGCAGGCAGAACTGCAGAAACTGGATCAGCAGCACAACCAGGTGGACTGGTGACAGCCAGGACAGGTAGTCTTGAGGAATGGTCCTTGGGCTCAGGTTCTCCGGAGGGGAGAGAAAGATGGGCGAATAAGAGGGAGCATTCTTATGATTTCGACATTCCGAAATAACCTTAGGCTTTCCCAACCGGACCCGATTTGCATACATTTATTTGTTTAATATGGAGACTGCTTCTGAATGGACCCGATGAAAACTAGAACCATTCTGTATAGACCTGGTCAGATCCAGACCCAATCTGAATGAGGGAAGCAGCAGAAAAGTATTTTTTTTAAATTTACTTTGTTAACCGGAGCTGATAAAGCGCGAGAGGCAAAGAGATGCCACTCTAGCGGGCGTGGGAGGAGCTGTACTGTGAGCGAGTGACACAGGGAGGAGGGAGGGAGAGACGGCTAGCAACCAAGCCGTCTAGCGCCTTGCCTTGCAAAAGTATTCATCCCCCTTGGCATTTTTTCCTATTTTGGTGCATTACAACCTTTTGATTTAAATATATTTTTTGGGGACTTCATGTAATGAACATACACAAAATAGTCCAAATTGGTGAAGTGAAATGGAAAAAATAACTTGGTTCAAAAAAACTGAAGAAAAATACAAAACAGAAAAGTGGTGCTTTGAAGCCCCTAAATAAGATCTGGTGCAACCAATTACTTTCAAAAGTCACATAATTAGTTAAATAATGTCCACCTGGGTGCCATATAAGTGTCACATGATCTCAGTGTATATATGCACCTGTTCTGAAAGGCCCAAGAGTCTGCAACACCACTAAGCAAGGGGCACCACCAAGCAAGCGGCACCATGAAGACCAAGGAGCTCTCCAAACAGGTCAGGGACAAAGTTGTGGAGAATTACAGATCAGGGGAGCACCATTAAATCCATTATTTTTAAAAATGGAAAGAATATGCACCACAACAAACCAGCCCACCAAAACCCACGGACCAGGCAATGAGGGCATTTATCAGAAAGGCCGCAAAGAGACCTAAGATAACCCTGAAAGAGCTGCAAAGCTCCACAGCGGAGATTGGAGTATCTGTCCAAAGGACCACTTTAAGCCGCACACTCCACAGAGCTGGGCTTTACGGATGTGGCCAGAAAAAAAAGCATTGCTTAATGGAAAAAAAAAAAAAAAAAAAAAAAAACATTTGGTGTTCGCCAAAAGGCATATGGCAGACTCTCCAAACATATGGAAGAAGGTACTCTGGTCAGATGAGACAAAAATTTGAGTTGTTTGACCTTCAAGGAAAACGCTATGTCTGGCGCAAACCCAACAACTCATCACCCCGAGAACACCATCCCCACAGTGAAGCATGGTGGTGGCAGCATCATGCTGTGGGGATGTTTTTCATCGGCAGGGACTGGGAAACTGGTAAGAATTGAAGGAATGATGGATAGTGCTAAATACAGGGAAATTCTTGAGGGAAACTTGTTTGTCTTCCAGAGATTTGAGACTGGGATGGAGGTTCACCTTCCAGCAGGACAATGACCCTAAGCATACTGCTATAGCAACACTTGAGTGGTTTAAGGGGAAACATTTAAATGTCTTGGAATGGCCTAGTCAAAGCCCAGACCTCAATCCAATTGAGAATCTGTGGTATAACTTTGCTGTACACCAGCACTACCCATCCAACTTGAAGGAGCTGGAGCAGTTTTGCCTTGAAGAATGTGCAAAAATCCCAGTGGCTATATGTGCCAAGCTTATAGAGACATAACCTAAAAGACTTGCAGCTGTAATTGCTGCAAAAGGTGTCTCTACAAAGTATTGACTTTAGGGGGGGTGAATATTTATGCACGCTCAAGTTTTCTGTTTTTTTCTCTTATTTCTTGTTTGTTTCACAATAAAAAAATATTATGCATCTTCAAAGTTCTAGGCATGTTGTGTAAATCAAATTATAGAACCCCCCCAAAAAATCTATTTAAATTCCAGGTTGTAAGGCAACAAAATATGAAAAATGCCAAGGGGGGGGGGGGGGGGGGGGGGGGGGGATTCTTTCGCAAGCCGCTGTAGTAGACTAAGTTGCCATAGCTAGGTTATTTATCATCAATGACTACATAGTGTCTGTCTTGAATGCATCAAACAGGGAGAAACTATTTAAGCTAACATTAGCTAGCCTGGCTATTTGAGGCTGCATGCATTTTGTCATCCTACAAACATCATCATCTCCTTTCAGCATATTAAGTAGCAACCTACCTATTGGTTATTTGTAGCAGCCTGGTTGTAGCCTATCCTTCTCCTTTAACTTTTTATTTCATAAATGTAATTCCATCTTCCATTGATTAAATATCTCCTAACTTCCGTGACATTATTTAGAATTCTGGATCCAGACGCTCCCGGATCGAGTCTTGGGTATTCAGGCACAGGTAGATCCATGAAGACAGGACGCCAGATAAGACAGGACTGGAGACTGAGACTGGGGGGGTCGGGTGACACTGGCGCAGTCCGACAATACCCACGTATAGGGCCAACCAGGCAGGATATAACCCCACCCACTTTGTCAAAGCACAGCCCCCACACCACCCAAGGGATATCAACAGACCACGAACCTACTACCCTGAGATAAGGCTGAGTATAGCCCACGAAGATCATAGTAAATATTGTTCTATTGATTGAATGCATCTGAAGTGCGTTCTTGCAGTGCAATAATATTTTGGCATCTTAGCCTGGAACCTGACAGCTTTTATTGAACTGTGGCCTCTTAACCATATCCCTGGCATGTCTACTTTTATGCATGTCAAATTGGATCTCTCTTGTGCATATCAAATTGCGTATCAGATTGGCCACTCAACAGAGATGGCATACATTGGGGGTTAAGACTCGCAGGTTAAGGGTCTACCAATCTGTCACTAAGCTGGTTTGATAGGTACCCAACACAGACTGGAAACCACAACAATTTAGCATTGGGGTTTTAATTAGTGTGGAGCGATGATGGGGGTCGATGTTGATGGCACGCTATTCCATATATAGTCAAATGTATTTTATATTTATTTTATAAATATAGTGCACTATTTGTGATCAGGGCCCCCATTTTTGGACGCACACCTTAACTGTCTCCACGCTCCACCAGACCAGACTCTGCATCCCTGTGTGTCTGACGCTCCTCTCTCATTATCATGGGCCCAGCCTGCCTGGCAGATGTGGAAGAGACCCTGGCAAAGCCAATGAATAATTAAACACTGTGATTACGATGATGAATGCTCCCTAATCTATTTCACCATATAGTCTGAGCCTAGCGATGGGATGGAACAACAGCAGAGTGTGAGGCTTTGTGTGAAGGCGGTGAGGGGTGGGGATGGGAAGGTGTGGTGAAGGGAGGGTGGGTGGGAAGGTGTGGTTTGGGGAGGGAAGGTGCAGGGGTGTTTGGAGGGAAGGTGTGGTAGGGAGGGCAGGGAGGCTGGGTTGGGGTGGGACAGGCTAGCTGTCTGGAGAGTGCCCAGATCAGAAGTCAGTGGGAGGTGTGAGAGAGGGAGGGATAGAAGGGAGATGGGGATAGGAGGGAAGGATAGGACAGAGAGTGGGGGGTTGGTGAGAGGGAGGGAGAGGACAGAGATCAAAGGGAATGTGGGAGGGCTGGAGGGATAGTCTAGGAGGGAAGGATAGGACAGAGTGGGGGGTTGGTGAGAGGGAGGGAGAGGACAGAGATCAAAGGGAATGTGGGAGGGATAGTCTAGGAGGGAAGGATAGGACAGAGTGGAGGGGGGATTGAGAGGGAGGTTACAGAGAGCAGAGGTAAGGTGGGTGGGATGGAAGGAAGGATGGGAGAGGACAGAGAGTAGAGGTAATGGAAGGAGAGGACAGAGAGTAGAGGGAAGGTGGAAGGGAGGGAGGTGAGCCACACACTCTCTGACCATCTGTGCTGCAGAGGACCACAGAGACCGGCACAGCAAGGCTTCTGGCTGTGTGTTTGTAAGTGTGCGTATCAGCGTGTGTGTACGTACGTGCATGCATTTCTGTGCATCTGTTCATGTGCATTAATGTGTTTGAATCCGTGTGTGTGAGTACATTTGTGTACGGTGTTTATCCCAGTGTATGTGCTTGTCTGTGTGTGCGGTGTGTGTGCCTCGCCCTAGCGGTGGCACCCGGCCAGCCAGCCCTCAGGGAGGCGGGTTGTAAATAAGCAGGTGAAATAACCCAGATCCCTACTGCCAGGGGATTAACCCCTCAGAGGTCCCATGTCATCGGTTCAGCACCCGACCCTACTAAACATCCATCAACATCAGTACACCAGTCTGAACATAGACTTAAAATTATCCTCTCATCACACAGCCCTTAGCTACAGATCTAGGATCAGCTGACCCTCCCCAAGTCCTAACCTTAACCACTACAGGGAAGAAAGCCAAACTGACCTTAGATCAGCGTCATTAGGCTTGGACTCCTCCCCCACACACACAGGAAGTGATGAGCCAGATGAGTCGGTGTCAGACGTGCAGCTCAGCTAACATTTATGGCAGGGCCATCTGATGGATTAAAGGGGTTGACAGATGATGGAGTGGCTCCTCCCCCTCCGCTGCCTGGCCTTGCCATGTAGGGCTGGGAGGTTTCATCATTACAGAGGATGAAGTCATCCGGCAACAAAAGGCAGGCAGGGGGGGAACAGGTGCTCCATATTTAATTAGACAAGGGGGTGGGACGTGGTGATGCCAGAGGAATATGTAAATTTGATGGCGGCCCTGGCCTGGCACGAGCTCAGCCCAGCTGACAGATATTTATGGGCAAGATTATGGTTTTTGTTTGGTCTCTTTATTTGTCCCCCTGTACTCAGTCACACACATGCATCAGCTTATCACATCTGCATTGCAGCTTAACTACCTCTTATCAGAGGTGTATCTGAGAAATGAGGATGACTCTCTCTCTCTCTCTCTCTTCATGCTATGCTAGGATATCCCCAGATCGCTGTGCTTCCCTCTGCCCTTTGCTCTTTGTGTCAGATACTCAATAACTCCTTGTGATGTTTTCTTCCTTGGAGAATAGGGAACATAGGGACTAGGGAGTACTGTTCATGAAAAGAGTAGAGTCCACCCATCCCTAGTTAGTGGATGCTGGAGAAAAAAAGAGGGAAATATCAACGGAGAATAAGGAGCAAGAGAGCGGGAAGGAACCAGGGAAAGCAAAAAGGCAATCGATGTCTCTGGGCTTGTGTCAACAGGCAATTATTAATGATGAGGTGGGCTCTGGCTCTTTGCCTCTGTGCAGTGGTGGAGTCAGGGAGCACTCCTCTCCTGTCCACTGTGTTTAGCTCCCTCAGCAGGAAGGTGTGACATGTGGGAGAGAGGGGAAGGGGGAGAGAGAGAGGGCCTTGAAGGAGGTGGAGGGAGAAGGGTGGGGATGGGGCACCACACACACACACACCTCAGCTCACACTGTACATCTCTGGGAGACATCCAGGTCTTTACCGTCCAATTAAGGTTGGCCCAGGGGGGGAAAGAGCAGAACAGAGCAGCTCTCCAGCCTCCACCTCTCTCATCTCTCTCTCCGTGGAGGAGCTGGGTAATTGTTAACAGATTGGGAAGTGTTATTGTGGATCAGGACGTCGCCCGGCCGGGGTGTCTGTCTGAGAGGCTCACGCCACTGTGGTCACAGTATAGAGGTCTTAGTGGTCTTAAGCCTAATTAACTAAGAAATAGAATGAAAAGCCTGCATCCTGGCAGACAGAGGAACTGAGCAGAGCAGAGAATGAGCAGAGAATGAGGAGACAATTAGAGAGAGAGTTAAGAGGAGTCAAACTGACAAAACATACTTTTTGTGTGAGACCAATTCCATTAGGACAAATCTTAAGTCTACTGAATATATAGAAAAATAAATTACACCTAGGAATGTTTGATCTGGCGCTCTATTCCTGCTACCCTTTAGCAAGAGCATCTTCTCAGTTGACTGCCTTGTTTAGGTGGGGGCTACACTTGACTGTTTGTTTGATTTGACCATTTAAACTAGATTAGTGACTGGCTGGCAGATTCCCCTAGTGTACCAAGGCAAGCGCCAAGACCACACCAGCACCTTTCATTCAGTTTTTTGGTACTTCCTTCAAAAAGTAATTTAGACCAATTAGCAGAGGGCATGCTATGTTGTCTGACCAACCAATCACAGCCAGATAGGTCCCTGTCAGGAGATGGGTTCTAAATGGTTAGGATGTTGATGTTCCAAATGTTCCATATTCTATTGTATAGAATATATATGACATTATATTATGTGTAATAAGCTGTCATGCCAGGTCTATGCAGCACATTTCTATCTGCAACCCACCAGATTGAACAGGCCCTGGGTGACTGTAGAACAGGCGTGCTAAACAATTGTCATAAGTAAATGAGTGACGGCAGCTAGTTCCTGTTCACACGCATGTAACTGTACCATACCTTCTGTAAACAACAGTGTTAGTCAGCCTGTCTGATTCACTGACAACTGAGAGACAAGGCTTCTTTAATGAGTCTGTGTTGAGTGGGAGAGTTTACTTCTCTCCTGGGTCTCTCTATTGAAATAGACTGATTTCATGCAATTATGAATGACACACAAACAGAGATACTGTACCTTTTTATGAAGCTAGGCAGCCTTGATGTAATTCGGAATTTGAATTGTGAGTTTGAAAATGACTATAATGCAAATATGCCAGGGCCTTTATTTACTGAACTGAAGCTCTGATTGAAACATTTTAAACTTGGACTATCACAGCCTGCAGTGGTGCCATCAGACCTGTGACTCCCAGTCAGCGCCATGCTGAGACACTGCGTGGTAGGGTGGCAGTCACACCACGGAGGAGTAGGAGAGAGTGGGAGGGTGTGATGTCTGTCCTTGCGTGTTGGTTGTCATGGTGGTGAGATGGTGAAATGCAGAGTGATTATTCCCAAAGTGGGTCAAAGACAACATGTCTATAACTGCTAGCAGGACATGGTAACTTTGAAGAGGAGAGAGCGAGAGAAAGAGAGGAGGACGAGAAGATGGAACAATGTATAAACAAATCCAGGGCTCATTGAGGGAATGCAGGCAGTGTTTGTGATTAGGATTTGTTTTCACAGCAGGCCCATCTAATCTGGTGGTGAATCAGGGAGAACTGGGATTGGCTGAGGTGCTGCCGAGCATCCTCTCCACGCTGGAGGTCAGGCCATCTGGCTCCAGATGAGCTCCTATTGATCGGAGAGAGCCTGGCGATTCAGTTGCAGGCGAACATCATTGATTTTCTGCAGGGGTGGAGAGTGCAGGAGTGGAGAGTGCAGGAGTGGAGAGTGCAGGAGTGGAGAGTGCAGGAGTGGAGAGTGCAGGAGTGGAGAGTGCAGGATGAAGGCTGGAGCACAGCAGAGCTGTCAGGTCATCTTCTCAAATATCCAGAATAGTTTTTTGTGGCTTTGACCTTCCCTGAGTCAAGAGACATATCTATTTAACCACTACCTCAGCATTCACAGTGGCTTGTCAGTGTGGGCTGTGTAGCTTAAGCAAGCACTTTTATTCTCTCTCTCACACACACACACACACACACACACACATTCCTTAACACACATCAATAACATGCTCCCAGAAAGCTGCCAGTTCAGCAGAAATCAACATCTCTTAGCACCACTCTTAATTATATGCAAACAGTTTCTATGTCCACTTACTGTAAATAGGAGGTTGAGTCATGTACAGTACCAGTAGTCAAAAGGACTTGAATGAATAAAGTCATTATAGTACCAGTAGTCATAAAGACTTGAATGAATAAAGTCACTACAGTACCAGTAGTCATAAAGACTTGAATGAATAAAGTCCCATACAGTACCAGTAGTCATAAAGACTTGAATGAATAAAGTCACTACAGTACCAGTAGTCATAAAGACTTGAATGAATAAAGTCCCATACAGTACCAGTAGTCATAAAGACTTGAATGAATAAAGTCACTACAGTACCAGTAGTCATAAAGACTTGAATGAATAAAGTCATTATAGTACCAGTAGTCATAAAGACTTGAATGAATAAAGTCATTATAGTACCAGTAGTCATAAAGACTTGAATGAATGAAGTCATTATAGTACCAGTAGTCATAAAGACTTGAATGAATAAAGTCCCATACAGTACCAGTTGTCATAAAGACTTGAATGAATAAAGTCCCTTACAGTACCAGTAGTCATAGAGACTTGAATGAATAAAGTCATTATAGTACCAGTAGTCATAAAGACTTGAATGAATAAAGTCATTACAGTACCAGTAGTCATAAAGACTTGAATGAATAAAGTCATTATAGTACCAGTAGTCATAAAGACTTGAATGAATAAAGTCATTACAGTACCAGTAGTCATAAAGACTTGAATGAATAAAGTCATTATAGTACCAGTAGTCATAAAGACTTGAATGAATAAAGTCATTATAGTACCAGTAGTCATAAAGACTTGAATTAATAAAGTAATTACAGTACCAGTAGTCATAGAGACTTGAATTAATAAAGTCACTACAGTACCAGTAGTCACTCATGGAGACTTTAACCTTAGCTCTATGCTTTGTTAATTATCGCTGAACTCCAAATAAATTAGATGTCTCTGCACCATTCTGGATCTCCAAACCCCATTCCTCAAGGCCTCGCTCGGCCTCGTCCATAAAGCTTTAATTATAATGCAATGAACTCATTATCATAGTTTCCATTCATATCTAGTGGGGCTCTAATGCTCAGACTCCTCCGGTCCTTATTATATTTATTGTATATTTATTCATGGGTTTTGTATATATTTATTTCCGATATAAATGTTAATTAGAACTTCAAACACTTTAGCAGCAGTATGCTGAGGCAGAGCCTCCCTTTGATCAGATGTCACTCGCCCTGCTTTCCTCTCTCTCTTCTCCTCTCCCCCTTACCCCTGGGCATCTTGATGCTAATAGGCTGTGTGTTGCTCTTCCTGCCTGTCAGTCCATCTGTCTGTCTATGGAGATTAAAGCAGTCGGGCCAGTCACAAGACGGGTTGAATGGGTTCTGGGTTGCCACTTTCAGTGTGGATAGGGATATTGTTTGAACTTTCTGTCATATGAGTTTTCATAAGTGACTCTTGGCTGTTAAGCCAGAAGAATGGCAAGACTGAGCAAAATTATTTGTTAGGTAGATGTTCAAGCATGTCTTTGAAATATTCCTCTACTTTTTCCGCACCAAAGAGGAGTCATATCTCTGTGCTATATATACTGTACGTGTGAACACAACACCTGATAACTCCATCCCTCTATGTCCCTTTCTAAAATAATCCTAGTGAGGCATTGACGTCATAATACTCTGCTTGTGTTACAAAACGAGCACGTTTGGTCTCTACATCTGGGGAGATTATCTCCTGCAGTGTGTACATCATTGTCTCTCCTCCCTTCTCTACTGTACTCTCCTCCTTTCCTCTCCCTTCCTCTCCTACGATCACCCCTCCTCCCTCCCTCTCCTGTGTGTTAATGTACTTGAAGTGGCCCGGCGGTCAATGAGCTTGTATTAACACCTGACTGGGAGCAGCGGGGCTGGGGCCGGCTGGTGTTTGTTCCTCCACGGTGCCTCCCCTGGGCCCGACCCCCAGGCTGCAGGCAGATGGAACGGATCCCATGATCAATAACAACATCCTAGCAGGCTGTTGAGAGAGGGTAGGAAGGAGGGGGGAGGGTGGAGAGAGGGGGGAGGAAGAGGCAGAAAGAGCGGGAGAGGAAAAGAGAAAAAGCGAGCTAAGGGAGAGAAACGGAAGGGCAGAGAATGAGAGAATAGAGGGAGTGGTAGAAAGATGATAAAAGAGGGGCAGATGGGAGCAAGCTTTACAGTATATAGTTGTTGTACATTTCCTATCTTTATATTCTCAACTCTTAACATTGCTAACAAAATCAGGGTGTAGTTTCAGTCGATAAATCAGGCTTATTCATCTGCTTTTGGTGTCACTCAATGCATGATCTGGTATAAATCTTTTCTGAGCTTTGTCTCTGCCAATATTCTCTATCACTGTAGCTACAGTGTGTGAGACGAAATGGTATATGCATTAGCTTGAAAGTCCATTTTTTTCTCTCTCTCTCTCTCCTCATATTTATATATATCTCTCAGTTGAAGTCGGAAGTTTACATAGAGTTAGGTTGGAGTCATTAAAACTTGTTTTTCAACCACTCCACAAAATTCGTGTTAACAAACTATAGTTTTGGCAAGTCTGTTAGGCCATCTACTTTGTGCATGACACCTGTAATTTTTCCAACAATTGTTTACAGACAGATTATTTCAATGTATCACAATTCCAGTAGGTCAGAGGTTTAGATACACTAAGTTGACTGTGCCTTTAAACAGCTTGGAAAATTCCAGAAAATGACATTATGGCTTTAGAAGCTTCTGATAGGCTATTTGACATAATTTGAGTCAATTGGAGGTGTACCTGTGGATGTATTTCAAGGCCTACCTTCAAACTCAGTGCCTCTTTGCTTGACATCCTGGGAAAATCAAAAGAAGTCAGTCAAGACCTCAGAAATAAAATTGTAGACCACAAGTCTGGTTCATCCTTGGGAGCAATTTCCAAACGCCTGAAGGTACCACGTTCATCTGTACAAACAATAGGATGCAAGTATAAACACCATGGGACCATGCAGCCGTCATACCGCTCAGGAAGGAGACGCGTTCAGTCTCCTCGAGATGAACGTACTTTGGTGCAAAAGGTGCAAATCAATCCCAGAACAACAGCAAAGGACCTGGTGAAGATGCTGGAGGAAACCGGTACAAAAGTATCTATATCCACAGTAAAACGAGTCCTATATCGACATAACCTGAAAGGCCTCTCAGCAAGGAAGAAGCCACTGCTCCAAAATCGCCATTAAAAAAGCCAGACTGCGGTTTGCTACTGCACAAGGGGAAGAAAATCTTACTTTTTGGAGGAATGTCCTCTGGTCTGATGATACAAAAATAGATCTGTTTGGCCATAATGACCATCGTTATTTTTAGAGGAAAAAGGGGGAGGCTTGCAAGCCGAAGAACACCATTCTAACCGTGAAGCACGGGGGTGGCAGCATCATGTTGTGGGGGTGCTTTGCAGCAGGAGGGACTGGAGCACTTCACAAAATAGATGGCATCATGAGGGAGGAACATTATGTGGATATATTTAAGCAACATCTCAAGACATCAGTCAGGAAGTTAAAGCTTGGTCGCAGATGTGTCTCCAAATGGACAATCACCCCAAGCATACTTCCAAAGTTGTGGCAAAATGGCTTAAGGACAACAAAGTCAAGGTATTGGAGTGGCCATCACAAAGCCCTGACCTCAATACCATAGAAATTGTGTGGGCAGAACTGAAAAAGCGTGTTCGAGCAAGGAGGTCTACAAACCTGACTCAGTTACACCAGCTCTGTCAGGAGGAATGGGCCACAATTCACCCAACTTATTCTGGGAAGCTCGTGGAAGACTACCCAAAATGTTTGACCCAAGTTAAACAATTTTAAAGGCAATGCTATCAAATACTAATTGAGTGTATGTAAACTTCTGACCCACTGGGAATGTAATTGGAATGTAATGAAATAAACTATTCTACTATTATTCTGACATTTCCCATTCTTAAAATAAAGTTGTGATCCTAACTGGCCTAAGACAGATAACTTTTACTAGGATTAAATGTCAGGAATTGTTAAAAACTGAGTTTAAATAAGGTGTATGTAAATTCTGACTTCAATATGTATATATATGCATAAACACACAGAGAATGGATGCAACAATGTATACACACAGACACACACGCTCTCTCTCTGCAGCTAAGCCATTGTTTGTGTTGGGAGATAGATCAGAGAGACTGTATCAGCTGGTACATTTAGACTAATCTAAGGTCCTGTCCTTCATTCTCAAACTCAATATTATCCAACCACTTTGTTTGTATTGACAACTCTTTTCTCTCTCACACAATTCAATTCAAGGGCTTTATTGGCATGGGAAACATAAGTTAACATTGCCAAAGCATGTGAAGTAGATAATAAACAAAATTGAAATAAACAATACAAATTAACAGTAAACATTACACTCTCTCTCAGGACAATCATAACAAAGTATTTCTCTCCCTCCACCTTTCTACCTTCCTCCCTCTCTCCTTCCATCTATTACTCTTTCTATTTCTCAACTTCTCTCTTCTCGTTCTACCACACCTCACCCCCTCTCCTCTCCTCTCCCTATCTACCTCCCTCTCTCTAGGCCTTGGCCATGGCTGAGGTGAATGGACCAGGGCCCCTGGTGGCCGAGCCGCAAATTGCCATGTTCTGTGGGCGTCAGCTGCTGCACATGAACCCTGAGACTGGCCAATGGGAGCCTGACCCTCAGGGCCGCCAGGGCTGCTTCACAGAGCCCAACCAGATCCTGTCCTACTGCCAAGAGGTAGGAGCCAACAACACTGCTATGGTTATGAGATCGACCTCATACTGCACTGCTACTGCACTGTAATGCTCAGCTCATCTCCAATCCTGCTGCAATAGCATACTAGAGAGCAGATACTTTAAATAGGTTTATGGATATAAAGATAGTGGTAGATTCAGGGCCTTCAGAAAGTATTCATACCCCTTGACTTATTGTTACAAACTGAATTCAATATGGAGTAAAAAAAAAGAATGACAAAAGTGAAAATGTTTTTGCAAACGATTACAAGCATACCCATAACATGATGCAGTCAGAACTATGCTTGAACATATGGAGAGCGGTACTCAGTAGTGTGTTGTGCTGGATTTGCCCCAAACATATCCAGGACAAAAATATAATTGCTTTGCCACATTTTTTGCAGTTTTACTTTAGTGCCTTCTTGGAAACAGAATGCATGTTCTGGAATATTTTTCTTCTGTACAGACTTCTTTTCAGTCTGTCAATTAGGTTAGTATTGTGGCATACGGTAACTACAATGTTGTTGATCAGTTTTATCCTCCACAGCCATCAAACTATGTAACTGTTTTAAAGTCACCATTGGTCTCATGGTGAAATTCCTGAGTGGTTTCTCTCCTCTCCGGCAACTAAGTTAGCAAGGATACCTGTATCTTTGTAGTGACTGGGTGTATTGATACACCATCCAAAGTGTAATTAATAACTTCACCATGCTCCAAGGGATATATATATATATATATATATATATATATATATATATATATATATATATATATTACCCATCTGCCAATTGCTGCCCTTCTTTGCGAGGCATTGGAAAATATCTCTGGTCTTTGTGGTTGAATCTGTGTTTGAAATTCAGTGCTTGACTGAAGGGCGTTACAGATATTTCTGTGTGTGGGGTACAGAGATGAGGTAGTCATTCAAAAATAATGTTTAACACTATTGCACACAGAGTGAGTCCATGCAACTTATTATGTGACTTGTTAAGCACATTTTTACTCCTGAACTTACTTAGGCTTGCCATAACAAAGGGTTTGAATACTTATTGACTCAAGACATTACAGCTTTTAATTTTAAATTGATTTGAAAACATTTAAAAACATCATTCCACTTTGACATTAAGGGGAATTGTGTGTAGGCCAGTGACAAAAACATCTACATTTTATCCATTTTAAATTCAGGCTGTAACAACAACATTTGGAAAACATCAAGGGGTGTGAAAACTTTCTGAATGCACTGTAAATGGGTGGACAGACTGGTATAGATACCTCACACAACATTATGAATAGGAGCAGGAGTAACCAACCCTAATCTTCCAATGTGTCTCAATTGGTTTGTCTTGTCTTATCAAATCTATATATTTCTCTCTCATATATATATATATATATATATATATATATATATATAGTAGAGTGATGGTGGTCAGGAGGAAATATTTATTGATATTTCCTGAATATTAATACTACTATCCATCGATCTTCCTCCTGCCACGTTTATCCCCCTAATTCCTTTAAGTCTTCTGCATGCCAAACGTAAGGCATATCAATGGCCTGACAGGGCTAGCCACAGCCTTGGTTTGATTAGAGACTCGCTGCTCCCCCTCCCCGACAAGAGCAAGGAGCCTGTTTTTATAAAAGGACATCATGCGCCACCTGGTGGCTAAATGAAGCATAGTGGGTAAAGAAAACAGCAGTCACACAGTTGAAATGGCTGTAATGTGATTACCCAGCTCATTATGCGTCTGTGATTGCTTTTCCACAAAAGCGTTCCTTTTTCCTCAAAGTCTGTGGATCCGGCTCTCAGACAGCGTGCCAAATACATTTCTCAATCCATTAAACCTCATTATAGGGCTGTGCTTATGCCATTGCCCTACATTTTAATTGAAAGTAGTCAGATGTGAAATTGGGATTATTGAAAGAATTGGAAGTGGGATTGTATAGGTCAACTTTTTTTCAGACTGGAATTTTCCTTACAACTTAAGGAGAATATCAGTGTATGACGTGCATAGTCAGAAAATAGACCCTTAGGGCCAAAGTGTTTCAGACCGTTGCATGAGTCTCTCCTATTTTTACCTTTCTCCCTATTGATTGTGCTATCCTCTCTCCTCCTCTCTCCCGCTCCCTCTTGCCCTCCCCTCCTATTTCCCTCTTGCCCTCTCCTCCTCTTTCCCTCTCCTCCTCTGTCCCTCTGTCTGTACTGTACGTCTCCTCCCCTCTCAACCCTCCTTTCCCCTCTGCATTTGTCTGACCCTGTTGCCTCTCTCCTCTCTGTTGTCCTAACTCCTCCCTGATGTCCTGTCTGTCCATATCATCCATCCATCTGTCCCTCCCTCTGTCTTTCTGTCTGTCTCTCCCGCCGTCTGTCTGCCTGTCCATCTGTCCAACCAGATGTACCCAGCCCTACAGATCTCCCATGTGGAGGAGTCCTCCAGCCCCGTCACCATCCCAGCCTGGTGTAAGAAGGGCTGGGGCCACTGCCAGACACGCCCCTTCATCGTCATGCCCTACCGCTGCCAGGGTAAGAACCACACATCTGCAATGTCTGCACCCTCAGCATCATCATCATCATCCTTCTAATCTTCAGCATGTCCCTACACAAACATCACTCAAAACATTGCATAACTTCCCTATGATCACCCACCCCATATCGGAGGATAACTTTATTATATTAATAAGTAACAACATGTCATCATTATGTTTAATACAAAGCATGTAATTTCCATGATATGGTTAAGTAGCGTTCAAATTCAGCCTCGGGGAAGTAATAATAGAAACGGACATAGTATGTCTAATAGTTCATATGAATGGATTCCATTGTCAAAGCTTTGTCAGGTCTACCAAAGGGCTTCACTCCATCAAAATGGTGGAAAGGTCTTTCGGTCTGTGTTGAATTTTAACCCACTTGTCCCCACATTTTTCCAAACATGCCACTATGCACATCTTATACCATTAGTAACCCTAACATGTAATCCAAATTGCTTAAAAAAATTATAGTAATGGAAAGTATGTACAAATAATTGTGAGTGCTGGGAACATACCGTGCTCTGCCTATAATAAAATGAACAGACATTTGCCCCAATATCTACTGTATATACCTCAGCTAATTTACCTACACACCTCAATCCAATTACCCACACACCCCATCCCTCTCTCCCCATGCCCTAACGCTAACACCCACATGCCAATACCCTAATATTGATACAATCAAGTACTGATACACCTATATCCTAGCCCTGAATGATATACCCATATCCTAGCCCTGAATGATACACCCATATCCTAGCCCTGAATGATACACCCATATCCTAGCCCTGAATGATACACCCATATCCTAGCCCTGAATGATACACCCATATCCTAGCCCTGAATGATACACCCATATCCTAGCCCTGAATGATATACCCATTTTTATTTTTTTTATTTCACCTTTATTTAACCAGGTAGGCTAGTTGAGAACAAGTTCTCATTTGCAACTGCGACCTGGCCAAGAGTTACACATGGAATAAACAAACATGCAGTCAATAATACAGTAGAAAAGTGTATATATACAGTATGTGCAAATGAGGAAAGATAAGGGAGGTAAGGCAATAAAAAAGCCATGGTGGCGAAGTAATTACAATATAGCAATTAAACACTGGAATGGTAGATGTGCAGAAGATTAATGTGCAATTAGAGATACTGGGGTGCAAAGGAGCAAGATAAATAAATAAATACAGTATGGGGATGAAGTAGTTGGATGGGCTATTTACAGATGGGCTATGTACAGGTGTAATGATCTGTGAGCACGCACACATTCTCATCGACTGGCTTGCAGTGGAGCTGGTTGAGAGCTTCAAGTTCAACAAACCAATATGGTTCGAGCACACCAAGACCGTCATAAAGAGGGCACGACAAAACCTATTCCCCCTCAGGAGACTGAAAAGATTTGGCATGGGTCCTCAGATCCTCAAAAGGTCCTACAGCTGCACCATCGAAAGCATCACTGCCTGGTATGGAACTGCAAGGCACTACAGAGGGTAGTGCGAACGGCCCAGCTTCCTGCCATCCAGGACCTTTATACCAGGCAGTACCAGGCAGTGTCAGAGGAAGGCCCTAAAAACTGTCATGGACTGTTCTCTCTGCTACCGCACGGCAAGTCTAGGTCCAGGAGGCTTCTAAACAGCTTCTATCCCAAGCCATAAAACTCCTGAACACCCAATCAAATGGCCACCCAGACTTTTTGCAAAATCCCACCCCTCCTCTTTTACACCGCTGCTACTCTCTGTTGTTATCATCTATGCATAGTCACTTTAATAACTCCATGTACATATTACCTCAACTAACTGGTGCCCCCACACATTGACTCTGCACCGGTACCCCCCAGTCTTGTTATTTTACGGCTGCTCTTTAATATCTTGTTATTTTTATTTCTTATTCTTTCGGTTAGGGGCTCGTAAGTAAGCATTTCACTGTAAGGTCTCTACACCTGTTGTATTTGTTTTTATCTTTATTTAACTAGGCAAGTCAGTTAAGAACAAATTCTTATTTTCAATGAAGGCCTAGTGGGTTTAACTGCCTGTTCAGGGGCAGAACAACAGATTTTTACCTTGTCAGCTCGGGATTTGATCTTGCAACCTTTCGGTTACTAGTCCAACACTTTTTAATCATACTCGACACCTTTATAATGCATAATATATTGCTTATTTGTTAATAAATACAACTTTAACTTCTCTAGAGCATGTGAAGTACAAAAGTTATTCTTTTCACTATTGTTAACGATGGAATCAAATTACTTAAATTAAAATCTGAAATTAAGCATATTTCACATTTTTCTGTCCTGGACTGACTACCTGCAGCTATTGAAAGTAGAACTGCAGGCAGCAGGCAGCAGCACACCATTGTGTTCTGGATCAATCTCCACTCCCCTCCTCAGCCCAGACAGTGCAGAGGCACTGTAATGAGTTGGCATTATATTATTATACTGGATCTTTCTAGTTCAAGTCTCTCTCGCTCTCTGGTTTATGGATGTTTATCAATGTTTTTTTATCAATTAAAAAATGTTACAACCAAGGCAAGTATTAAAATGTTCTCCCTCTCATTCCATTTCCCTCCTCTCTCTCTTGCTCTGCAGTGGGTGAGTATGTGAGTGAAGCCCTGTTGGTTCCAGACCGATGCCGTTTCCTGCACCAGGAACAGATGGATGCCTGTGAGAGCTACGTCTACTGGCACAACATAGCTAAGGAGGTGCGGGTGGAGCGACATTATATTATCTAAGATTATATTAGAGTTAATGAAATGTCAATTAATTTCTTACGTTTTAATTGGGTTTTAACACCACTAGGACTCTTTATAGAGAGTTAGCATAGAGACATTAAACTTGGACTTGGACTAATTGAGTCAATAACTAAACTGCAATGTAGACTACAGTAAAAGACTGGGGCTGGAAGCTAACTGTACCCAGCTGGGTGTAGTGTAACATACAGTACCATACTGTATCAGCAGAGAGAGCAGCTAGAGGGGTTTAATATAGGCCAGGGAGGTGAGGCAGTTTATTAGAGTCCAGGGAGGTGAGGCAGTTTATTGGAGGCCGGGGATGTGAGGCAGTTTATTGGAGGCCGGGGAGGTGAGGCCGTTTATTGGAGGCCGGGGAGGTGAGGCCGTTTATTGGAGGCCGGGGAGGTGATGTAGGTTGTAGTTTTTATAATTCACCTTCATCATGCTGGTCGTGTTCTATTCCTCCTGCTAGTTAGTTCCCTTTGATCACACTCACATTTCCTCTCTTTTTCTATACACCACTGATCTCTCTCTAGTTCACCTTGGTCTTTTCCAATCTTGATCCATGTTTAACAGATTTCTCTCATCCTTTCTGTTTCAGGCCTGCACCGCAGACGGTCTGGAGCTGCATAGTTATGGGATGCTGTTGCCGTGCGGCGAACGTTTCCGAGGGGTGGAGTATGTGTGCTGCCCGGGGAGGGGTGGGTCCAGTGGCAGGGGGGAGACCGAGGGAGGGGATGTTCTCCCAGCAGGACCCCAGGCCCTGACCCCTCAGGTCAAAGTCAACACAGGGTGAGTCACATTACCCCTGCTGTCTGTGGTGATGATGGGGGAGATAATGATGATCATAATGTTTGACCTTATACCCCATTGCCAGAGTCAAAGTGACAACACCCTCCCCAAGCCCCTCTCCTGACACCGATGTGGATGAGGCAGACATGGAGGAGGAAGACGATGAGATGGTGGAAGAGAATGAGCAGGTGGTGGAAGAGGATGAGGAAGAGGAGGAGGCAGTAGAGGATGATGAGGAGGAGGAGGAGGAGGAAGAGGAGGAGGAAGAGGAGGAGGAGCAGCAGCAGCAGCAGCAGGAGGTTGCAGAAGCAGCAGCAGTGAAAGACCCAGAGGAGTATGAGTACTCCATTGACTCTGGCCCCTACCAGGCTTCTGACTACACAGACTCCTTCTACTATGAGAAAGGCCAGGGTCAGACTGGTCGCAACCCCTCCACATCCCCACCCCAGACCAGGGGAGACAGCCGTGAGTAACCATCTACCTTCTATTTCAGAGTTATCTCCGCCCTGTCCAGAAACAATTCTTAGCCCCTACTTACCACCTCTCAACTAGATCTGAGAGGATTTCATGGGCATAAGCTTTATTGGAATACCACTTTGCCCTAGATGGAATTTTATCCATATTTTCTATATTCTTACCTACAAAAGTGGAGAAGTGGGGTATTAAGTAGTGTCTAGGTTTTGTGTCTAGTCTGGACCTTTCTCTCTAAAGGCCAGTCTCAGTAAGGGAATGGACTGTAGTTGTTACCCTTAGTGGTTAACAGGGCAGTAAAAAGACTGGGTAAATGCTGACATCACTCTCCCATCTCCCACTTACTCTTACTTACTGGGGAATGAACTGTAGTGCCCAGTTAGCATCTCCAATACTTTCTCTCTCTCACGCTATCTTTGTAATAGACTAAGGTTGATTACACATACGCATGCATGCAAGGGCATACACACACATGCATGCGCACACACACTCACCATGCCTATCTGTCTGGCTGGATATAGGAGATGGGAGTGGCTGGCTGATGTATTTACAGCACTACACATCTCCAAATCAATAATGCTGACTGTTCACCCTACTATCTGGATCAATGGCTGTCTGGCTCTCTCTCTCCGGGTAATGGCAATGATTGGGATATCTTTCGGTCTCCCTCATCTTCCCCCTGTCTTTCTTTCTGCCGCACTGCCTGTATCTCTGTCTCGCTCTCTCTTCTCCTTTGTTTTCCATCCTTTATTCTCCCTCTCATTCCCCTCCTCTCCTTATCCCCCTCTCCTCCTTCTCCTCTGCAGTACCCACCCCTCGCCCCACAGATGGTGTGGATGTTTACTTCGAGATGCCAGGGGACGACAGTGAACACGCCAACTTCCTGCGTGCCAAGATGGACCTGGAGGAGCGGCGAATGAAACGCATCAATGAGGTAAGTTGGACAGGAAGGCGGGTTTGGACAGGCAATGAACCAATAAGAAGAGGCCGGGCCTGCTGTGCTGTTTCCATATCTGTGATCTCCTATAGAACCCACTGTTGACAGTCGGGGGCAAATTGCTCTGGGACCTGAAGTGAGGTCTTAATGCAATATTCATATATTGGGAGAATCACAATTGAATACTCTTTGTGTCCTCTCTCCTCAACTCCTTCTCAAAACCCATTGGAGGAGAAGGTCGGGGGAGGGGGGGGATGCTGGCTTTCTCATACAATCGGTTTTGAGAAGGTGAGGAGAGAGGATGCGAGGAGTATGCAATTGAGATTGTCCCACTGTTCAAGTGAACCAAGCCAAGTGGATACCCATAAACAGACAGACTTTCTTAGTAGCTGTAGATTGAGGCGGATATGGAGCATTTTAAACATCAGAATGGTCCTCAGTGGATTCCTATCTGCGGAAATCTGTTTGTGTGTGTGTGAAGGACGTTAACGCGTCTTGCCTTTTCAGATCATGAAGGAATGGGCTGAGGCTGACAACCAATCCAAGAACCTGCCCAAGTCTGACCGCCAGGCCCTTAATGAGGTAAGAAGATGAAATAGGAAGAGGGGATGGAAGAAAGGAGAAGGGGATTAAAGAAGGAAGAAAATATGGGAGACGGACACTCATACCTATTAACACAACAATGATCCCCCTCTCCTCTCCACCCAGCATTTCCAGTCTGTGTTGCAGACTCTGGAGGAGCAGGTGGCAGGGGAGAGACAGAGGCTGGTGGAGACCCACCTGGCCCGCGTGGTGGCCACCCTCAACAACAACCGCAGACTGGCCTTGGAGAGCTACCTGACCGCCGTGCAGGCCGAGCCCCCTCAGGTCCGCAGACAGCAGGGGCAGCAGGGATATCTACATTTTCTTAGGCAGAGAACATGACTGTACAGAACTGCAACGCTGCTCAACAATTTCCTGTGTGTATCAAGAATGGTCCACCACCCAAAGGACATCCAGACAACTTGACACAACTGTGGGAAGCATTGGAGTCAACATGGTTTTGACACCTTGTAGAGTCCATGACCTGAATTGAGGCTGTTCTGAGGGCAAAGGCAGGGGTGCAACTCAATATTAGGAAGGTGTTCCTTATGTTTGGTATACTCAGTGTATATTTGTTAGGCAGAGAGTATGAGTGGACTGTAGTGTGTTGTTCATTTCTTCCACACCTTCTCCACCCCCTCCATTCTCTGACTATAATATCCCTCTCCTCTCAACAGCCGGAGCGGGTGCTGCAGTCTCTGAAGCGATACATGGCAGCAGAGCAGAAGGACCGCAGACACACTCTGAGACACTACCAGCACATTGAGGCCGTCGACCCCCAGAAGGCTGAGCAGATGAAGTTCCAGGTGTGAAATGAAAATATACCGGAATATACTAGGATGAAAAGATACTGTACATTTTCCTTAAGCAGTGATGCTGCTTCATGAAAAATGTATGCTCATGAAATAACTCTTAAAGGGGCAATCAGCTGTTGAAACAATAACTAAAAAAGTGTATCCCTGCCCCTGTTTCGGTAAAAAGCTGAGGGATCGGGCTGGAGAAATGTAACCACTCTCAAGTTTATAGACAGAGCTATAGATACTGTGACTGACCATTCATGATATCAATTATGTTTTTGAGGCTATTGGAGTAAAACAAGCTTATAGGTTGGGTTCTAATGGGGTACCACAGTTGAACTAAGCTCATGGGGCATTTATAAATTATATTTGTCAAGAATCAATGGGTACATATCATTTATTTATATGTCCAAAAATGCATGTAGCAACTACAGATTGCCCCTTTACCAAAATGATCAAAACTGATGTCATAATCATCCTTAACAGCAAAACTCATTTTCGCTTGTAAATGTCAATACATTAAACCAACACATGACTCTTTCAGACTCTGTGGGGGCTTTGTCTTGTAATGAACCTAACCAGCATTGATCTCTTGGGGCTGCAGGTCTACACCCACCTCCATGTGATTGAGGAGAGGATGAACCAGAGCTTGGCATTACTCTACAAGGTCCCTGCCTTGGCTGAGGAGCTGCACGATGATATCCGTACGCTACACTCCTCTCTACTCTCCATGTAGACCAGGATGTGGGGTTACTGCCCTTGTCCTAATATTCATGTTTTAGTTCATTCATAAGACATTTAGAAAGAGATGAGCTAGCATTTATCATGATGTCTTTTGTAAGATATTCAAAGTTCCAAATACACATTATCTAATTAGTAGGTTATTATTATCTTGCAATGTCTCTAGGGAACTCTCATTCAGAAAATAAAGGATTGGTGTATATAAGGTGTAAATACGTTTTACCGTAAATACATTATACTGTACTATATATCAAGCTGGGTAGCACTTTAGTTTATTGTATTTCTCTAAACACCTTTCCTGTGTTTAAAACCTGCTTGTTTCTCCCTCCCTCCCTCCCTGTAGAGGAGCTGGTGAAGGCGGAGCGAGGAGACATCAGTGAGCTCATGACCACTTCCTTCTCTGAGACACGCACCACCGAGGAGCTACTTCCTGCTGAGAGTGAGGAGGAGAAGGATGACGAGGAGGAGGAGGAGAGAGCCTTCCAGAACAGGCCCTACCCACCCCGCATTGGTACGGACACACCCTCGTGAATGCACGCATACACACAAAATGTTTCCTCTTCAAATAGTTCAGGAATTTATTTATTTATTTGAACACAAGCAGTAGTTAACATTTTTACTTTTCTCTATTGTTTCTGTCCTGTCAAGACCCACAGCCCAACACTAAGAAAGGTGAGTTAAAGGGAAGGGACATTAAGTGTGATATTTGTCTGCCAAAATGTAATTTTTAAAGAAAGAAAAAGTTGAAGTTGATCATGGCTGAATCTGTGCGTTTTCTGCCTTTGCACTCAGCCTCTACAGACGAATATGACTATGCGACATCTGAGAGAAGCCCCACGTATGAATATGAGGAGAAAGTGAGAAACATATATATTTTTTTTATTGCAAACATACACGTCACTTTACAGACATGGCATCCTACTTGCACTTGTGTTTACAGCACAGCCAAGAGATACGCTGACACACATTATGTCAATCATCTCTCCCTCATCCCTACCCACTTTAAATCTGTATATGGAAAAATGGCTTGTGTCGCACTGCAGCCTCCACATGATAAACTGCTACATTTTTACTCACTTACTATAACATCCTCCCACAGCAGGAAGTCAACTCCCATAGATGTGTAGTTAATGTGTTCTATTTAATTCTGTGGTACTTCCTCTGTAATGACCTATTAAATAACCCCCTCTCTCTCTCTCTCTTTCTCTTGCTCTCACTCTCTAGATTAACACCTCTGTGGAGCTCAAGCAGGTGGTCTACAAGTCTCCTGAGATCCAGACCGATGAACTGGTGAGTCTGCTACCTAGATAAGTGTCTGGATGGGCTGGGCGGACCCGTCCCCTCTTGTGGTATTGTAAGTCATTCCCATGATGATATCAACCTCTAATTTCTCCATCTTCCCCTCTTTGTGCTCTCTCTTCACCTTTTCTGTTTCTGTCCTTAGCAACCAGATGCCCTGGAGACGTTCAACCGCGGGGCCATGGTGGGGTTGCTGGTGGTTGCCGTGGCCATCGCCATGGTGATGGTGATTAGTCTGTTGCTGGTGCGCAGGAAGCCGTATGGCACCATCAGCCACGGCATTGTGGAGGTAGGAGGCAGGGAATCTGACAGAACCTGGACACTTTGATGCTTTCAGTAGATCTCGTTATTGCACATTAAATCAAATCAAAAGGTATTTGTCAGGTGCGCTGAAAACAACCTTACAGTGAAATGCTTACTTACAGGCTCTAACCGTGTGTGTGTGTGTGTGTGTGAGTGAGGAAATAAAACAACAGTAAAAATACATTTGAAAATAAGAGTAGCAAGGCTTCATACAGACACCAGTTAGTCAGGCTTATTGAGGTAGTATGTATGGTTAAAGTGGTATGGTTAAAGTGACCATGCATATATGATGAACAGAGGGTAGCAGTAGCGTAAGAGAGGGGTGGGTGGTGGGACACAATGCAGATAGCCCAGTTAGCCAATGTGCGGGAGCACTGGTTGGTCGGGCCAATTGAGGTAGTATGTACATGAATTATTCTCACAATTTGTTGATTAGTTGTTTGTTTGTACAGCTTTTAGCTGTATGCAAAATAAAACTAAACTAAAACTAAACACAATCAAACAAATTTATTTTATAAAACCTTTTGTTACATCAGCAGTTGTCACAGTGCTTTACAGATGCCCAGCCTAAAACCCCAGAGAGAAAGCAATGCAGATGTGGAAGCCTAGAGGCTAGGAAAAACTCCCTAAAAAGCATAAAGGATGTAGGATATATATATATATCCTACATATAGGATGAAACCTAGAGCGAGATCAGGCTCTGAGGGGTGGCCAGCCCTCTTCTGGCTGTCCAGGGTGGAGATGCATGTGGCCATTAAGGCCAGATCATTTTTGTTCATAGATGACCAGCAGGTTCAAATCATAACCATGGTGGCTATAGAGGGCGCAACAGAGCAACATCTCAGGAGTAAATGTCAGTTGGCTTGTCGTAGGCAGGTATTCAAAGTGTCTCTCCCTGCAGCGGCAGGTAGGAGAGGCACTTTATGCTTATAGCACAATATAGTGTCTCCTTCCTGCTGATAGCACTTCCTTATACCGTAGCATTGTACTGTATCTGTATCAGTATGACATTTGACCCTCCGTGTCTCATAGCAGGTTGACCCCATGCTGACCCCAGAGGAGCGCCAACTAAACAAGATGCAGAACCACGGCTACGAAAACCCCACCTACAAATTCTTTGAGCAAATGAACTGAAGCGGTGGGTGTGGCCTCCCGGTCATGCCCAATCACACGAGGCGCTCCCTTTCCTTGCTTCCCCTCCTAGGGGCAGTCCCAGTCACACCCCCTATGATGTATTAAGATGTATCATTACGACCAACACTTTAATGTAACTTGACAAGCAAATAGGGGGTATACGCCCCAATCCTCTGACCAACCATGTCCCCACATCAGTTTTGGAATGTAAACCAGTAACAGAGACGTATTACCAACTGACCCATCCTCTTACTCTTCTGGTCTAGAATAAAGGGGTGGACATTAATGCCACAGTGTAACAATCATCTCCTTTGGAGAGATTCACTCCTGTCTACTTGGATAGGAATGCCATTGGAATGGCTTGAGTTGACCCCCTTATTCTTAATAAAATGGATTGGTATTTGTCAGAAACTGACTCAATATTGAACACTGCATTTTGTTTTGTATGTCATCTGTTTATTCTTTATTGGATTGTGTTACAGCTCTGATTCATTATATTCCAGTTCAGATAAATGGTGTAAAATGTGAACAAACAATATAGTATAGCTGATCTAAAACTCCACACAAACTGGTTCTCTATCTAAAGCTACACTGACTCTGACATGATGACCACCAAGCCAGCCCCACCTCCATGAGTCAATGAAGGACATCTTCTTTCAAAGGCAGGCACAGTTGTAAAGGTTAAGCAGAGATGAGGAGGTTGGGAATGTGAGGTGTTGAAGCTTGATTGACTTAGTTGTTACTTAGGTATTACTCACACCAACATATATTATCAATCCATAGTAACATGGGTTGGTGGTCTTTTGATGTTCAGCCCAACCTCATCCTTCAGTCTGTGACATCTGACACAATCAGCACCCAGAGCCTATTCCATGTCATGTGAACTATATAATTGAACTAATGTACCAAATGTACCATTTAAGTTAAGTGAATGACTGCTACCTAAAAAAATTGTAACAAAGTAATGAAAAGTCCATTATTTTAATGAAAGCATGCAGATTTGGTGTATGATGCTACCGTCTTTGTGTCGTTCCTGTTCTTTGCTTTTGATAAGATGGAAATGTAATATCTTTAGAAAAAAATATGACTTCAAAATAGACATTTCTAGAATGAATTTGCATCAGTGTAATGGAATAATAACAAAAAAGAAGAATACCTTGTGCTGTTCAGAGAGAGAACATTTTCCTAACATGGCTGATTGAAAACGGACTGTTGTAAAAAACCAGCACAAGATGACACAATTAACTTCTGACTGAATGTATTTTAGGTAGACGTTGAGACTCCATTTCCTCTTCGATAGTGCATCACTCCCCTAGTAGAATCCCAAGGACAAACCTGTAATCAGTAGACAAGCTACATGTCCAAAACCTTCCTCATTATCTCACTGTAGTTTAACACTGGATGTCTCTTTTCACTATTTGCAGGTCTGAATGAGAACAGTGGGATGTCATTCATTATTGTGGTGCAATGGACTTCAGCATTAGGGAACATAGTGATGTTGTCAAACATGGTGATATTGGGTAACAGTTGCATGTAAAGGAGGTATGCCGAGGACTGGACTATTGCTCAGATTGGGTGGGACCACAATATTTGCTCTAGCACACCTTAGTGAGTTATTTTCAGTTTATTGCTTCAAATTCAAGTTGAATCTTTATTAGGGACATAGCAGGTTTCAGGCAGGATGAACATATAGACGCTGTATATAAACCAGTTGAATGTTAGTCCACTAGGGAGATGTCGCATCTCACTGATGCATCTGTCACAGTTATTATGATCAATATCATGCACTGTATATAGATAATAAGGGATTGTCCCCTTTTCAATGGCTGATTGTTGACCTCTTGGATGGCTTTTATATTTAATTTATTTTCCACTACATGATTTTGTTACCAGAGAGAGTTCTTCGTGTTGGATGGTTACATACACAGTAGGAGGTTTCTTCATAATCAACAGTGTCAACTGCAACTACTGTTGGCCTACTGTACTACAGATGATCCTAACCAAAACCAATCATCTTTCACTACTCTCAGAATTCTGAAAATGTTACTTTTTAAAACATCACCAGTCCTGAAACATCCTGAGAGGTTCATAATTTATTTGTAACTTATGGCTAGGTTGTTCTGCTGTGTACTCCATGAAACCACTGGTGACACAAGGGAGTAAATTATTGATCACATCAGAGGAGAGATGTGGCTGACTCACCCTCAAACCATTCTGTTTTTTTTATTCAAACACTGCTTTGAATATGGGGAAGATGAGTTCAAATACTTGACCTCAGAGATTTGAATTGTCCATGTATTGCTTTTGGATTGTGGGAATCACAGGTTGTGGTTACTGCATCAAGATAATTAGAGAGCTGAGGTAGTCTTTGTATAATTTGTACAGCTCTGTTTCGTGAAAAACGTATGTTCACAGTTTAAGTCAGTTGAACCTTGTATCGATACTACTGAAACCATAGAAGAGAATAAGCTTGCCTATGTTTCCCCAAAGACTCAAGGTTTTCCTACCAGCATTTAGCAGATGTAGAATGGTGTATAGTGTAGTGACTGAACACACATTTGTATGTCCTCTCTTGATTAAGATACTTCTATGTTGGCCTTCCTCCCCTCCCCAGCCAATGAAAATGTAAACAATTATATGGAGAGTTTAATTGCTGCATTATTGCCTTTTACAATGCTGTGTTTTGGATGTAATTCTGTATTTTTATTTCTAATAATCAATTGGATTGAGGGTCATGTTTTCTCACTGTATGAAAAATGTAGTAGCTTGTATAAGAATACCTATAGGCACCCTAAAGAGGTTATGTGATGTCTAACAGTTCAGATACAGTGGACATACTCTGTCAGTAAGTCTATAACTAAATTGTCCATGGTGTGGCGCCAAGCACAACTGTGAACAAATGATTGCTCTTTGTCAGACACAGATACTGGCTGTATATAATGTGAACTCCCACCATTTTGACTGTACTCTGATTGGAAAGATACTGATGACATCACTGAGGGAGCTGATCTTCAAATCCCTTCAGAACTTGACCAAACACATGCTTTGCTCTAGAAGAGGTCAGACAACTGACTAATTTGACCAATTGTCCCTGAGCTATGTTGAGTGTAATTCATGTGCAAGAAATCTGAGCAATGGAGATCTGATTAAGCTAATTAAAACTGTAATAAAATTTGAAACAACCCACGAAACACTGTTTCTTGAATCACTGTACTTCACCTCTGAGCACAGGATAGGATAGTTGTCTTGATTTTGTAATATCAGCCAGCATGGGGTCACCAAGAGAGACGCATGTGTTCTGTCACAGCTATAACCAGAGATATTTGGTTATAATAACACATTAATAAACACACCACCCACAGGAAAGTGGAGTGTTGTAAAGTATGGCTTATGTTGTGTGGCTGTGTGTAGCCTAATGTATGATCTAGATTGGTGAAGGTACACTGTGTGCAACACTATAAACATTGTGCTGCCATATTTGGGATTTGAGGTCTTGAGATTGAAACCTACCTTCATATCTGTACAAAACATAGCCAACATAGATAGTTAATGGAATAAAAACAAGTGTTCTGCAATGGTGTTTATGCATTTTTATGTCAGAACAGGGAGTTTAACACTTTCACACATCAACCAAGCACCTATTAAGATTCAATAGAACATGAAGCACAATGACATCCTGTTCTTTCACCTCAAATTGTCCATTCCAGTATTTAAACATCACAGACTGTAACTCAGTATATGCAAGAGCAGGAAGTCAACATGGTTATGGTTTGTTCTAGGCCAAATGACAACCCTCGGCAGCAATACTGTCTTAAACACCATAGACAATGGTTTTGCTTGTCTACCAAGTTAAATTCACTTGTTCCAATTGAATGAGTGGAATTGCTTTCTGTTTTTATCATTTTTAAAAATGTAATAGCGTCAGCAGGCTCAGCACATGTTATTTGGTTGGAACGTTATTAGGCATTAATTATGACTTTTGTACTGGTCGATCTCCAATGAATTGCTATTCGATCGTCAAAAATGTCTGTAAAAAAACAACGATAAAGCGTTCCTATTTGTTTGTTTTCGTTTTGTGTTGTTCCCATTAGATAAACTTGATTCAACAGCCCTAGCGACGGGAAGGCAAAGCGTTCCTTGTTTTAACAATTTAATGTGTCTGCGGGTAGAACTGTCTTCCTGGCAGGCCCAGAGAGTAAATCAAGTGCACCTGCAAGTTTACCACTGGCCAATCAGATAGCTCAAAAATGCCTTGTTTGACTTCCAGCCAAAGACTGTAAAAAGAAGCATCGAACGTATATGTCAAAACTTTAAAAACCATGACAAGATGGAAAGCCAACGAATACAGCAAAGAGCTGTTGTTTTTGAGGGAGTTCATGTTTAAGTTGTTAGTCAGCAACGTCAAGACTTTGTTTAACACTTTTATATGCCATAAAATGCACGTGCCGCTGCATGAATGAGTATTGGAAAGTGCTTCCGATAAGCCTGCGTGGGTATTATTAGCGGCTTGTGTCTTTTTTAATATCAAGGAATATTTATTTTTCCCTGGTCATAGGAGTAACAACATGAATTGGTGCATGAGGCAGAAATAATTCAGTGCGATTTGAGTTTCGCCATCAGTTGGAAGACGGTGTCCCCACAGATAGAACAATGAGAGAGTTTAGCAATAAACATCTTTGGTGTCCCCTTTTCTCACGTAATGTTTCCACAACTTTCGTATTCGCCAGACGAAGGTCCTCGGCCATTTATTTTCAACAGAAGCATGCTGACCAATGCGCTACACGAACCCTGCTAGCAGAGTGATAGAAAAAGTTCAGCTCTACTTTATGCAAATTGCATGCAGACACCGCTGTCGTTAACCAATCAGGTGAGGAGTAGATCTTTGCTTAAAAATCTCCCACCCATGAAACAGTTCCGCCTGTCATTAGTTTCAGACAAGCGCAACCAAAAAAGTTGGAGGATAGCCAATCATCGTTGTGTCTGGTTTTACAATTCTATATGATTTTGTTTTGCTACAACACGAGACAAAATCATAAGGTCAATGGCACGGAGGAGGATTTCAGAGATTGTTGGTGTTGATGTCAGGTGAAGAGAGATTTGCACAACAATATTTGCTTGTGCTGCTAGCTAGCTATAAACAACCAGCAACCTAAACCTCAAAACTGTGAACCACGCCACCATTTATAAATGAAAATTAAATTGTGAAATTTGCCCACCAAAGGATAGAAATCACCAGTTAACACGCATTATAACATTGTAAATTATACACCAAGCATGCATTTCCTATGTAATATGCTACCAATTGGATTATGGTATTTTAACATTATGAATCTTATATATTAAAGCTTAGGGCTCTTTCATTATGTTGTCATGACATGGATGATTATAGCTCACTTCCTGTAAAATACATAGGTCTACATTCACATGAATGGGTACTTTGGGTAAAGGGAATTGTGCCTTTGACTTGCAAAAATGTATTTTCTAATCTCTCTTTACCCATCATTAAACTTGACGCTACCCATCCCTGTAGCGGGATCATTTTCGTCAGCAACCGCTGAATAGCATAGCGCAACAGTCAAATAATATTACTAACAAATATTCATATTCATGAAATCACAAGTGCAATATTGCGAAACACTGCTTAGCCTTTTGTTAATCACCCTGTCGTCTCAGATTTGGAAATTATGCTTTACAGCGAAAGCAATCCAAGCATTAGTGTAAGTTTATCGATAGCCTAGCATAGCATTATGTACACTTAGCATCTGCAAGCTTGGTCACGAAAATCAGAAAAGCAATCAAAATAACCATTTACCTTTGATGATCTTCGGATGTTTTCACTCACGAGACTCCCAGTTACACAGCAAATGTTCCTTTTGTTCCATAAAGTAGATTTTTATACCCAAAATGCCGACGTTTGTTTATGTATAGGGTTGTAGATCAAGAGTATTTCCATATTGTTCAGGGTTAGGAGTTCATTCAACTCTGAGACGATCCTGTCGACGGTTCTATAGAACCCTTTTTTAAGCTTAATGCATTTCGCAGGTTCCCGATATCCTCTTGCAATAAACATCACGGTCCTATTCCTTGATATTATACCAACTATGGGGGTATGTAATCTCGCTGAGACCTACTTCCCAGGCCTCTGAAAACTCTATAGGCTTTGGAAAATTGGTTGTATAATTCAAACTTTGGTCATTACGATATATATGTGCCGACGCATTACTGGGGAGAGTCAGGTAGAAGCCGCTGTGTTCCATGATGCACTCCTGTGTGCACACGAATGATGTTGTATTTATCATGCATGAAGGTTTAAGTTAACCCCTGATGCCTCCACCACATCGTCCTCTAATACCCAATTGTTTAACTTTCGGGGCCAGTTTTTCCAGTGGACTAGCACCCATTTTTTTTTACCCTTTTCTCTCTTTTGATCTAGAATCTCCTCCATATGAAAGACTTTGTCTTTACCCAACTGTACCTTCTGTAATTCCTTCTCATAAAAAGATACCTCTATAAGCTCCCCGTCATAATCTTTTAACTTGTAGACAGAGGATATGCGCGGTAGACATTTGGTAACGGCGAACACCTCATCGCTGTAAACTTGCTCATATTTTTTGGTCGAAAACACCCCTCAACTTGGATATACGTACCAAGTTCCCCACTATGAATTTAAAATAAAATCTTACGGCGAAGGGGGAACAAACTATACAGATTTTTAAAGACTTGAAAAGAGTTTTCAGAAGAGACCTCGGAGGGTTTCATACGTATACTCTTATGGTAGCTGTTGTTGTACCCCTTCACTAAATCTTGAACTATATCGATATATGTATGCGTGTTGTGAGCTGTAAAATATCGCCACATCCGCTCCTTCAGAGTTCTGTTAAAGCGTTCAACAACTGAAGCTTTCAAATCCGAGCCTGTAGCAAAATGTACTATATTGTGCTTCTTCATGAGTTTCTGAAAAGTATTATTAAAAAAGTATTTTCCGCCATCAGTCTGCACTTTCTTGGGGGCTCCTCCTTCCTTCAAGATAGAGTCAAAGGCCCGGGTCACCTCTGCCCCGTTGTTATTTTTTAAGACCCTTACAAATGCTATTTTAGAGAAAATATCTATAACCGTTAGCATGTAGCGATTTTCATCATTTTTATCTGCAAGGGCCTGCATGTCACATAGATCCGGGATGAGTAGAAAAAAACTATATTTCTTCTATTGTTTTCGTACAGGTTTATGTAGAGTATGAGCATCCCACTCATTCACTTGAGCAGCGCTTAACCGGCTACCTGTTTCTTCGGCTATAGCTCTCTGTAAACGCTCCTTACCCCCATAAGACCCAGGGTTAATAAATGTTTTTCAACATCTGCTCCGCCATCCTTCTTGCCTCTCTCAGGTACAATAACGTTAATGAGCCACTTCAAATAACGACAACATTTCATTTTGAATTTGTATTTTTGCAAACATCAAGTATTACGTATACAGACAATTCAGGATACGTTGCAGGATACTTGTCACCGTTTTCTCAACGATCCAAGCATGCAACACCTTGTATATTTGGTTTAGATTTACAGGCTTGTGTCGCTGAATTTTTAAAACACACACATCCGCTATATAAGTATATAAACAACAAATATGATACATGTTACAATTAAATGGTGTTTCAAACAAATAAAGTAAAATCTTAGACAAAGTTGTTTCTAGTTCTTCAGAATCATCGACAAGACGGGATGGGATACCAGTTGTGTCCATTGTAGACTCTCGCCCGTATGTCATACATGATTCGCTCCATTTTTAGCACATGCTCTACATTAGCCCAGGTATTGTGTGTTGTGTAGAACGATACATTGTTCACTTTATTTTCAATGATTTGTAAGTTCTCTCAAAAGAAAAAATGTATTTATTCTCTCTAACATCGTATGCATATAGTTACCCATTGCGTTACATCTAAATAACAAATATGTATTGTCACTCGGTCTCTTTATTGAGCCAGAAAGTCATCACATCAGCCACCACAGCTTCCCTGTATTTTTTGTCGTCCATCAGGGTGTGTCGGATTTCTTTGAGTTTCTCGTAGATGTAGATCGCCTCCTTCAGTTCTTGTAGCAAAGCCTCGGTTACCCCGTAAACTCTGGGAATAGACGGCACAAGACACAGACTCCAGGGCTCTGACCAGCGAAGGTATAAACCTGCAGGACCATAGTCTTTTCACCAGCTCCTCAAAATGGTTGAAGAAGTAGTATCTTGGGGGCTCGTATCGGCATGGACGACGGTGCTGGCTGGGGTCATTGATCTCAGAACCGATGCATTTCTCTCTTAAATACTCTCCAATCACCACATCTAAAAGTGTGGCTACAGAGGCCTTGATAGTGTCCACAAAAATAGTACTGACCACCCCATCAAACACAACCTCAGGCTGTGTACATGTAGAGGGTCTTGCCTGGGAGGAGTAGATTGGTGGGCTGCGTGGCATAGAGTCCTTAGGGTCTGACCCCCATGACGTATCGGAGTCCTGTTATGTTGTATGAATATCCATGGTATATGCTGAAATGAAGAACCGGAGGCTTTATGGGCACTCCTTTTATTGTTGAACCAGTCCTTTGGGTATCATGGCGTGGTTAACGCAGCCGCGTACTTAGTTTTCTTCAGAGGCTGAACCTTCTGAGGATGACCCTTCTTGGGGCTCCTTTGAATCATAATCCTCAGGATTCATATATATTATGCACTTCCTTAGCCAAACAATGCTCTGCCGCTGTTGGCTCTGTACAAAAAGAGCGTCCAACAACTAACATTTTCAATTCCATTAGATCCCAACTTTTAAAATGATTAAGCATGCGCAACCTAAAATCCCCAATCCCCATCACGAATGTTTTGGTTGCGGGTTTCCTCGTTGCTGATATAGAACTCCACGCATCCACATGGAAGTCTTCAAGCCTGTAGTCCACTCCTAAAGTCTGGTCTGTATATTCTTCTCCTTCGGCTACGGTATAGAGTTTCACTCTACAGGCCTGGTAATCAAACTGATACCCCCATTGCTGTCCATTAGACACCAGCACTTGATCTTTCAGCGCAGTTGCGGGCGGTATTTGGGTTCTATACACACTTAGAAACCGCTTTTTTGGCACATCGGATATTGTGGCTTTATACTTGGCACTTTCTCTGTTTCAGCCACGGTCCTGCTTCCATTGTTACAGTCATCACTGCTTTGCCACTGTTCACAAAATCCATGTTTATTTTTAAAATCTTGTTTAGTGTTCTGGGGCCGCATGTGTTGTTCGGGGCTTTATTTATAATTTGGGCTTTATTCTCTCTGCTTGGTTTGACAGACGCAATTATGATATCCATAAATGTATTGTTATAGCCAAATCCTCCAATACTGTCATCATGCACTCCTTAAATACCTCCGTGTCTGGGAAGGGCTTGGTGTGTTAGGTTAAAACCAGGGCTCACATTGAGTGAGGATATGCCATTCCCTTTGTTAAAGAAAAGTACAAAAAGGATACCTTTTGTTAGCTTTATATTTTGAAATAAATAAAAAAGTATCCAGATAATATAAAGTGTTCTATAACAACGCTCAACACCATGCTGCCTTATGCTAGAAACAAGCTTTAAAATTCACACAGATATCTGCATTTCTGGATGTATTGATTCCTCACTATGACATTCTGAAGCTGAGCTGCAGCCTTCAATATTGGAGGAGAGAAAAACGTTGACTTTGCTATCCCTATTGAGCTTTTCATTTTCTGAAAAGAGTAATGTTTGTGTTTTGTCCTATATTTTTATTTAATTTTTAATCCCAGTCCCTGGAGGCCTTTTGCCTTTTGGTAGACCATCCTCTACCAAAATAAGTAAATAAGAATTTGTTCTTAAACTGGCCTGCCTAGTTAAATAAAGGTTAAATAAATAAATACAAATACATTAAACCCAGGCAGCTTTTAGGGAACCACTTCTGTTGTTCGGTTAAGCAATGGACGAATAGCCAGCAGTTGAAGCTTAAGTTGTTCTGCGTCGGTCAAGCCTGTCTGGGTGGAAAGGTAACTTTTGAAAGTGCCATGCTTAGATTTATAAGGATGTCTAATATTAAATTATTTGCAAACAGCAACAGTTTGGTTGTGAACAAAACACTCTGGTTTGACAGTGGAGAAAGATGGTAAGAATGCCCATTTCTCTGTCCATTCTTCCCTGAAACGTCTATTTTCATTATCTACCTTTCTTTTGAATCTTTTTCAGAGGACATCTCTTGATTGTAAGACGTTTTTCCCTAATAAATGCACAAAGAAATATAACTAATTTAATAGACATAACCAAAACAAACATATTAGAACATATTATTGACATTGAACTGTTTATATAGCATACTAGTCAGATGAAAATGAGCTGGCAATTTTAGTCTAATGAAAAATATCAAAAAGGAAAATGATGTGGCGTGGGGAGCGTTGTAATTCTACCTCGTTTATTTGCTGAAAATTATTTTAGAATACAGAGATAAAAAAAAAAGTCTGTGACATGGAGTATTTCAGAGGTACTAATATTGCAGACGATGCCAAAGTGAGTCTCATAGGCCCTTGGCCACCATCTCCTCCCAAGTGGATGTGACTTTGGGTGAACGCCTAATCAGTCAAAGCAGTGTCTAATACCCTTATAGGGCCATCATGGAGTGTTTACTCAACTACTCCGAAGACACTCTCAAGACACAATTCAGCGCTGGGCTGTTTAGCAACGATACTGCAGGAGTCTCTATGGAATCGATAGACCCTTCCACCAGTGCAAACAAAGGACTGGAGGCACGCGCTCGCTACTGTGCTGAATCTCGAGAGTTTCATCTGCTAGGGCCTATACACTCTGACATTTTCTTTCAAGAACGTTTACTCTTAAATTCAGTTGATTTAAGACTAATATTAACCGGGGACAAGGATGAGTTGTGTCTGTCTGCCCAGGACGGTCACTTTAGTTTAAAAGTGTTGGGGGCAACGCGTTTTTATTAAAGTGTCTCCGGCAGTTCGTCTGGGTCACTCACAGGCTTTGATAAAAGGAAATGCCCTTTACCCTCTCCAAAGAATTACCATGAAAACCTTTAGCATACCTGGGGGCAGTAGAATCTGCAGTCAAGAAAACCTTTTTCTAGGCCCTTTACCCCGATACATTGTTATAGGTTTGGTTGATCACGCCTCTAATACGGGCTTACATAAAAAATAAAAAAAAAATTCAACACTTCAATGCAGAGTATGTAGCTCTCGGTAAGGACTGACGTCAGGTCCCTAAGGCTAAGGCTAAGACTAAGGCTTTCCAACCGCAATTTAATAACAACATATCTGTGTGAGAATTTTACAATCTATTCCTGGCTACCGGGAGGCATCTAAAAGATCTCTCTTTACCTATTGACAGAAATGATTTTGCAGAGGGTTACACATTGTATGCTTTCAATTTATCACCAGATGATGACACCTCAGGAAATCTTTCGGTGGTGTCCCAAGGTAACCTCAGGCTGGAAATGTGTTTCCGTACACCTTTAGCCTGTACAGTTAGCATGATTGTTTATGCATGCTCTGAATCAATCTTGGAAGTGAATGCCAGAAGACATGTCTTAGTGGATTATTTATTAAGGATCGTTGAGCAAAGACATGAATACCCAAGAGTTGGAAGGGCTCATGGGCCGATTGATTGGAAAACAATTTTGTGGAGTGTTGGCTTGTGATGAATTACCTATTGAGAAATGGCTGGAGCGGCCGGCCATGTTTATTGTCAATACCCATCCTAAACACATGCCGGGTGAACATTGGCTAGCTGTGACGTTACAAGACGATGGAGAAAGAAAAATCTAAACTTTTTCCCCCGTGTTTTTTCACATTTCCCCAAATCTATGAAAGAGTTTTTGACCAAAAACGGATCCGTACTACAGCATCAAACAAGTGCAAGATAACCTTTCCACTACATGTGGTCAACACTGTATTCTACCTATGCCAAAGAGCCCGGGGAGTTACTTTTGAAGACGTTATGTCTCTTTTTAATGATGATTTAAGAAGTAATGATAACGTTGTAGCTTGTTTTGTTAGAAAATATCAAGAGTGTTCAAATATGTGTCCTTTAAGACCATTTAGTCAAGGCTTATGTTCACGTCAAATGTTTCAAGAATGTAAAATGTTAAATTGCTTAATTTTTCAAATAAAATGTATTGAATTTAATCAGTCATTCAAAAGTCTAACCACCCTGAGAGATCGGGATTAGTAAAAGGTTCGGAGACGTTCATAGGGGTAAATGAGTTATCATCCCTTTCATAGGGGGAGGGGTTGTTGGGACATATTTAGGGGTTCTGTAGCTTGTTGAAGGTTTTTGTTTTAAAGCTTGAATCTGTTGACGAAGCTTATAGTTGGGTACACCCGAGAGGGGAATGTTGAGGATTGCCAGGGCCTTAAGAAACTTACGCCACCCTTCTGTCATCAACAACCTTGTGGGCAGCCGTGCTACTTTTAAGCAAGTCAAGCATGTGTGAACCCTTGACAACAGCGCCCTGAAAGATAAACTCTCCTTTGTTATTCCAAGTAGCGGTCCCCTTTGAGTCTTTTATCTTGTTCATAATGTATCTAACATTTTTCCTGTTACGTGCCGGAACATGTGTCAACATGGGAACAGACAGGTTCGTATCCTCAGGTGTTCTGGAGTATTTGCTTTTAAATCCACGATTAAATATGAAAATGGTGCTTTCGTAGCGTCCTCATAGCTCTCCATGAAGTAGGATTTCCTTCCCGGGTACATCTGCTGAGCTAGAGTGTTAATTTGTAGTTTGTCTCTAGGGTTTTTGAACAAAACCATGTAATTGGCGTTCAAACTGATGGTTCGGCTATTTTTACCTTGGTGAAACACATTCTGCACCAAGTAAAGCGAGGACAGGTTTCTATGATGAGTATATTGGGTAAAAGCTTGTGCAATTTCAGGATGTTCGCTACCTGCAAATGGCATATCGTCCAAAACCAGCAGAAAACCAAACAGTTTTTATGAGGAGGGAGAAGTTCATCATCAGACAGGGATTCAGGTATTCCTTCAACAAACTTGATTTTTATTTTCTTCAACAATTCATCATACAAAGGTTCATAACACGAATAACACCACACAACGTTGTCAGGCTTTTGAGATAATACATGTCCAGAATTCTCTAAAATACTTTTTACAAAACAAGTTTTACCACTATTAGATGGCCCTGCGATTAATAAGGCCGTAAATGGTACTTGCAACCGGGGGTCAAAACCTTCTACAGCAGTCATTATATCTTAAGCTTTAAGACACACTGGGGCTTGTAGCATAAGTCAGTAGCCAAAGGGCAATGTGGTCCCGTCAGGTAAAAGCAGTCTATTGTCATAGACTACCCTGAATATTTTAGTAAGTGGGGCATTCCTTAGATGGAAGCCCTTTTTATCCTTAACAATTTTTTTGTAGGAGGCCAAAATCTCCAAGTCACTATTCCGGTCGTTTATGAACCCCTCGACCAAGCGTGTGATTTACACGCGGGGCATTTTCATAGTTTTGAGTCACGCCTTTGGCTTTCAACACCACGTGATTGTCTTTAGTCCTAAAAGCATAGCTTTTGGGACCACAGGAGGACCATTCTGCGATATGGTCTCCATCTTCGAGTTCACTCGTTAAACCACCCAGATAGTTGCTGAGTGGGGGGTTCCAATCACCCTGTTTGTTTACATAGACCGTAGAGTCTGTGTCGTGGTAAAGAACCCGCCTCTGAAGCTTCTCCATGAGGGTGTACAGTTCAAGTCGGCCACAGGTCGTGGTAAATGCTGCAAGGAACACATTTGCATTACCCGGGGGTAGAACCCACTTCTTGTTACATCTCCATTGCACCAGGGCAATGTCTTGACTCAAGAATGAAAATGTGACATTTCGTATTGGTCCGAAAAAACAAATTCCAAAAATTATTTGGGGTCTTTAATGATCGATGTTGTTAACATATTGCATCTCTGCGAAAACTCTCTTTGGGGAAAGCTTAAGTACAATTTCGACATATTTCTTTTGGTTTTGTTGACCTCTATTCTGTCAGGGTCAAGAAGTATGCCTTATCTGTCGTGATAGTCTTGAATGTACTTGTCTTTGCTCTCTTGATCTGTGACCGATGCAGGATAGCCTGAAGCCATTTGCTTGCATCTCAAGAAGGTCTTGATGTACTCCTTAAAAAGAGTGTCTGATTTCCTGGAAAAGTTCCACACTTCAAAGATTTTGGCCACACGATACCCTATCTCTAGAGCCTTAGAGAATTTAACTGTGACCCATACCCCTGTCAGGGCTCTTTCTTGATCTGTGTGATCACATAGGTTTTGCTGGTTGTTGTTTTCACTGCAGGTGCGACAAAGGGGAAAGAAAAGTTTTCCTTGAGGGCCCTTGTAAGGCAACACTGGTATAAACAAACCCCTAGGAGGGTAGACAGTTGCTTTGATAGACCAAAATAGTTTTGGGGTAAGTCAAAGTCGCTGTGAATAATTTCAGGATGCCCCATAGAACAGCATGAGGAACTCATTACATGAGGATAAAGGGATGTAAAATCGACATATCCTATTGTCTGGTCGGGTTTCAAGGCCTGTCGTGGTTCCAAGGGTTCTGGTGTGTCAAAGATGGAAAGTAAAGGCTCGAACATGAGGATCAGACTTTCTGAGTGCGGTCCACTCATGCTGCCACATCACATTCACTTTTAACCTGTAAGTAGCCTGTAAAGATTTCAATTTGTCTTGAAACTCTTGGTACATTACCCCAAAGGCTTTTGGGTTAGGACACACATGTCCTGGGGCACAAAGCAAGATTTACAACCGTGGAAGAAACAACCATTGTACTCAAACACGGTCGCAACACCGTCAATCTGTGTGTATCCATCTACATGATAAGGCCCAAACGCCTTCTCACCCCTATTCAAAGCATGTTGAATAAAAATGTCTTTATCCTGGGCCAAGTACTCCAACCATTGAATGGACCCACTAGAGTATGACTTGGCGTTGGTAGTCGGGGATAGCTATAGATGCTGAAGGTAGAAAGTGTGTACGATAGGTTTTCATGTATGCCGATGCAATAGTTGTACAACTCCAGTGGTCAATGCCTGCATCTTTGATTACCTCTTTGAATCTGAGGCATCCTTCACAAAGTATGACCACATCATTGTCACAGTGTGATTCCATATCTTTATGGAAATCAACGGTGCTATGTCTTACTGTCTCGTACCACGTCATGAATCTCTCTTGCTCTTTGCGAGACATTTGATCACACCCGTACATTTCGGGGCTGGGATAAGATCCGATATAATGTAGATTCTCCTCAGATGTGAAGAAGTGGAGAAAACAGCCTTTCACAGAGTTCTCAAAACCCAAGACCTCTGGCATTTGAGCCAATCTCATGGGTAAGAAGCTTAAACTGTCAATGTATCTCTGGTTGAAGGCGGGGTCTACAAAACACAAGATTTTACTACCTTGAGTTATGACACTGGGTGCAACGCCTTGCTGTATCAAGGGGTTCAAAAGAAGGTAGGAGTCATAGGCTCCTGTGCGCTATAATCGTGAAGTTTCTGTACTGGGGTTTTCTAAAGTGTTTTGGAAAGAGGAGTGCACAATTCGGCCCCTCTGCCGACCACTTATCACCCTTAAAAGTCATTGTAGATACAAAAATAGGCAAATGAACCCCTGACTGCTGATTTGTCTCAAAATCATAGAACACATATTTCTCTGAATGTTCATCTTCAGCCAAGGGCTGAATTTAACACTTCTGTGGCACTTCTTGAACCACTTCAGCATCTCTGCTTTTCAAAGTCCATATTGTGCACCTCAGCTACGCTCAGGTTCTAAACGACATCATAACCGCCATCGATAAGAGACATTACTATGCAGCCGTATTCATCGACCTGGCCAAGGCTTTCGACTCTGTCAATCACAACATTCTTATTGGCAGACTCGACAGCCTTGGTTTCTCAAATGATTGCCTCGCCTGGTTTACCAACTACTTCTCTGATAGAGTTCAGTGTGTAAAATCGGAGGGCCTGTTGTCTGGATCTCTGACAGTCTCTATGGGTGTGCCACAGGGTTCAATTCTCGGGCCGACTCTCTTTTCTGTATACATCAATGATGTTGCTCTTGCTGCTGGTGATTCTCTGATCCACCTCTACGCAGACGACACCATTCTGTATACTTCTGGCTCTTCTTTGGACACTGTGTTTACAACCCTTCCGTGGCCTCCAATTGCTCTTAAATACAAGTAAAACTAAATGCATGCTCTTCAACTGATCGCTGCCTGCACCTGCCCGCCCGTCCAACATCACTACTCTGGACGGTTCTGACTTAGAATACGTGGACAACTACAAATACCTGGGTGTCTGGTTAGACTGTAAACTCTCCTTCCAGACTCACATCAAACATCTCCAATCCAAAGTTAAATCTAGAATTGGCTTCCTATTTCGCAAAAAAGCATCCTTCACTCATGCTGCCAAACATACCCTTGTAAAACTGACCATCCTACCGATCCTCGACTTCGGCGATGTCATTTACAAAATAGCCTCCAATACCCTACTCAATAAATTGGATGCAGTCTATCACAGTGCCATCCGTTTTGTCAACAAAGCCCCATATACTACCCACCACTGCAACCTGTACGCTCTCGTTGGCTGGCCCTCGCTTCATACTCGTCGCCAAACCCACTGGCTCCAGGTCATCTACAAGACCCTGCTAGGTTATGTCCCCCCTTATCTCAGCTTGCTGGTCACCATAGCAGCACCCACCTGTAGCATGCGCTCCAGCAGGTATATCTCTCTGGTCACCCCCAAAACCAATTCTTCCTTTGGCCGCCTCTCCTTCCAGTTCTTTGCTTCCAATGACTGGAACGAACTACAAAAATCTCTGAAACTGGAAACACATCTCCCTCACTAGCTTTAAGCACCAGCTGTCAGAGCAGCTATTACTGCACCTGTACATAGCCCATCTATAATTTAGCCCAAACAACTACCTCTCCCCCTACTGTATTTATTTATTTTGCTCCTTTGCACCCCATTATTTCTATCTCTACCTTGCACATGCTTCCACTGCAAATCTACCATTCCAGTGTTTTACTTGCTATATCGTATTTACTTCGCCACCATGGCCTTTTTTTGCCTTTACCTCCCTAATCTCACCTCATTTGCTCACATTGTATATAGACTTATTTTTCTACTGTATTATTGACTGTATGTTTGTTTTACTCCATGTGTAAGTCTGGTTGTTGTATGTGTCGAACTGCTTTGCTTTATCTTGGCTAGAACTTGTTCTCAACTTGCCTACCTGGTTAAATAAAGGTGAAATAAAAAAATATATTGGAAAAACACATGATTTCAAAACTGGAAAATCACATGATTTCACATGTGAAATTCCCACGTTTTGCAAATACTGACCAGTAACTAGACTGTATTTATAATAGAAAGTTCAGTCTACCATTCTAGTGACATGGACAATAGAGACTCTTTTTCTCTCCTATAAATTGAGTAGCTAATTATGTCTTAAGAACAAAATATTATTTTTTTATGATTGTGATTTAAGTTAGTAGGAAGTCAAAATACTATAGAGGTAAAACAAAACAAAAAAACTAGCCACTCACTCAAGTCAGGAGTAAATCCACAACCTTTCCCTTTCTCTGTAACCACAATTAGTATTTAACAGTAACTACAGGAAAAACAGTAACTACACTTCATGGACAACAGAAAGGTCATTCTACCATTCCCGTGACATGGACAATAAAGACTAATTTTCTCTCTCCTATAAATTGAGTAGCTAATCATGTCTTAAACAAATATTATTGTATTTTTTTTGTTATCTTGAAAGAATAATTGTGATTGAAGGTTGAATCATGGGGAGTAGATTGGTGACTTGATGTTAGAATGTTCCACCCAAGTCACGTTTTACATATTATCTGTTGAATAAACGTGTACAGCAGGTATGTCCAAAATTAAATTAAGATAACAGCCTTGATCGATTATGTGAAAACTGTGAAAATATTATTGGTGCAGGCACCTGATTTTACCATATACCTCCTACAGTAGCAACGCCCTTAAACTGTGACTATGTTCATGATGTAACATGACCTCATATGCCATAATGCTCAGGGAGATTAACAGACACTTAACCATGTGAATAAGGCTGGGATTCAATCATTGTAGATTTTCTGCTACTTCTCTCCGGTTGTTTATGCTGTATCAGAGGTGCCTGATTATTATGGCTGATAACCTTGACTGCTTCCTGTCACAACCCTGTGCACTCAAATAATGACATTTTATTGACATTGTCATTGGATATTGATATAGTAGGAAGCCACTCCCATCCTAACCTCCCTTGGGTGAATACTAACTGTAGTTGCCAATATGAATTGTTTGCTATTTTGTGGACTTGTCCATGATGAATTATTCACAATGATTGAATTCTGCCTAAATGAGCTTTGTTGATATACCTACAGTATATCCATACATTTGGCACAAGAGGGCAGTGTTTTGCTTTAGAAAGAGCGATAGAGACAGAGACAGGGGTTAAGGTAGATATCAGGCATATCTACATGGATTTTATGGCAAAATATGACACTTTTGATTGATATCAATATCAATGAAGAATAAAGTCACACACTCCATCGTACTGTATTGTAGGCCGATTCAATGTTTGTTTGAAAATAGTGCCTCATCATTTGTTTTCCTTTTGCATGATAAATATCCCACCCTTCATCTCCCTAAGGCCTACTTTTATTGGCTTTTAAAATATATATTTTATTGTATTGTGTTTACTTATTTTGATGGAATGTGCATCTTGTCAAATGTGTCTTCAGTTGCAATACTTCTAATAAATATGCCAGTATCTAAGTATCATTAAATTGCATGAAAACTACATTTGCACTCGTCTTTATAATTGAATTATATGAATTTGACTTCACTGAAAGTTGAATGCTTCTGTGTAATACAGTGTGAAAGGGGAAATGAGAGGGAACACCCTGTATGAAGGACCTGATTTGATGTACATAGAGTGGGTTCCCCCTCTTTAACATTGGGGAAGACCCCCCTCCCACACACTACACCATATGCGGTTCTCTATCCCTACACAGCACGGTGCAGGCTGAATCACACACCCTTTCATATAGTATATCTTAAGATACTACTGTATAGTGCATAGCAGTGAGCTACTGACTCAGTAGCTAAGGGCTCGATTCAATCCATAGTACTGAAGACCTTTGCTACATCGCAATATACATTTAAAAGCAATGTTCCCGCGTTTGTGGAGACTAAAAACTGCATATGTTGGCTCATTTGGAGAAAAAAAAATGTAAGTTACAAAATTTAACCAGGCAAGTCAGTTAAGAACAAATTCTTATTTACAATGATGGCCTACCCTGGCCAAACCCGGGCGACGCTGGGCCAATTGTGCACCGCCCTATGGAACTCCAAATCATGGCCAAAAGTGGTGCAGCCTGGATTCAAACCAGGTAGTGCAGTGATGCCTCTTGCACTGAGGTGGCTTAGATCACTGCACCACTCGGGAGCTCCATTACATGATCTTCCGTGTTACGGATTGAATCAAGCCCAAGATTCTTGAACTGAACAGAAACACTAACTTAGAAATGACCCAGAACTACTCAGGACTAGACAAAAGTTTTATATTCCCTTAGTTTTTAACTTTTCTACCATGAATTATGTGCACTGTATTTACTGTATGTATAGGTTATGCAAGTATAAAGATGTATATTCATGTGTACCTTTGACGCTGCAATAATCTGAACTAAATCAATTTCCTAACAGCTTCGGTTGGTACGGCAATAAAGTCTTGAATCTTGAAGGTTCCCTTCCTTCCTTCCTTGAAAAGTTAATCATGGCAGAGATGTTGCAATACATGATAACCATCTGTAGGCTATATATATAGAAGGGGTAAGTAATTGGAGCTGTTATTGTGCTACCTGTGTAGTGTAGAAGTTGTCATTGAATGGTTAATGTTGGGTAGGGGGAAGGCTCTCTGACTCAAACCAGTGCACATTCAAGTTGGAAAAATGGCTTTTCTTAGGAAACAGAAACTTACACAAGAGTTTATACAGAAAAATTGTAGTGTACATGTGCACACAACCAACAAACACACACATTTAAGGCTTCATTCATTTGAATCCAGATTTGTTTGAGTGAATCAGGCTATGTCATACTGTATGATCTTCCAGGGGAGATATGGCTTTAAATGGATAGCTCTGGATAGCTCGAGATTTTGGAAATGAAGCACTTTATCTACAGTGCACTCCATAATTATTGGGACAGTTTTTTTGGCTCTACACTCCAACAAAAGTTTGGATTTCAAATCAAACAAATACTATGAGGTTAAAGTATAGATTATCAGCTTTTATTTGAGGGTATTTGTGTACATATTGGTTGTACCATTTAGAAATGACAATACTTTTTTATACATAGTCCCCCTATTTCACGGCACCAAAAGTATTGGGACAATTGACTTGACAGGTGTTTCTGGTTAGTCAGGAGTGTTCCGTCACATGATTTGTGCAGGCTTAAGAAAGCTGTCAATGTGTAGTCTTGATTCTAGGCTTTGAGTTTGCCTTTGAAGTCTGCTATTGGTGTCTGTCAACATGAGGACAAAAGAGGTGTCAATGAAAGTCAGGGAAGCCATGAGACTGAAAAATCCAGCTGAAAAATATATCAGAAACATAACCAAAACTTTAGGCTTACTAAAAACAAACGTTTGGAACGACATTAAAAAGGAAGAAAGCACTGGTGAGCTCAGCAATCACAAACAGCCTGGTAGGCCATGGAAGACCCAAAAGTGGATGACATGGAAAGGGTCTTGTGGACAGATGAGACAAAGACCAACATGTACCAGAGTGATAGCAAGAGGAAAGTGTGGAGAAAAAAAGGAACTTCCCAAGATCCATACCACCTCATCTGTAAAATATGGCGGAGAGGGTGTAATGGCTTGGGCCTGTATGGCTGCCACTGGAACTGGCTCACTTGTCTTCATTGATGATATAACTGCTGACGGCAGCAGCAGAATGAATTCTGAAGTGTACAGAAACATCTTGTCTGCTAAAGCAGTAGTTCCCAAATTGTGGGTCGGGACCCACTTGTGGGTTCACGGCAGGGGTCCAGGTGGGTCTTGGGATGACATAGAAAAATGTTTTCAGTGTAAACTTAAATGACAAAAACCAAATAGAAAGTACGTAGAAAAGATAATAAACCAATACATTTTTCAATAATAGCCTATAATCTTTCAGAATTTACAATCGACAAAATAAAAGCTAGACACCCGCCATGTCAAAATGCATAGAATTGTAGGACATTAGCTTAAAAACTTAAAACAATTATCTCAACTCCATGGTAAAATGAATAGAATTGCAGGAAATGGACTTGAAAATTGCTAAATGTTCTTTCAGCTCGATGGCAGGATGTGTGGAATTGCAGGAGATTAGCTTTGAAACTGCAAAATGTTCTGTCCGCAGCCAAGATAATATACATGGTCTGTGTATGTTTTTTTTACCGCTCAACCCTTATGGTGGGTCATGACCCCCTAATTGGTGGGTCAGGCAAAAACGTTTGGGAACCCCTGTCCTAAAGTACAAGCAAATGCCTCCAAACTCATTGGATGGCGCTTCTTCATACAGCAAGACAATGACCCCAAACATACGGCCATAGCAACTAGGGAGTTTTTCAGGGCCAAAAAGTGGAAAGTTATCAAGTGCATTTAATTTATTGAAGATGAGACTTAAGGGAAAAAGACATTAAAACAAACAACAGCTGAAGATGGCTGCAGTACAGGCCTGGCAGAGCATCACCAGAGAAGATACCCAGAGAAGATACAGTGGGGCAAAAAAGTATTTAGTCAGCCACCAATTGTGCAAGTTCTCCCACTTAAAAAGATGAGAGGCCTGTAATTTTCATCATAGGTACACTTCAACTATGACAGACAAAATGAGAAAAAAGAATCTTGCTTGTTTGTAGGTGACCAAATACTTATTTTCCATCATAATTTGTAAATAAATTCATAAAAAATCCTGCAATGTGATTTTCTGTATGAAGTCTGTCATAGTTGAAGTGTACCTATGATGACAATTACAGGCCTCTCTCATCTTTTTAAGTGGGAGAACTTGCACAATTGGTGGCTGACAAAATACTTTTTTGCCCCACTGTATATCACTCAGATATAGGACAGACACTTCAGAACAAACTTCCTTCTGTTGTTCTATCTGTTGTTCCATGTAGTCAATCTCTCATTCAATGCGTTTCTATGGGATAATAGCAGTAAGAGCCAAAATAATTTTTCATAAAATATATATTTTTTTATTACTTAAGGGGGTCTTACAATTCAAAATCAAATAGCAAAATTATCATTGGTATGACCTTCTTAAAACAATTCCACATAGCTTAGTAGATCCCCCCCCCCCCCTTACTTACAAGCCCTTAACTAACAATGCAGTTTTAAGAAACATAAGTGTTAAGAAAGTATTTAGTAAATATCCTGAAGTAAAACATACATATAAAAATAGAAGCCTAGAATGCTAGTACCATGCTAAAATCTTGAACTATCACTTTAAGACTGTAAGGAGACGAGTTTAGCTGAAAGTAGATATCATCAGTTCGCTTGTACCATAAGGACTACTAACTCAGACTGGCTGCCTGTTATCTCAAGGATTCCACACTTACTCAAACATTGACTACAGAAACAAGCTGTAGCCCACTGTAAAGATTTTCACTGAACACCAGATTTGACCAAAGGCTGGGAATCTCTGGCCTATTGGGTTCAGACAGCTAGACTGAAAAAAAAGAGGTGTCATGGAAAATGTGTTTTCTGTATTCAGGCTTGTGTCATGAATTGTGGTTATGGTACATGCACATTAGCCAGCTACATGGTGAAATATTCTCTACCTCCTTGTCACGAACCACACCACCTCTTGGTTCCATTGAAACCTTTGCACATGATGCTATTGTCCCTGTCTGAACCCACACCGAATGTGGTGTTAGTTACACCCAGTCTGTCTTGGTTGAGATTCTCATTAAGCAGACGTGCTTATCCAGACTTAAGGAGATATTGGGGTTAAGTGCCTTGCTCAAGGGAACATTAGCATATTTGTTTTGCACTAACTTCTTTGACTCATCACATACGCTGCTGCTACTGTTGACCATCTGTCACTTTATTCCTAGTTATATGTACATATCTACCTCAATTACCTCGTATCCCTGCACATCCACTCAGTACTGGTACCTCTGGTATCTAGTTACTCATTGTCTATCTTTTATTATTACGTGTTTTACTTCTATTTCTCTGTTGTCTTTCTCTCTGCATTGTTGGGAAGGGCCAATAATTCACGGTTAGTCCACACCTGTTGTTTACGAAGCATTTGACAAATAACATTCTATTTTAGTTGAACCAGTGCTATTATTGGCAAGAGCTTATTGACCGGGGCTGTACAAGGTATGGTCCCTATACAAATTATCCTGTGCAAATGGGTCAATCAATGACATTGGCACAACACACAATGCTTTATCTGTCTGTACCAACTTTCCCTGCCCAATGATCAATACAACACTACAGTTACAAAATAAAATAAATCATACATCTACAGTGCATTCAGAAAGTATTCAGACCTTATTCTAAAATCGATTCAATTGTTCGTTTTTTCTTCATCAATCTCCACACAATACCCCATAATGACAAAGCAAAAACAGGTTATTTGTTATTTAAAATAAAAACTGAAATATTACATTTACATAAGTATTCAGACCCATTACTCAATACTTTGATGATGCACCATTGGCAGTGATGACAGCTTCATGGCTTCTTGGGTAGCTTTGCAGACCTGTATTTGGGGAATTTCTCCCATTATTGTCTGCAGATCCTCTCAAGCTCTTCAGGTTGGATCTCTCCAGAGATGTTCGATCGGTTTTAAGTCCGGGCTCTGGCTGGGCCACTTAAGGACATTTAAAGACTTGTCCCGAAGCCACTCCTGCATTGTCTTAGCTGTGTGCTTAGGGTCTTTGTCCTGTTGGAAGATGAACCTTCGACCCAGTCTGAGATCCTGAGCTCTCTGGTGCATGTTTTCATTAAGGATTTCTCTGTACCTTTCTCCGTTCATCTTTCCCTCGATCCTGACTTGTCTCACAGTCCCTGCCGCTGAAAAACATCCCCACAGCGTGATGCTGCCACCACCATGCTTCACCATAGGGATGGTGCCAGGTGTCCTCCAGACATGACGCTTAGCATTCAGGCCAAAGAGTTAAATCATTGTTTCATCAAACAAGAGAATCTTGTTTCTCATGGTCTGAGCGTCCTTTAGGTGCCTTTTGACAAACTCCAAGCAGGCTGTCATGTGCCTTTAACTGAGGAGTGGCTTCTGTCTGACCACCCTACCATAAAGGCCTGATTGGTGGAGTGCTGCAGAGATGGTTGTCCTTCTGGAAGGTTCTCCCTTGTCCACAATGGGACTCTGGAGCTCTGTCAGTCACCATCGGGTTCTTGGTCACCTCCCTGATCAAGGCACTTCTCCCCCGATTGCCCAGTTTGGCTGGGCGGCCAGGTCTAGGAACTTCTTCCATTTAAGAATGATGGAGGCCACTGTTCTTGGGGACCTTCAATGCTGCAGAATTGTTTTGGTACCCTTCCCCAGATCTGTGCCTCAACACAATCCTGTCTCTGCGCTCTACAGATAATTCCTTCGACCTCATGGCTTGGTTTTTGCTCTGACATGCACTGTCAACTGTGGGACCTTATATAGACAGGTGTGTGCCTTTCCAAATCATGTCCAATCAATAGAATTTTCCACAGGTGGACTCCAATCAAGTTGTAAAAACATCTCAAGGATGATCAATGGAAATAGGATGCACCTGAGTTCAATTTTGAGTCTCATAGCAAAAGGTCTGAACACTTTTAAGTAAATCATTTATGTTTTATATTTGTAATAAATTTGCACCAAAAAATGTGCTCTGTCATTATGGAGTATTATGTGTAGACTGATGAGGGAAAAAATGATTTAATACATTTTAGATTAAGGCTGTAATGTAATAAAATGTGGAAAAAGTCAAGGAGTCTGAATACTTTCCGAATGCACTGTAATTGCAGTAGTTGCATTAGCATACATTAGACACAAGACCAAATACCTTCAGCAGTCTCTAACGTAGTTCCCAGGCTATGATCCACCTGATAGTCAATGCGTACAGGCTCTCATTGTCATCTCCACCATCACCCACAAATTAGAGAGAATTTCATCGACCTGTCCCCTTTATTTCTCACTGCAGCTTCACCTCTACCACATCACAACTTTTAGGCGCCTCTGCTCTACTAACGGTAAGACTTGTATACACAGATTACTCTGAACAGGGTCTGTGGCCGTACACTGACGGTTTGCCATTCATGCGTTTTGTGTAAGTCACAGTCATCTTGGTAGTTGTTCCTCTGAAGTACTCAGACACAGGCGTTTACCGTGTTGTAGTGTACTGTAACAACGTAGCATCACATTCAGTGGTGGAGACCTTATCACTTCTGTTAACATCTCACCTGCTACTCCTGCTTTTCATTCATGGACTCTTTGATTCATTCAGAGACAATATAAAACTGTTTCAAACAGAAACAAATGTGTGTCAAGAGACTCAGATCAAAGAAGGGAGAATTAACAGTGAGTTTGTCTCATCTGAATGATGACTGAAATATAGGTGTTGTCATCCAGGTCACCTGGGACTAGGAGAACTGGAATAAACATCTGTAGCAAAGTGACAGATGTGCTGAATGGACGACCATGTCAGCAACCATACAGACATTCCACTTACATTGGTTTGGTTGATAAAGACTAGACACACACACACTCCAGTGACACACACCAGTGATTCAGCATAGACGCGGAGCAGAGGGAGTGAAGTGAACGTTAAACTGGCAGTAGAGGACTAGCAGGTGTTAGGGGGTGGGATGTGGGGGAGAGGTACTCTTGCTATTACTGTATAAGAGACCGTAAAGAACAGCCTCATACACCATCTCTCGCTGTCTCTGCCCGGTATCTGAAAGGGTGACATTTCTGTGTTTGGTTAGAGGGACCACTCATAATCACTTACAGCCACATAGAGTAGACGAGACAGTCCGGTGGTTTGAGTTCAAGTCATTTCAACACCAAACAGTGAAGTGGTCTCAGAGCATGACACAGGAGCTCTAACGCTAACTCTCTCTCTCAACTAAATTCAAAGGGCTTTAGTGGCATGGGAAACATATGTTTACATTGCCAAAGCAACTGAAATAGATAATAAACAAAAGTGAAATAAACAATATAAAATGAACAGTAAACATTACACTCACAAAAGTTCCAAAGGAAGAGAGACATTTGAAATGTTATATTATAGCTATATAGAGTGTTTCAACGATGTGCAAATAGTTAAAGAAGAAAATGGAAAATAAATAAACATAAATATGAGTTGTATTTACAATGGTGTTTGTTCTTCACTGGTTGCCCTTTTCTTGTGGCAACAGGTCACACATCTTGCTGCTGTGATTGTACTGTGGTATTTCACCCAATACATACAGTTGAAGTCGGAAGTTTACATACACTTAGGTTGGAGTCATTAAAACTCATTTTTCAAACACTTCACAAATTTCTCGTTCACAAACTATGGTTTTGACAAGTCGGTTAGGACATCTACTTTGTGCATGACACAAGTAATTTTTCCAACAATTGTTTACAGACAGATTACTTCACTTATAATTCACTGTATCACAATTCCAGTGGGTCAGAAGTTTACATACACTAAGTTGACTGTGCCTTTAAAAAGCTTGGAAAATTCCAGAAAATTATGTCATGGCTTTAGAAGCTTCTGATAGGCCAAGTGATATCATTTGAGTCAATTGAAGGTGTACCTGTGGATGTATTTCAAGGCCTACCTTCAAACTCGGTGCCTCTTTGCTTGAAATCAAGGGAAAATAAAAAGAAATCAGCCAAGACCTCAGAAAAAAAATTGTAGACCTCCACAAGTCTGGTTAATCCTTAGGAGCAATTTCCAAATGCCTGAAGGTACTATATTAATCTGCACAAACAATAGTACGCAAGTATACACACCATGGGGCCACGCAGCCGTCATACCGCTCAGGAAGGAGACGCGTTCTGTCTCCTAGAGATGAACGTACTTTGGTGCAAATCAATCCCAGAACAACAGCAAAGGACCTTGTGAAGATGCTGGAGGAAAGTATCTATACCCACAGTAAAACGAGTCCCCACTGCTCCAAAACCGCCATAAAAAAAAGCAGACTACAGTTTGCAACTGCACATGGGGACAGAGATCGTACTTTTTGGAGAAATGTCCTCTGGTCTGATGAAACAAAAATAGAACTGTTTGGCCATAATGACCATCATTATGCTTGGAGGCCGAAGAACACCATCCCAACCATGAAGCATGGGGTGGCAGCATCATGTTGTGGGGGTGCTTTGCTGCAGGAGGAACTGGTGCACTTCACAAAATAGATGGTGCCATGAGGAAGGAAAATTATGTGGACATATTGAAGCAACATCTCAAGACATCAGTCAGGAAGTTAAAGCTTGGTTACAAATGGGTCTTCAAAATGGACAATGACCCAAGCATACTTCCAAAGTTTGGCAAAATGGCTTAGGGACAACAAAGTCAAGGTATTGGAGTGGCCATCACAAAGCCCTGACCTCAATCCTATAGAATATTTGTGGCAGAACTGAAGAAGAGTGTGAGCAAGGAGGCCCATAAACCTGACTCAGTTACACCAGCTCTGTCAGGAGGAATGGACCAAAATTCACCCAACTTATTGTGGGAAGCTTGTGGAAGGCTACCCAAAACATTTGACCCAAGTTAAACAATTTAAAGACAATGCTACCAAACACTAATTGAGTGTATGTAAAATTCTAAATCACTGGGAAATAAATAAAAGCTGAAATAAATCCTTCTCTACTATTATTCTGACATTTCCCATTCTTAAAATAAAGTGGTGATCCTAACTGACCTAAGACAGGGGATTTCTACTGGGATTAAATGTCAGGAATTGTGAAAAACTGAGTTTAGATGTATTTGGGTAAGGTGTATGTAAACTTCCGACTTCAACTGTATGTGAGTTCATCAAAATGTGATATGTTTTCGAATTCTTTGTGGGTCTGTGTAATCTGAGGAAAATATGTCTCTAATAGGGTCATAAATCTCGCAGGAGGTTAGGAAGTGCAGCTCAGTTTCCACCTCATTTTGTGGACAGTGTGCACATAGCCTGTCTTCTCTTGAGAGCCAGGTCTGCCTATGAGGACCTTTCTCAATAGCAAGGCCATGCTCACTGATTCTGTACATAGTTAAAGCTTTCCTTAAGTTTGAGTCAGTCACAGTAGTCAGGTATTCTGACACTGTGTACTCTCTGTTTAGGGACAAATAGCATTTGTTTGCTCTGTTTTTGTGTTAATTATTTCCAATCTGTCAAGTAATTCTCTATCTCTTTCTCTCACTCACACTCACTCACTCACTCAGTTAACTCTCTCACTCAGTTAACTCTCTCACTCAGTTAACTCTCTCGCACAATGTGAATAGTTTTCTTCTGGAAAAGTTTTTCTTTCCTGTGAGAAAGATGTGTAGGTGTGTTTCTTGACACCTACCCTTAGACCTTCTATTATCTGTGATCTAAATAATGTGATGAACAGACCACCTTGTGGTTAACCCCAACAACAGGAGTGTTTGATGATGACTAACTAAGGGAGATGCAAGGTGGCCACCAACACCTCCATCACTTCAAATGGAATGCCTACTGCACTTCATCATGGTATTTGTGTTACTTCTGTTTCAAACAGGCAACACGCACATCCAGAAAGGCTTTTCAGAAAGTTACATTTTGGATCAATCGGATCAATCAAATCACATGATCAGTTATCTTCTCTGCTGAAAAAAAGTTGTCCTTTAAAAAAAAACATTTCTAAATGCAGCTTATCTTTGTGTGGACCTATAGAGGAGGATTAGGCAGGGAACCCCACATAAAGGCTTTGACACTAAAGTTGACATGGTTTCCCCCCGTGTGTGTCATCGTTGCTCTTTCTGTCTCGGAAAGCAGTTGAGCTGATATGCAAAAACAGGTGTTAGGGGTGAAGGAGTAGGGGTGAAAGGGAAACCACTGGACCATTCAGATGGTTGAGTGTCCCTCTCACCCCCCCACCCACTCTCTTAGTAAAATTGAAGAAATATCCGGCATAGTACAGAACGAATGATTGGTCAAGACTCTCCATACTATAGTATGTCTTCTCAACACAATGGAGGTTCATTTAAAGGGCCAATGCAGATGTTTTTATATCAATATCAAATCCTTTCTGGGTAACAATTAAGTACCTTACTGTAATAGTTTTCAATTAAAATGGTCAAAAAGAATATACAAGATTTCTCAAACAAGAATTTTGCTAAGACTGTCTGGGAGTGGTCTGAATGGGGAGAGGAAAAATAGCTGTTATTGGCAGGGAAGTTTGGAACTCTCGTTGTGATTGATCTATTAAGTCATTTACCACCTGGTGATGTCACCAGCCAAGCCGAAACTCCACCCATGCAAAACCTGCTTGTTAGGTCCTGTGTAGATTGTATTTTCAACCAGCAAATATCAGGAAATAACACTGATCAAATGTATTCACACTTTTACAGTGTTAGTTTTATCAGCTGTATAATATGATACAAAATATAGGAAAACTGAATTGTGACTGAACTGGTCCTTTAATCAACATAAATATCTTTGAAAAACAGAGCCTTAAATTTCCACGCTTCACTACTGTATAACGTACTACTAAAGATGCTGCATGCATTGTAAAGAGTGCAAGGTCTGACCATTGACCCCACAGTAGAAGCCTACACGCCTATATCATTAATGATAATAGTTTTCACATTATCCATCTCACACGCATTAAATACTGCACCATCAGGCATGTGCTATTTCAGGTAGACAGGTTGTAGTAGACAGGTTGTAGTTGGGTTCTATGTTGTTACAGCATCTCCGGCGTTCAACATCCTGTCAAAGCTAAACAAAGTGCAAATGGTTCTCTGAGCACTGTACTTCAGCCCATTACAACATTTCAGTAATCAAAAATATGATTAAAGAGATTACTCTGGCATAACCTGTGCATAGCTACATTTCAAACTGTCAGTCTCAGCCTAACACATTATTTTGAAATGAGATAATCAACCAAGATCAATAGTATAGCCAGTTCAACTCTGTATACTGTAGTAACCAATCATATCTCACGGATGCTCCCATGCCAGACCAATCAGGGCCAGATGAGGTTAAGAGGAGGGACTGAGAAGAGAGAAGAGGTAACCACCCTTTCCCTTACCTAAACGGACACCCAGCCAACCCTGTCATTCAACAGCCAGGCCACAATGTGTGTAGGGTCGACACTCTCCACAGTGGGTGGGTTGAGTCACTCGTGAACTGGTGAGTCTCTCCATCACACTGAACACTTCTGCTTTACTTTACTTTCCATCCCTGCATGGTCTCTCAAGCCAATTTTTTAAAACGTCTCTCTTTCTCTAACTCTTTCTCTTCACTATCTCCTCTCTGTTGATCCTGTCATCTCGCTGGTGTCTCTGTGGTTTTTAGCTTCAAAAGGTTCCTCACATGCAACTCCAGCCTTTACATGTGAATAGAGGAGAGGCCCTCTGGTTTTTCATGTGTTGTCAGAGGATGTTGAAGGTATGTCAGTGCACACTAGGTTTTCCCCTTAGCTTTATGAGCTATTGAGGACATGTAGATTTGCTTGTGGTAATATTGAGGCCTGCATACTGTAGGCCTAATGTCTGTCTGTAGCCCGCTACTGTATGTGTGATATTCAGTAATCATATCGCCATCAGTACCTGATTTCTGATGGTACTGTCCTGTATGCGTATAACCAGGGAAGATCTACTCATTCAACTTTGTGGATCGATTCGTTTGTATGGATGATTGCATTGATGGTGGATCAAGCTGTTGTTAAAGGTTCTGCATGTAACATTTCTACCTGCAATAGTCCTAGATGTCAATAATAATAATACTGCATTTTACTTCTATAAACACATGTCAGTATCAGTAAAGGAACATACAGTCGTGACTCAAATTATTGGCACCCTGATAAAGATCAGCAAAAAAGACTGAATAAAATAAATACAAGCTATGCTGCAAAGATTTTAAAATGTTATTATTTTTACTAATACAATTGCTCAGAAAAAAATATATTTTGTTTAGCAACTAATATTTTCTTTCTCAAAAAGATAGGGGTCATAATGATTGGCACCCCTGTTTTCAATACTCCGGTACCCTCCCTTTGTGAGGACAACGGCTCTGAGTGTTTTTCATCAAATGTTAGAAGAGATTGGAGAACACATTGGGAGGGATCTTAGACTACTCCTCCATACGGAATCTTTCCAGATCATTGATATCCTTTGTCTGTGCTTATGGCCCTCTTCAATTCTAACCACAAGTCCGGAGACAGAGATGGTCATTGCAATATGTTGATTTTGTGGTCAATTAACTATTTCTATGTGGAATGTTATGTGTGCTTGGAGTTACTGTGCTATGGCCAGATGACATGAAAGTAGACATGTCTGGCCACGCAAGGAGGATGTGATAAACAGAAAAGAACCGCATACCTACTGTAAAATATGGAGGTGGATCTTTGATGTTATGGGGCTAGTTTGCTTCCACTGGTCCTGGGGCCCTTGTTAAGGTCAATGGCATCATGGAATTTACCCAGTACCACGACATTTTAGCCAAAATACAGGTTGCATCTGACAGGAGGTTGAAACTTGGCCATAAGAGGATCTTCCAGCAAGACAATAACTCCAATCGCACATTTAAATTCCACAAAGAAATGGTTAATTGACCACAAAATCAGCATTTTTCAATGGCTCTCTCAGTCTCTGGACTTGAACCCCATTGAAAACCTGTGGTTTGAATTGAAGAGGGCACTCACTCCATTAGCACAGATGAAGGATATCAATGATCTGGAAAGATTCTGTATGTAGGAGTTGTCTAAGATTCACCCCAATGTGTTCTCCAATCTCATAAAACATTTCAGAAAAAGGCACAGTGCCGTTATCCTCACAAAGGGAGGGTACACAAAGGGAGGGTGCTGGATTATTGAAAACCGAGGAGCCAATAATTGTGACCCTTATCTTTTTAAGAAGAAAAAAAGTATTGTTAAACAAAATATCTTTCTGTGAGCAAAATTGTATTAGTTGAAAATAATTGGATTTCCCCTTTTTTCAGCATACATAATACAAATTCTAAGCTATATTGTATTTTATACAGTATTTTCTGCTCATCTTTATCAATAATTTCTGTCGTGACTTGATCTCCTACTGGTGGAAATAATAGAATATCATTTTTTTTTAAATGCACTCATACAATTCTCTAATATACAGTAAATAGTCAAATTAATGTCAGTAAAGACATTCTATAAATGTTCACCCTATAAAGTATTACTGTACCAATAAAAATAGGGATGAAATGATGCTGGAATACATTGTACGATAACTGCTAATCTGCAGTTTCACTTACGCATGAACTTCATTCTCATTTTCGAGAAGGGTGTTCAATTTAATTTAATTCAATTAACTTAAAGCAGTTGCTTCTCAACAATAAGAAATTCAAAAATGTGATTGTGGGATCCCTCATGTTGCATACAGAAAGTTTAGCAACAACATTTAAATCCGAATATGATGATTTCTATGATCTGTTGTGTCCCCACCACCAATACCCAGCGTTATTGAGCCTTGAATGATTGGCCTTTGTATGTTTGTGCCTTGGCAAGGATAATGTATTGCACATTTGTGGAAAATGTGAATCCATCATCTGGTGCATAAATACGATATAGGGGGGTGGTATATGGTCAATATACCACAGCTAAGGGCTGTTCTTAGCCACGACGCAACACAGAGCCGTGGTATATGGCAGCCCCCCGCACCTTTCTGATTCAGAGGTTGGGTTAAATGTGAAAGACACATTTTTGTTGAATGCATTCAGTTGTACAACTGACTAGGTATCCCCCTTTCCCTTTATTGGCCATACACCATAAACCCCTGAGGTGCTTTATTGCTATTATAAACTGGTTACAAACATAATTAGAACAGTCAAAATAAATGCTTTGTCATACCTGTGGTATACGGTCTCATATACCATGGCTTTCAGCCAATCAGCATTCAGGGCTCGAACTACCCAGTTTATAATATGATATAATCTTTAATAATACAGAGGCCAAACAGAGGCATCATATAACAGTTGTCCATGGCCATCCGTATACTCTAGTTGTTATTTTTCGTTTTTGTATTTTCACTCTGGGGTCTATAGACCCATTCAGCAAACAAGTCACATTTTGTGTGTTTAGTAAGCAAATAAAGGAATGTATTACTTAAAATATTGAGTTCATACTTTTGAGAGTGGAACTGACACTTTGTTTGACTATGTGTGTGTTGGAAAGAGATTAAGCATCCATTACAGTAACGATGATATTAAATTGCTGCCATTTCAGTACCGGTATGTCTACTTTCGATCTTATCGACTGTCGCCCTCGGCGGATAGAAATGGAGTCACTGTACTGAGCAGAGGTTACTGTACCAAAGTGCTCCATGGGAAAGTTCTCTCAGAGACAGGTCAGCTGGAGGAGCAGGATAGAGGATACACAACCACACATCACACACATAACTGACCACTTGGATTTTTTAAGGAAGGGGGTTTTAATGAGTTCAAAAATAAAGTAAGTTTTAACCTGTTTTGCAGTGGTTTAAGTAAAAATACTTTAAAGTATTACTTGAGTAGATTTTTTCAGTATCTGTACTTTACTATTTATATTTATTACTTTTACTTTTACTCCACTACATTCCTTAAGAAAATATGCACGTTTTACTCCCATACATTTTCTCTGACACAGAAAAGTACTCATTATATTTCGAATGCTCAGGCAGGACAGCTACAGTGGGGCAAAAAAGTATTTAGTCAGCCACCAATTGTGCAAGTTCTCCCACTTAAAAAGATGAGAGAGGCCTGTAATTTTCATCATATTCATTAAAAATTCTAAAAATTTCTGGATTTTTTTTCTCATTTTGTCTGTCATAGTTGAAGTGTACCTATGATGAAAATTACAGGCCTCTCTCATCTTTTTAAGTGGGAGAACTTGCACAATTGGTGGCTGACTAAATACTTTTTTGCCCCACTGTATATGGTCCAATTCACGCATCTATTAATATAACACGTTGTCATCCCTACTGCCTCTGATCTGGCTGACTAAATGCAACTACTGCGTTTGTAAATGATGTCTGTGTGTTGGAGAGTGCCGCTGGCTGTTCATAAATTAGAAAACGAAGAAATTCTTGCCACCTGGTTTGCATTATGTAAGGAATTTGATGTAAAGCATTTTGTTGTACTTTTTACGTATAGCAATTTAGTACTTTTTCCACCATTGTAATTAAGTACATTTAAAACCAGATACTTTTAGACTTTTATTCAAGTAGTATTTTACTGGGTGACTTTCACTTTTACTTTAGTCATATTCTATTAAGGTATCTTTACTTTTACCAAAGTATGACAATCGAGTACTTTTTCCACCACTGCTGTTTAGTAGGATTGTGCACAATATAGCACAGAACTGCGGTTAATCCACTGTAAATTGACGTGACCCCGTTTCTTTTCGACACAATCCTGTCATATCAAGACTCACTACTGCATGTTCCAATAGCACAACTTGATTTATACCACATACAGCACACTGTTACAACTGTAGATGCCTATCTAAACCAAATTACAGTACACTATAGGTTGTTGTTGATCAAACAAACTTGTCGTCTGTCTGTGAAGCCTGTGTGTACTGGCATTAGTCATAGTGTCATATTCTGAGGAGGTTTGTGGCTTCTGAGCGTATACCTGAGAGATTCATTTCAAAGCTGACATGAAACATAACATTTCCACACGTCAACCAGACATACAGCCACTTATTTTTACTACAGAGGTCAGATATAAGACGTGCTAAAAACATCTGTGAAATATGCTGTACTTCATCAACCACAGAATTGACATAGACCTTTTAAGCCACAGATTGCCACACAAGGACTTCAGGGGAAATGGATTTAAAGATAATATCATAAATGGATATAATTTATTACGACATGTTCTTGAGATTAATTTCACTTCATGCTGCAGACTATGAAATGTCACTCAATATTTATTGATATGTAACATGATTGACACATCAATTGCTCCTGTAATGTTGAACTTTTTATTGTCATTCTTGCATTGTGTCAGTCCCTTTCGGGCTATGAATTTCCAAAACCCTAGTAACCAACAGCACGTTATCAACCGAACCTACGTCAGCAGGTGATATGATCTGCCCTCTGAGTTTCCAACCCCCTCTTCTCTCACCCCTGATAGCTTGAAAACATCCTAAACGTCTGGCATCGATGGAAAAACACTAAGAACCAGGCGTGGGATATAATCTATTTATCACAACCGCAATCTCTGCAATTTACCTATTTATACAAATACATTTTCCAACTTGCTATCTGCTATTTTTATTTCTCAGAAACATTACAAAAAATGATCATGGTCTCCTTTTTCCTATAGGTTGAATGGCGTTGTCTCAAACAGTTTCCAAACCATCTCCTATTCACCTGCCCATTTTCTCTTCCCATCACACCTCCCTTCCTCCTCCATACCTCTAAGATGATCCGAGTTCACAACACCCAGTACTCCCTCTTCCTGCGCCAGGCAGATGTCCTGCGTCGCTCGGGGACGCTGTGTGATGCTGTCATCTCAGTGGAGAGCCAGGTGTTCAGGGCCCATCGGCTGGTGCTGGCCTGCGCTAGCAAAACCCTGGAGCATCAGCTCACCCTGCAGGCTGCACACTCAGACCAGCCTGATCACCTCGACCAACCTTACCACTGTAGTCTGGAGCTCCTCTCTCCACACACCTTCCAGCAGGTCCTGGACTTTGCCTACACCGAGACCCTGGAGGTCCCTGTGGATGATCTGCCCCAGCTTCTGAGGGCCGCCAAGCTCCTGGAGATGCATTCCCTGGAGGAGCAGTGTCGCAGCCAGCTGAAGAGAAATCGGGGGTGCCTGAAGAGAGAGAGAAGAGAGTTGAGAGAAATAAGAGAAGTGAGAGGAACGAAAGAAACGGGAGAAATGACAGAAACAAGAGTTCAGATAACAGAGGAAAGAGATGAGAAAGAATCCCTGAAAGCAAGTCCCATTCCAGAAGAGGGGGATCCCCAGACAATTCCCTCCATTGATCTGGAGCCCCAGAGCAGCCCATTCACTGAGGACCCCACTCTTCCTGACACTAGGGATAACTCCTCTGGTTCATCACCACCACAGAGAAAAAGGCCAAAGCTACTCACACCCACACTAGTGGCCACCACACCGCCTCCATCCAGAGACAGTGTCATCGCCACCACTGCTGCCACCATCCAACCCCCTCCTCCTCCTCCCCCAGCGCCGAGGGTCATGTGGCACCAAGTCAACACCCTGAGGAAGATGGCCTTGAACTATAACGACATCCTAGCAACCAGTTCCTCTTCCCTTCACCCCTCACAGCACCTGGTGACATACCCCTTCCACCTCTCCTCTCCCCACATGTACCCCCTGCTAACGTCCTCATGCCCGCCCCAGGTCCACAGCGCCGTCCTGGGCTACCCGGGCATCCTGCACCCATACCACCACCCCCTGCTCTCTGGGTCTCGGGAGCTGGGGGACATCCTGAAGCAAGGTCTGCTGGGAAAAAGAGAGACGATGGATAAAGTGTTGATAGGTGGAGCACTAGCGGAAGGGCAAAGGTAAGACCTCTCTGGAGGGGTTTTATACTACAGACATTTTGGTCTCCATTCTTCTCCTTCTTTCCCTGTTCTCATTTCTACAATATAGTTCAGAATCCCCCTAATTTGCTTACATTAAGTAGCACATATCGACACAGCTATCTGACTCATTGTCATTTGGGTGGATCTGAGTGAAAGTTCTTTCCTACAAGCAGAGTTTCCGCTGTCTCCAGTTAACCCTCTCCTGTCTGTCATATTCACACGATGTATATTATGGATGTAGATGGTCATTTATATTAGCTGTGTCCAAACCACAGAACAGCTGCTGAAGTCATGTTGTGTGGTCTGTCCCTTGATGGTGGCATTACACTGTCTCGTTTCTGGTTTTACAGTGAAGCTACTTCCTCATTTATAATGCAGAGACATGATGTACAGTATGGTGTAATTGAAAGGCTCTACAAATCAGTTTTCTGCATAGTATCTAAAGGGGAGCCCCCTTAATTACTCTCCTCCCTTGCAAATATCAACCATGAAAGACATTCAGATCCACTACGGATCAGTTACAAGCTGTTCTTAAACAACGTCTGCCTATTTTTTATTTATTTAACTTTTATTTAATCAGGGGAGTCCATTGAGCCCTGAGGACAACAAATTTAACACAAACATTCCAATAAAACAATATATATAAAGAAATGCAGTTTACAATTTGGTATAAGGTCCCCGTAATACACATTGCACACACACACACACACACACGCACACACACACACACACACGCATAACATGATACATACTGCACTCCCTCAGATACCACCTTGACGCCCAGGTCAGAAATAACATGTGGCTCAGATCAGAGTACTACAAAGTACTACAGAATGAGTGTAAGTAGTCTTAAAACTGTGTTTATGTGATCCTGTTTCAGTGTTGAAACTATCGGTCGTCAACATCTTTCTGACTTCCTCCTCCCTCCCGTTGTTGATCTCTGAGGTTTATCTGATATCTGTGTCCATTTAATTAGGTAGCGTAGGAAACCATCTAGCAAACTTTGTAGCAGATTTGTCACTTTTGTTTATTTGGGGGATTTTAGGGCCACAAAGAGCGTTACCACTTCTCCTTTAATCTCTGAAAAATCATTCAACTATGGTTTTTCAGTCGAGCTAACAAAGTGCGTCAGATGCTGTGGAAAGTCCCTTTTCTATGTGACACTAAACATACAGTATATTTGTAACGCCTGGCCTCTTCCTCAGAACTCCAGCCTACGACAGTTGGGTACTTACATTTGACATCAATAGACAGGTACATATAGCCTGGAGTTGGAGAGGCCGGGGAGAAGGACAGGATGTCTAAAGGTGGTGTGCAAATCAATCTGCTTTGGCATGACACTCATTGCAACACATCAACTGGGTTATCTAATAGTGGTGCGGTGACCACCATGCTCGCGTGTTTGCCTTACATCAGTTACGTTGACTCTTGTCCTTGAAATAAGGTTTGATTATGAACCTGTCTTCTATGGGGCCAGATACTCCCAGGAGCGTCCAGGAAGAACCCAGGACTGTCAGCACTGCAGCAAGGTCCTCCTGGGCAGCTCATGGCTGCAGGCCTCAACCACCTACCCCTCAGGTACTGTAATGTCACAACATTCACTCAGTGCTTTTTCACTAGACCTCTAACTGGGGTACATTGCAAAAAGCATCATCTCAAAATGCAAATATTGTATTGGGAGCTGTACAGAACTAAGACGTGACTGTATTCTTAATATTCTAATGGATACATGGCAGTGACATTTCTAACAAAGTGTGACCCTTAACCTCTATCGTCATAGGGACAGAGCATATAGGAAACATGAGAGAGAGAGAGAGAAGAGTGCCTGAGGGAGAACGAGAGAGAAAGAGAGTAAGAGAGTGAGAGAGAACGAGTGGGGGAGAGAGAAGAAGTATGAGAGAGAGTGAGAGCAAGAGTGTGTGTGAGAGAGAGAGATACAGAAAGACAGACAGACAGAATGAGTGAGTGAGTTGTGGCTTTGTGCTGGCGGTGCAGCAGTGCGGTAAGCTGGCAGAACAAACAGTACGTTCTGCAATGTTCTGGTGGTTTTGATACAGTGCCAAAGGGAAAAAAAGCTTACATCTTTTTTTCACTCAATGTAGGGTGGTCAAATCAGCCTCACATCTTTACAGTCTGTGTTTGTGTGATGGGGTTAGCACTGTCACTCGCTCGTTACAGTACGACTGAGAGACGGTATTCATGTGACTCAAGATTATCTCCACTGATTGTCTCCACCAAATTGAATGGACAGCCAAGAGTAACACATTTAGTTGAATAATGAGTGTTTCACTGACTTCCCACTGGTCACTTTTATCAGACTTGATCATTTTAGTCCCTATAAGTGAGATACTTATCAAGCTTAGACGTCAGAGGTTTATGCGTTCTAAGTGAGAGGCCAAGGAAGATTTGGACAGGAAGCTAATTGAGAACAGGCTGAATTGTAGTAAGAGAGGAGTGAACACTTTATTGTGGTCTTGGTCCTTGCTCTTCCCCACCTCTCTCGCTCCCTCTCTCATCACCCGCCCCCCCCCCCCCCCTATTCAGCATCCTGTATGTGTTCTACAGGGCCCCATAGTAACTGTGTAAAACAGTATCACTAACTGACACCAAAGGGCTAGAGAGCTGACAGCTCTACTTCAGAATCACACCTCGGTCAGATTATAGAGAAATGCAAAGGTACACGATGAGAGGAAACCAAGGTTCTTCTTGTCAATTTGAACCTCATGAAAGGATGTGGTGTATTTATAGAACTATCTCTGGTAAAAGGAGGTCTTAATTATCATTATCTAGGTGTGTGACAAATACAATTATGCTTCATAACAGTTGTATAATACCATTTCATACAATACCCACTGTAATATATAAAAAAAGTAATCTTTGAACTTATCTTCACAAATGAAGACAACAAAAAATGTTGCGTGAAGAAGGTTGCTGCTATGACAACAGTGAGCCTTTACAGTCATGAGTGTGACCCCTGTCCTACAGAGAATCCATCTGCATGCAATGTGGCTGAGCTCACATCACCATTTAGTGCTATTAGTAGGTCATCACTCTGGCCTCACACTATTGTTTAACCGGGTAATGGTCACCAATGATTGTGCTGATAAATATAGACGTGTGAGAAAACAAACCCATATGCTCAATTATACAGGCTGCAATGGGGAGCACAGGGGGAACGTCAGGGGAAGAAACGCATTACAGAATAGAAATGGAGCTAAGCTAGTTTTATTAATACTGATGTTCATTGGACGGTTCTGTCTGTATACACAATGTACATTCATGTAAAGTTAACTATAACTAATTATAAGTTACTCATCACAAGATACTAAATGAAAAAATGAATTTATATGACATGGAATGATTACAATTCCACCCCCACCCCATCTTGTTGCTCTCTCCTCCCCAGGCTCAGGTGAGACTTCTCTGGGGTGTAAGTACTGTGATCGTAGCTTCAGGGTGGAGAGGTCACTGCCATCCCACCGGCGAGATCAGGGAGGAGAGAAGCCCTACCAGTGTAAACGCTGCTCCAAGAAGTTCAGTCTCAAACACCAACTGGATACACACCATCGGGTACACACAGGTATTATATCCCCCAGTGTTTGTGTGTGTGTGTGTGTGTGTGTGGGGGGGGGGGGGGGTGTAGGTGTAGGCGTGGGTGTGTGTTTCAATTTGTCAGTCATTGTGTATGTGCTTGCCTGCTCACTCTCAATGTCAACCCCAGGAGAGAAGCCGTTTGAGTGCCGTCTGTGTGGCCAGCGATCAAGGGACTACTCAGCCATGATCAAGCACCTGCGGACCCACGGCGGGGCCACACCCTACCAGTGTACTGTCTGCCTGGAGTTCTGTAGCAGCCTGGCTGCCATGCAGAAACACCTGAAGAACCACCCGCTGCAGGACTTCCCCCCAGACTGGAACATCAGCAGCACCTACCTGTATACATGCCATACCTGAGCTAGCTTGAAGGCAAATGTAATGTCAACAGAGAATCATTTTACTGCCAAACAACTACATCTCAGGGAAACTAACTCATAGCATGTAATGTACATACATGGTAACAAGACACCAGTTACCGTAGCATTTATCCATGTACTCCAAAAGTGCATGGAGTACGTCAATGCATATTTCCACCACTAGAGGGACACTGGGTCTCAGAAAAGAATGTAAAACATGTCTTGCATCAACAGCATTATCATTATCAAGCACAGTATTATTACCATTCTATCATGGCTGCAGCTGAAGTCAGTCACTTCCAAGAGACAAGGAAAGGAAAATCCAGACTATTTAGAGGCAGCAAAAAATGTGTCCTTGTTTCATATGAATGTTTCCATCCATGTTTGGCCATTATCTCTCTCAGGTCGACTTGGAGCAATTGTTTTGTACTCAAGTTCTTGATTTTCATTTAGCCATATGTGTTTAGTACATTTAGATCTTGTTCGATTCATATTTACAGTGCCTATAGAGTCTGCACCTCCTGGAATTTTGCGTTACAAAGTGGGATAGAAAAATATTTTATAACATTTTTAAAATCATTAAATCTACCCAAAATACAACCCTAATGTCAAAGGGAAAAGAAAATTCTACACATTTTTACAAATTAATAACAATTAAATAACTAAAACATAGTAGTTGCAGAAGTAGTAGCCTAAATGAAGTAAAAGGTGTCTTAACAAATCACATAAGTTATATGGACTCCCTCTGTGTGAAATAATAGGGCTTGACATGATTTTTAACCACTACCCCTTGCTCTGTCCTCCATACATACAACATATGTCAGGTCCCTCAGCCAAGTATTGAATTTGAAGCACAGATTAAACTACAAAGACCGGGGAGATTTTTGAAAGCCTCATAAAGATGACCAGGGATTGGAAGATGGGTAACAATAACAAATCAGACATTGAATATATCTTTAAGCATGGTCAAATTAATAATTATGCTGTGGATTACGTATTAAACCACCCAGAAACATCAAAGATGCAGTCGTCCTTCTGAGCTGCAGGACATGAAGGAAACTGCTTAGGGATGTTATTATGAGGCCATTGGGGATTTTAAAACAACTGCAGAGTTCAATGGCTGTGATGGGAGAAAACTGAGGATGGATCAACAACATTGTAGTGACTCCACAATAATGACCTAAATGACAGAGTGAAAAGAAGAATATAAATATACAGAATACAAATAATCCAAAACGCGCATAAAGGCACTAAAGTAATACTGCAACAACAATAAAAACATGGCAAAGGAATACACTTTTTGGCCTAAATGCAAAGCCTTATGTACTTATCTAATCAAGGTATATTAGTGTCTTCCACTTTGATATTACAGAGTATTTTGTGGAGGCCGTTGACCAAAAAATACAATTAAATCCATTTTCATCCCACTTTGTAACACAATATAATGTGAATAAATCCAAGGGGTGTGTAGCCATTCTATAGGCACTGTCTATTTGCTTTAGCCCGTTGCTATTTTAATGATAGTATTGATATAATAAATGTACTCATTTGGCAGATGGCCTGTTTTTGTATTGAATGTAGATCCTCACACAGTCACACCCAACAACAACAAAAAACAGTAGCCTGTCAAACCTTTATGACCATTGATTTGTTTTGGCATACATTACACAGCAGCTGGCATGCAGAGTGGATTTGTAATTATTATCTCTTCAGAGAATAAATGTTTTAAATAAATATTTATTTATTTTTTGACAAGTCAGTGTGTCAGTGTTCTACCATTTTTACCTACAGTACTTTTTAGATAAAACTATAATCTCATTATTAAACAATATCTAACATCTTATTCATCTGGTCCAAACAATCCTCATAATTTATCTGAACTATCTGAAAAGCAGTATTCACTAATGCAGCACTTTAAACAATCAACGCGGTCAGTCTTAAGAAAACGAATGTTCTACATTTAAAATTACAGTTGCTTATTATTTTAAATTAAAATATCTTAGGCGAATATAATCAGTTAATGTGGAGGCCTGAGAGCATCTGATATCACAGAGTAGTGATCTGATCCTGGCTCCCATCACACTCGTTCACTTCACCCGTTCCTCTTGGATGTTGTCTATAGTGAAGCCCCCACCGTGCGACGGCCGCTTCTCATTCTCCTCCCTTTTCCCTCTTCTCCGTCTCTCTCTCTCTCCGCCCCGTCAACACAGTTCTCCGAGTCGTCGCTGGCCTTGGAGGGTGCGAAGAGCGTACACTCCACCAGGACGTTAAGCTGCTTGGTCTCACGGGCGCTGCAGTGGGGTGGAGTGGAACCGACGCAGGTCCACCCGGAAGGAGCCCTTCTCTAGGGTCATGCATGGCTCACATTGAGCCCCCCACTCTATCAATTCAATTTAAGGGCTTTATTGGCATGGGAAACATATGTTAACATTTGCATAGAAAGTGAAGTATATAAACAAAAGTCTATGTCTCTATGCAGGAGACATTCGCTTAGCACATCATACCTGGTAGAGGAATACAGTCAGTCAATCCAGTCACTGGAAATGTTTAGCAAACAAGCTACTGAATACTTTCTGCTGCATAGCCCTCCAAGGCAATGCTTTGCAAATGATCTTAATAAAGTTATACATCATTTGAACTACATTTTTCCAATTACCCTATTCTGCCACAAGAGGGCACTATGAGCCAAAACCTGCATATGTTACGGTTGTTCATAATAACCAGTCTCTTTGTAACCACTGCTCCTTAAATTCTACTGTATGTTCTAAACCGCGCTCCCCTTCCGACGCAGAGAGCAAAAACCTGACATTATTAATTGCCCATCTGGTTGGCCTAATTAAATGAGATACGCATGGTAAATTGTTGTATGGTTACTTCGGGAATATTTACTAATCATGGCCATAAACGGTGAGGAATTTATTATAAAATGGTTATCATAACAATTGCAGAATAAATAATACACAATACATATCATAATGACAAATGTAGTATGTTTATAAATGAAATATTGTCTACTCGAGAAAATTTTAAATTACAGACGTAGCCTACAAATGGCAATGGAAAAGGTGAACCTCTGTTCTACTGTTAAACTGTGCTTCGGAATGGATCGCATAGAGCAAAATTCTTGAACTAGCTTATCTATTTACTACTGTGAAGTGGATACAATTAAATAAGAGATGAAGCCTATCCTTATAAGGTTTTCAGGCAGAACATTTGCAGAACATTTGAGGAATTTATTCTGCAACATCATGGAAATCAAATAATAGGCAATAGATGCCCATTTCTAATTATTTTAGAATGGAAAGATAAAATACATAGAATTTCGCTGTTCTCACGAACGGCAGATGATTTCATCTTGTTATTAAAGCGTATTTAGCTTCATGTTCTTTTTAGGAATAAGAGCGTCATTATATTTTCCCCATTTCACAAGGCTCGGCTATTGCATTTGGCTTCTTGCAATGCAATACTTCAACCACTAGAAACTGTGCTTACACATGGTCTAAAGTTTGCGGGAAGATAAGCACATTCTCACATCAAGTTGAGTTTTTATAAATGGCAACTTTTGCGTGAAAACTGTCGCATGGCATATTTTGGGGCATATTTTGTGCATATGCAATGTTTATAAATGAGGCCCCTGGTCACTTCAACACTGTGTTAAGGACAGTACTCCAAAAGTGCTCACTCAACACATCAGCCACAATTAAAAGGGAAAGACACCCATATCTCTGTTGCCTGCAGTTATGCCAAATGTCTCCATTTTTTTTTGTTTTATTGGTTGCATTTTGGGCATTTCCTGATCCAGAGACTCTCTTTGGAAGGCTTCTACTTAAAAAAATAAAACCTGCCTGAATAATTTATAAATCTTGGTGTGTGTTTAGTCACTGCCACTTGCATAGTCAGGGACATCACATGAAGTACTTTCCTACAAACATGTTCCTAGACTACTCCCTAGTCTAACTGGAAGCAACCCACCAATCAAGAACCATATAAAACCATGTGCAACAGAACCACTGCTGAGATCAGATATACAGTCTGGAGTTGTCCTGTGAACAGTGTTTACAGCAGTAGAAGGATTTAGTAGACAAATAAAGACAGAGTAGGGTGGGGGAGAGATTTTGGCTCTTAACCTGTCCACTCAAACAGGGCCTGTTGCTCTAAGCCCCTTCATCCTCTGTCTCAGCAGAATTGTGATGGTGTCCCAACCTAGCACCACACTGACTGGGGACAATAATAATATAAAGTATAATTTTTTATCCAGAGAGCAACTTACTGTTAACACACATATGAGGTGAATGCAGGATTTGAAACCCACAGCCATGCTATAGTGTCCGCACCTATGTGTCCATGCTCCGGCTTATCTTCTCTAAACCAGTGCACATAAAAACACATGGAAAAACAATGGAGTCCACCTGGAAAGCATCTTGTCTTTATTTGGTCACACAAAATACCTCACTGGGGGGGGGGATTAATGAGGTTGTTCTTTCAAAGATTATTTAACTCCTTCAGCACAAGGAAACACAAACAACATTTGGGAATACACAAACAAAATTTGAACAAAAAAATGTAATGTAATCTGTTAAGAAATACATATTATATATGAATTTGCCTAGTAAAATGTTGGCACTCCGAACACAAGGTAAAAGGTAGCCAGGTCGGCCTACACTCAATCCCTACAGTCTAGGCATCGACCATTGGTCTATGCGTATGTCTGTCTGTCGAATAAAAAAATACTTGCTTATAATATCCTTTAGTCTGGTTACACACATTTAGCTTTTAAACAGTGGCTGTCTGTGACGTTTATACAATGATTATTTTTTATGAACATGGCCTTATTTCTACTACAGCCACCCAGCAACATTTGGGCAAATCGTGAAGGACACATTTACATGAAATTTTTCTGCAAGAATATCGTCAAATCTGTATACTTACACTTTGATTTAGCTTTTCCAGTATTCGTAGCCATATTGTAAGTTCAACATTTGTAAAACACCCAGGTTTCATAACTCTCCATATTCTTGCAATTTTTGTCCAAAGGAAAAGGCATGCTGTCGCACAAGGTTAGCAGAAAAATTGTGCGACAGATATACTCCTGTAAAGCCCAGCTCATTGGCTATCTACAGTTGAAGTCGGAAGTTTACATACACTTAGGTTGGACACATTAAAACTTGTTTCTCCACCACTTCACAAATTTCTTGTTAACTAACTATAGCTTTGCCAAGTCGGTTAGGACATATACTTTGTGCATGACACAATTAATTTTTCCAACAATTGTCTACAGACAGATTACTTCACTTTTAACTCACTGTATCACAATTCCAGTGAGTCAGAAGTTTACATACACTAAGTTGACTGTGCCTTTAAACAGCTTGGAAAATTCCAGAAAATTATGTCATGGCTTTAGAAGCTTGTGGTAGGCCAAGTGACATAATTTGAGTCAATTGGAGGTGTACCTGTGGATCTATTTCAAGGCCTACCTTCAAACTCAGTGCCTCTTTGCTTGAAATCAAGGGAAAATCAAAAGAAATCAGCAAATCAGAAAAGAAAATGTAGACTTCTACAAGTCTGGTTCATCCTTGGGAGCAATTTCCAAATGCTTGAAGGTACCACGTTCATCTGTACAAACAATAGTACGCAAGTATAAACACCATGGGACCACGCAGCTGTCATACCGCTCAGGAAGGAGATGCATTCTGTCTCCTAGAGATGAACGTACTTTGGTGTGAAAAGTGCAAATCAATTCCAGAACAACAGCAAAGGACCTTGTGAAGATGCTGGAGGAAACAGGTACAAAAGTATCTATATCCACAGTAAAACGAGTCCTATATCGACATAACCTGAAAGGCCTCTTAGCAAGGAAAAAGTCACTCTAAAACCGCCATAAAAAAGTCAGACTACGGTTTGCAACTGCACATGGGGACAAAGATCGTACTTTTTGGAGAAATGTCCTCTGGTCTGATTAAACAAAAATAGAAATGTTTGGTCATAATGACCATCGTTATGTTTGGAGGGAAAAGGGGTGGCTGGCAAGCCGAAGAACACCATCCCAACCGTGAAGCACAAGGGTGGCAGGATCATGTTGTGGGGGTGGTATGCTGCAGGAGGGACTGGTGCACTCCACAAAATAGATGGCATCATGAGGGGGGGAAATTATGTGGATATATTGAAGCAACATCTCAATACATCAGTCAGGAAGTTAAAGCTTGGTCGCAAATGGGTCTTCCAAGTGGACAATGACCACAAGCATAATTCCAAAGTTGTAGGAAAATGGCTTAAGGACAACAAAGTCAAGCTATTGGAGTGGCCATCACAAAGCCCTGACCTCAATCCTATAGAAAATGTATGGGCAGAACTGAAAAAGTGTGTGCAAGCAAGGAGGCCTACAAACCTGACTCAGTTACACCAGCTCTGTCCGGAGGAATGGGCCAAAATAAACCCAACTTGTGAGAAACTTGTGATAGGCTACCCAAATCGTTTGACCTAAGTTTAAATTGTTTAAGGCAATGCTACCAAACACTAATTGAGTGTATGTAAACTTCTGACCCACTGGGAATGTGATGAAAGAAATAAAAGCTGAAATACATCATTCTCTCTACTATTATTCTGACATTTCACATTCTTAAAATAAAGTGGTGATCCTAACTGACCTAAGACATGGAATTTGTACTAGGTTTAAATGTCAGGAATTGTGAAAAGCTGAGTTTAAATGTATTTGGCTAAGGTGTATGTAAACTTCCAACTTCAACTGTAGCTAGTTTTCCTTGACCCCGATTGGTGCTTATTTGACAAAGTTACAGTCAATCAAGTGTAGACTGCCTGTGTCATCGGCGCGCCATTAAGGCGTCGCTCTCTGACCAATTTTGGTATCTTATAGGATATACTACACTCCTAATGATATAGTGAAGTATGGTTCCATTCTAGGATCTCTGAGGAATACATACGAACGTGATTTGACTGGTTGAAACAACGTTTAGGGTTAGATTTTCCCAGATTCCTTTCTTCGCAAGTTTTATTTAATTTTTTATTTCACCTTTATTTAAGGTAGGCTAGTTGAGAACAAGTTCTCAATTACAACTGCAACCTGGCCAAGATAAAACAAAGCAGTGTGACAGACAACAACAGAGTTACACATGGAGTAAACAATAAACGAGCCAATAACACAATAAACAAGTCAATGACGCAGTAGAAAAAAATAAAGTCTATATACAGTGTGTGCAAAAGGCATGAGGAGGTAGGCAACAAATAGGCCATAGGAGCGATTAATTACAATTTAGCAGATTAACACTGGAGTGATAAATTAGCAGATGATGATGTGCAAGTAGAGATACTGGTGTGCAAAATAGCAAAAAAGTAAATAAAATAAAAACAATATGGGGATGAGGTAGGTACATTGGGTGGGCTATTTACAGATGGACTATGTAGAGCTGCAGCGATCGGTTAGCTGCTCAGATAGCTGATGTTTAAAGTTGGTGAGGGAAATAAAAGTCTCCAACTTCAGCGATTTTTGCAATTCGTTCCAGTCACTGGCAGCAGAGAACTCGAAGGAAAGGCGGCCAAATGAGGTGTTGGCTTTGGGGATGATCAGTGAGATATACCTGCTGGAACGTGTGCTACGGGTGGGTGTTGTTATCGTGACCAGTGAACTGAGATAAGGCAGAGCTTTACCTAGCATAGACTTATAGATGACCTGGAGCCAGTGAGTCTGGTGATGAATATGTAGCGAGGGCCAGCCAACTAGAACATACAGGTCGCAGTGGTGGGTGGTATAAAGTGATTTGGTAACAAAACGGATGGCACTGTGATAGACTGCGTCCAGTTTGCTGAGTAGAGTATTGGAGGCTATTTTGTAGATGATAATCGCCGAAGTCGAGGATCGGTAGGATAGTCAGTTTTACGAGGGTAAGTTTGGCGGCGTGAGTGAAGGAGGCTTTGTTGCGAAATAGAAAGCCGATTCTAGATTTGATTTTGGATTGGAGATGTTTAATATGAGTCTGGAAGGAGAGTTTACAGTCTAACCAGACACCTAGGTATTTGTAGTTGTCCACATATTCTAGATCGGAACCGTCCAGGGTGGTGATGCTAGTCGGGCAGGCAGGTGCGGGCAGCGAATGGTTGAAAAGCATGCATTTGGTTTTACTAGCATTTAAGAGCAGTTGGAGGCCACGGAAGGAGTGTTGTATGACATTGAAGCTCATTTGGAGGTTAGTTAGCAATGTGTCCAAGGGAGGGCCAGAAGTATACAGAATGGTGTCATCTGCGTTGAGGTGGATCAGGGAATCGTCCGCAGCAAGAGCGACATCATTGACATATACAGAGAAAAGAGTCGGTCCAAGAATTGAACCCTGTGGTACCCCCATAGAGACTGCCAGAGGTCCGGACAACATGCCCTCCGATTTGACACACTGAACTCTGTCTGCAAAGTAGTTGGTGAACCAGGCAAGGCAGTCATTAGAAAAACCAAGGCTACTGAGTCTGCCGATAAGAATACGGTGATTGACAGAGTCGAAAGCCTTGGCCAGGTTGATGAAGACAGCTGCACAGTAATGTATTTTATTGATGGAAGTTATGATATCGTTTAGGACCTTCAGCGTGGTTGAGGCGCACCGTGACTGGCTCGGAAACCGGATTGCACAGCGGAGAAGGTACGGTGGGATTCTAAATGGTCAGTGATCTGTTTATTTACTTGGCTTTCTAAGACTTTAGATAGGCAGGGCAGGATGGATATACAATGCCTTGCGAAAGTATTCGGCCCCCTTGAACTTTGTGACCTTTTGCTACATTTCAGGCTTCAAACATAAAGATAGAAAACTGTATTTTTTTGTGATGAATCAACAACAAGTGGGACACAATCATGAAGTGGAACGACATTTATTGGATATTTCAAACTTTTTTAACAAATCAAAAACTGAAAAATTGGGTGTGCAAAATTATTCAGCCCCTTTACTTTCAGGGCAGCAAACTCTCTCCAGAAGTTCAGTGAGGATCTCTGAATGATCCAATGTTGACCTAAATGACTAATGATGATAAATACAATCCACCTGTGTGTAATCAAGTCTCCGTATAAATGCACCTGCACTGTGATAGTCTCAGAGGTCCGTTAAAAGCGCAGAGAGCATCATGAAGAACAAGGAACACACCAGGCAGGTCCGAGATACTGTTGTGAAGAAGTTTAAAGCCGGATTTGGATACAAAAAGATTTCCCAAGATTTCCATAAAAAGTGTTGTTTAAAGTTTGCCACAAGCCACTGGGAGACACACCAAACATGTGGAAGAAGGTGCTCTGGTCAGATGAAACCAAAATAGAACTTTTTGGCAACAATGCAAAACGTTATGTTTGGCGTAAAAGCAACACAGCTGAACACATCATCCCCACTGTCAAACATGGTGGTGGCAGCATCATGGTTTGGGCCTGCTTTTCTTCAGCAGGGACAGGGAAGATGGTTAAAATTGATGGGAAGATGGATGGAGCCAAATACAGGACCATTCTGGAAGAAAACCTGATGGAGTCTGCAAAAGACCTGAGACTGGGACGGAGATTTGTCTTCCAACAAGACAATGATCCAAAACATAAAGCAAAATCTACAATGGAATGGTTCAAAAATAAACATATCCAGGTGTTAGAATGGCCAAGTCAAAGTCCAGACCTGAATCCAATCGAGAATCTGTGGAAAGAACTGAAAACTGCTGTTCACAAATGCTCTCCATCCAACATCACTGAGCTCGAGCTGTTTTGCAAGGAGGAATGGGAAAAAATTTCAGTCTCTCGATGTGCAAAACTGATAGAGACATACCCCAAGCGACTTACAGCTGTAATCGCAGCAAAAGGTGGCGCTACAAAGTATTAACTTAAGGAGGCTGAATAATTTTGCACGCCCAATTTTTCAGTTTTTGATTTGTTAAAAAAGTTTGAAATATCCAATAAATGTCGTTCCACTTCATGAATGTGTCCCACTTGTTGTTGATTCATCACAAAAAAATACAGTTTTATATATTTATGTTTGAAGCCTGAAATGTGGCAAAAGGTCGCAAAGTTCAAGGGGGCCGAATACTTTCGCAAGGCACTGTAGGTCTGTAACCGTTTGGGTCTAGGGTGTCACCCCCTTTGAAGAGGGGGATGACCGCGGCAGCTTTCAAATCTTTAGGGATCTCGGACGATACGAAAGAGAGGTTGAACAGGCTGGTAATAGGGGTTGCAACAATGGCGGTGGATAGTTTTAGAAAAAGACTGTCCAGATTGTGTAGCCCAGCTGATTTGTACGGGTTCAGGTTTTGCAACTCTTTTAGAACATCTGTTATCTGGATTTGGGTGAAGAAGAAGCTGGGGAGGCTTGGGCGAGTAGCTGCGGGGGGGGGGGGGGGAGCTGAACGAATGGAAATACAAAATCGATCATGCATGCTATATGGACCTTTTTAGGATATGAAAAATGATTTTATCTAAGAAAACGACACTTCATGGTATCTCTGGGACCCTTGGGACGATAAATCAGAGCAAGATTTCAGAATGTAAGTACACATTTCACCTTCAGAGTTGAATTTATCAAACCTATCGCGGTGAAAAAAGTGTTTTGTTGTTAGGAGCTCTCCTCCTCCTATTGTAAATTGGACAGTGTAGATATATTAACAAGATTTTATGCTTTCAGCCGGTATAAGACAACCGACATTTGTTGTTTCTCTAAAATCTGCGATCGTGACACACGGCGCTGCATGATTTACAACTGTCCCGTTGACGGGACACCTATCCCTAAGAAATTTTAACCGCTACACACAGCCTACATCGTTTTCACCATATTAACATCATAGTCAACATAGCTACTAGAACTAACACGCTACAAACATGCAGTATAGTGTATAGTAAGCAGCTACATCGGCGGGCCCCGGTGGCAATAAATTAATAAAACCAAAAGCTTACTTCGACTTGGAAGAGTTCCAGTGTTTGATAGCCATATCCAGCTAGCTAACCTAGCATCCCTCTCTGTTTGAGCCAGGTGTTTGAGTAGGCTAAACTAGCTAGCTGCATTTGCTAGTTTAGTGAAGGTGAAAGTAAAACAAAAATACAACAAAATATAGCTCTCTCTCTCTCTCTCTCTTGCGTCTCCTTAATTTAGGAATAAATTAATTTGTTCAAAACTGTTATACTATTGTTTTTCTCTTTTTGAGTCAACTACTCACAACATTTTATGCACTGCAGTACTAGCTGGCTCTAGCTTATGCTTTCAGTACTAGATTCATTCTCTGATCCTTTGATTGGGTGGACAACATGTCAGTTCATGCTGCAAGAGCTCTGCTAGGTTGGATGAGGTCCTCCGGAAGTTGTCATAATTACTGTGTAACTCTATGGAAGGAAGTGAGACCCACAAGCCTACTAGGTTATGTATTGAAGTCAATGTGCCCAGAGGATGGAAACTAAATTTGCCCTGGCTACACCATGGTGCTACACCAGAGGGTGCTGTTGAGGCTACTGTTTTTATTTTTATGAAATTCACTGAAGAGGATGGTCCTCCACTTCCTCCTCTGAGGATCCTCAACTGCCTTTAACTAATGAATAAGATGAACAAATAACGTAGACTGCATTTACACAGGCAGCCCAATTCTGATCTTTTTTTTAAAATCAATTGGTCTTAATTGGCTCAGCTGTTTTGCCCATAATTGAGCAAAAGATCAGATTTGGGCTGCTTGAGTATATATCTCATATTGAATAAATAAGCAGAGGCCTAATGTAGTTGAGCTCTATCTACTGCCACGTAGCCACCTCCCACAAGCCAACCCTCCTACCCTTTTCCAGGGCTGGCAGCAGAACGAATCAGTTGGACGGGCCTTTGATTTCCATACAGTGACACGTTTTTTCATCGGACCTCCTGCAAAAAAAATCTAAAAACCTATTTTTGCTTTTTCTTTATGGGGTATTGCGTGTTGATTGATGAGGGGTGGGGGGATGATTCAACCCATTTTAGAATAAGGCTGTAATGGAACAAAATGTGGAAAAAGTCAAGGGGTCTGAATACTTTCCGAATGCACTGTATTTGTGGTGTACCTGGTGAGTTAAGACAATAAGAAATAAGCCATTGCCAAATGGGCACTTTCCTACATGTGAATGCATTCTGGAGAGAGAAGCACCATATCGTCGCCACACAACGCTCTCCTTCTTCTTGTTGCAACATTTTAAATGACACTCAAGGCACATTATGTTCACACGTTTTAGACGCTTTTCACTGACAGTTGTAACTCAATCAGCTAGACCTACTGCCACACATGCACTACCCAAATTGGGGCTTCACAAACACACTTGTGATTTGAAGCAATCCACAGATAAAAAATAAACAAATGATCCTCTGTGGCAATGTCATGCTCTCTGGTGAAGTATTTTAATTATATTATTTAGACAGGAGTAATTATATAATTTTGGTGTAACATCAATTTACTTTAGGGCAATCAAGCATCCTAACAGTGCACTTTTCACCCACCAACTATCCAATTTGCAAGGTGCTGAAACCAGAGATCTGTATATAATGATGAGATGTTTATGTCTCCGCCCTTAAAATGGGAGTCTTTGTTCCAAAGGCGGGAAGTCAGGCGACAAGTTTAGGTCTGCATATTATTCCCATAGAAACTAATTGGGCTTATTCTGGACAGATTTTGGTGAGAGTGAGCACTCTCGCTTCATCTGTGCTGAAACGATATCGCCAAAGAAAGCACAAACACAAACAGACCCCACAGACCTCCAGGACAGCAACACAATTAGACACAACCAAATCATGAAAAAACAAAAAGATAATTACTTGACACATTGGAAAGAATTTTTAAAAAACGAAGCAAACTAGAATGCTATTTGGCCCTAAACAGAGAGTACACAGTGGCAGAATATCTGACCATTGTGACTGACCCAAACTTAAGGAAAGCTTTGACAATGTACAGAAAACAGGCTATGTGCACACTGCCCACAAAATGAGGTGGAAACTGAGCTGCACTTCCTAATCTCCTGCCAAATGTATGACCATTTTAGACACACATATTTCCCTCAGATTACAATGATCCACAAAGAATTAAAAAACAAACCCAATTTTGATAAACTCCCATATCTATTGGGTGAAATACCACAGTGTGCCATCACAGCAGCAAGATTTGTGACCTGTTGCCACAAGAAAAGGGAAACCAGTGAAGAACAAACACCATCGTAAATACAACCCATATTTATGTTTTTTTTTTATTTTCCCTTTTGTAATTTAACTATTTGCACATCGTAACAACACTGTATATAGACACAATGTGACATTTGAAATGTCTTTATTCTTTTGGAACTTCGCTTGTTTATTATCTACTTCACTTGCTTTGGCAATGTTAACATGTTTCCAATGCCAATAAAGCCCTTAAAGCCTGAATAAAATGTAAAGCATCCGAGCGAGAGAAACACCGCCCTCTATATGTAGCCCATATAGGCCTATCTGATGCTGTCTGGACAGAAATAGGATGACATGCCATACACTTTCGGTCCAGACAGAATCCGATACAAGGTCGAAACATACTGAGCAGTGTTGCCAACTTATCGACTCGGTCGCTATATTTAGCGAGTATTCAGACCCCTCTAGCAACACAGTTTCAAAAAAGCGACTAGCGACAAATCTAGCTACTTTTTCTGGTGTTATTGGAGACTTTTGGAGACTCTGATGTGAAAGTACATATTGTTCTTACTCTTCTCAAAGAGTTGCGGGTGCTGCCTTGGGCCGCACCCCCATCCCAAAGCACTGACAGGTGGCCCAGTCCTCGCGCAGTAATCCCTCCCAGCTGCAGTCAGAGCAGGAGATGTTCAGCCGCCGCTGGCTGATCCCTCCCAGGCTTACATTCAGGGAGGGAATATAGAAAACAAAAATTAAAAAATTAAAAATAAAATCAGTAACTCGGTCAGTGTCTCTTTTGCAGGTCCCAAGCCCAGATAAAGGAGGAGGGTTGGAATTGTGACATTAAAGAAGAAAGTTCATTTGTAGTTCAAAACATATTTAGGGTGTTTTTTACTCACTTTTTGTCTCTCCCCACGACATTATTCCTCTCTTCTACAGCGTCCATCACAATTACATGCACATGGTCAATTATGCAAATTCGGCGATGGCGTCATTTGGCGACTTTTAGGACAGCCAATAGCTGCATTCCTTACTGAGGAGTTGGCAACACTGAATTACTGAGACTGAGGGTTGCTGTTTCGCTTCCACTAACAGAGCTTAGTCTATTCCTTACGTCTTCTCTGAACGAAATGGACCACTATTCTCATAATTGCGCTCATGACTTGGATACATTTTGGGATGAGTTGAGTAATACATGTGTGCCATGTCATCAACATAATCCGATCCGACCAGGTAAACTCGACATGCTGCAAAGATAACTTAATTTAAAATAAAGATTTCGATGTTGCTACGTTTTGATGTTCTTCTGTGCACAGCGGACACTTGTAGTCTACAAACAATGATACATTTTTTACCAGGGTACGAATTTAGTCCAAACTGTGGCAGGCAGGATGATGGGGGAATATCGGAAACACCGTATCGACCGTGTGCCGCCCAGAGCTTCAATAACGGGAGCTTCGTGAAATGCCAACCTTGTTTTCGCTGCGCTCCAAATCTTCAAAGGCTGTCCGAATGCAACGCAACGACAGACACGCAATGCTGCGTAGCGAGGTGAGCGCAAATTATCTCTGGGATAGCTTCAAATCTTGATAGGAAAAGAAAGGATGGCCATTTGTTTTCAATCTGGTGCTGAAACTATGGGTGCTTGGTTGTTTGAGTAAAATGTTTAACTGTAGACCCTATGTCTAGGGACCAGACACGGTGTTGGAAAGGAGCCCTGAGTACCACGGTGAGTTTCACCTATGATGATGAAGCGGATGAAGAGCGTTTGTGTGCTAGACTTTGAAGACCACTCTAAAATGTATCATGGCTGTTATTAATCTGTGGACTAAATACATCAACAACAGTTCCCCAGGGAGGATATTTATTCACAAATGTTTTCAATTTTGGTCAATGTCTTCTCAATAAGGCAATGAGCAAACAAAACAAATGTATTACATTAGGAATGACAAAGTTAATATGTTGACTTCACGTCAATTTCAGACTCAACAGGTCCAACGGTCAACAACATTAAGGTTCCAAGTGTCAACATCAAATCCCACCACAGCCAAACACATTGATCCAAGATTACATGGTGATTCTGCAACTTCACAGGTCAACCATCAGACTGCATGTAAGTTCCAACCCCCAAATATGAGCCATTTTAGAAGTAATTTAAAAGGTACTGAGTTTGATAATACCAGTCCTTCACCATTCAAAAAGATGACTAAACTGTTTTGTTAGGATACTGCTGAACATGTCTAACTGCTCATTGTCACGCTCCTCTGTGTTCTTTCAGGGATAGTGCTTACTGTCGTCTTGGTTTTCTCTGTACTTGCATTTCTCTTATTCATCTATATTAAGACGAGAAGGAAAAGATCAAGACCTTTTTGCTTCAGAGGTGAGCAGGATGATGAGCATTAGGGAGAATAAAAAATGAAAACTGTCAGGCTGCTTAAAACTGCTTTAGCTCTTCCATTTGCCGTACTCTGTGTAAAAAGCACTTTTTTCCTGTCCTATGTTTGAATGGTTGTGGTTTGACACAGATAAGGAGAATACCCACCAACGGTCACGGAGCAATAAGACAACAGCAGCTGTCAATGAAGAGGTTGCTCTGCTACAGTCAGAGACCAGTAGCCTAGAGGACATTTTGAGTGAGTTATCAAGTGCTATTACTAATAGAGCTACTACCAGTCATTCATTGGTATTACCAGAACCTCTACATCACTACTCTTCCATAAGTTGCAAAAAGGCGGGAGGTTTCAGTGCGCCACTCGAATTTCAGCACAAATCTCCCATGTGGGTGGTTCCACAAAATGGGTCCCTTTTGTCTTTCATATTTTAAGTAGAAATTATGCCCCATATTTAATTTGAAAAGTCTGTTATATTAAATGAAGTGCCCTTTAATGTAGACCACATGGATAATTCAATGAAGACTGAAAAGATGTTAAACTGTTCCTTTAAGTAATTGCTTCAAAAGAAACATTGAACATCTAATAGTCAAATCATAGTGTAAAAGCAGGTGAGCTGGTTCTACTGTCAATTTTATGGTGTTTTGAGGTTGAAAACTGAGTGGGTAGAGCAGAACACGTCAACCCTGTTACCCAACAATTTACATTGTGAAGCTTGTATTCAATTGCCCCTCCCTGTTACACACAAGCTTCCATTCACCCTGTCAAAAGGAGATTTATGTATAATTTAAGATGAAATTGTCAACCCTGTTACTTTATTAGTCACTTAATATAGTAGTTATTTTATTTAACCTCTTGAGATGGGAAATCATGTATTTTATTAAGTTGACCGTGTGCACTTCATGACAGAATGTTAAAATGAGGGGAACTCAGGTTTTTCTTGACCAAGTTACACTACCCAAAAGGGACTCATTTAGTGGAACGACCCATTAATACTTGATTTACGTATTTGGCTCTGGATTGACACAAGTCAGCATTCCAGACGCGTCACTCACCCGTAGTGATATTTCCCCATGTCTTACCAGGTTCTGACCTCCAGTCTGCGCCACTGCAGACGGTTCTGGACAACCTGGATGTTCTAGAAGAGCTTGTGATCTTGCTGGACCCGGAGAGCCCTGGGGTGAAGAACACCAGCCACCTAGCATCTCGTTGCTCCTTCCCCGCCACCTGGATTACCTACACCTACTCCCTGAGGGAGAGCAAGAGCCCCCTGAGGGCCGTGCTGGAGGGGGTCACCACCAAACACCCAGAGTGGACTGTAGGACACCTGGCCAGGTTGCTGAGAGAGATGGACCGGAACGACGCAGTGGTGGTGCTCACCAAGCTCAGCTTGCTTAAGGTGTTCTAGTCTGGATGTGTTCTGTGTTGGGTCCGGAAAAGATTTCTCCATCCAGATACAACTGCGAGTCTCTACCCCCTGCCAACTCACAGATATGTGACTCGTTTCAGGAAACTAGGCGTATGTCACGACTTCACAGGAGAGGCATTTTTTTGTGGCAGAAATGCCTTCTTAAACATTATAACCGGAGGGCCAGTAGAAGGCATGCTTTCCTGGGTGACACCGAAGTCCCAATGCAGTGATTGGGAACACTGCTCCTTTGCATTAAGGTTCAAAAAAGATATTTACAGTGCATTGCGAAAGTATTCGGCCCCCTTGAACTTTGCGACCTTTTGCCACATTTCAGGCTACAAACATAAAGATATACAACTGTATTTTTTTGTGAAGAATCAACAACAAGTGGGACACAATCATGAAGTTTATTGGATATTTCAAACTTTTTTAACAAATCAAAAACTGAAAAATTGGGCGTGCAAAATTATTCAGCCCCCTTAAGTTAATACTTTGTAGCGCCACCTTTTGCTGCGATTACAGCTGTAAGTCGCTTGGGGTATGTCTATCAGTTTTGCACATCGAGAGACTGACATTTTTTCCCATTCCTCCTTGCAAAACAGCTCGAGCTCAGTGAGGTTGGATGGAGAGCATTTGTGAACAGCAGTTTTCAGTTCTTTCCACAGATTCTCGATTGGATTCAGGTCTGGACTTTGACTTGGCCATTCTAACACCTGGATATGTTTATTTTTGAACCATTCCATTGTAGATTTTGCTTTATGTTTTGGATCATTGTCTTGTTGGAAGACAAATCTCTGTCCCAGTCTCAGGTCTTTTGCACAGACTCCATCAGGTTTTCTTCCAGAATGGTCCTGTATTTGGCTCCAACCATCTTCCCTGTCCCTGCTGAAGAAAAGCAGGCCCAAACCATGATGCTGCCACCACCATGTTTGACAGTGGGGATGGTGTGTTCAGGGTCATGAGCTGTGTTGCTTTTACGCCAAACATAACGTTTTGCATTGTTGCCAAAAAGTTCAATTTTGGTTTCATCTGACCAGAGCACCTTCTTCCACATGTTTGGTGTGTCTCCCAGGTGGCTTGTGGCAAACTTTAAACAACACTTTTTATGGATATCTTTAAGAAATGGCTTTCTTCTTGCCACTCTTCCATAAAGGCCAGATTTGTGCAATATACGACTGATTGTTGTCCTATGGACAGAGTCTCCCACCTCAGCTGTAGATCTCTGCAGTTCATCCAGAGTGATCATGGGCCTCTTGGCTGCTTCTCTGATCAGTCTTCTCCTTGTATGAGCTGAAAGTTTAGAGGGACGGCCAGGTCTTGGTAGATTTGCAGTGGTCTGATACTCCTTCCATTTCAATATTATCGCTTGCACAGTGCTCCTTGGGATGTTTAAAGCTTGGGAAATCTTTTTGTATCCAAATCCGGCTTTAAACTTCTTCACAACAGTATCTCGGACCTGCCTGGTGTGTTCCTTGTTCTTCATGATGCTCTCTGCGCTTTTAACGGACCTCTGAGACTATCACAGTGCAGGTGCATTTATACGGAGACTTGATTACACACAGGTGGATTGTATTTATCATCATTAGTCATTTAGGTCAACATTGGATCATTCAGAGATCCTCACTGAACATCTGGAGAGAGTTTGCTGCACTGAAAGTAAAGGGGCTGAATAATTTTGCACGCCCAATTTTTCAGTTTTTGATTTGTTAAAAAAGTTTGAAATATCCAATAAATGTCGTTCCACTTCATGATTGTGTCCCACTTGTTGTTGATTCTTCACAAAAAAATAGTTTTATATATTTATGTTTGAAGCCTGAAATGTGGCAAAAGGTCGCAAAGTTCAAGGGGGCCGAATACTTTCGCAATGCACTGTATCTTCGATAACATGGCACTTAAAGCAAGGATGGTAAACCCGGTGTCCAGGCCAAGTTTCCAACCGTGGCCAACTAATCATCTTATGTCAAATGTATTATCACCAACCAATGATATTGCTTTATTTATACATTGCATGTTATATAAATGACATATCAGCATTTATTTGTTTAATTCTCTTTTCGAATGACCAAGTCTTATTTTAGGCATATAACATAAAATAAAAAAAGTGCATAGAAAAATTTAACGGGTTTAGAAATATGTATACAATTATTTACAAACTCAAGGTAACAAAGACAAGTTCACACATTTTCTTGTTTTGTCTTTTATACTTTAGTTATACTTAACCCTTACATATAGAACATACAGCTTTCTGAACCATTTCTGGGAGAGATCGTCATGGTAACTTCATGTTTCATCGAACACACAGGTCAGCTCTGCAGGACATTAAAACCAAGTTACTCTTCAATTCTATTGTCATCATTTTTTTGTCAGAACAACTGAGGTAGAATCCTGGCAAGAGGTTAGGGAGTGGAGTGGGCATAGAGAAACCTGCTCTGAGCGGTGTTCCCACATCTGGTTTTAATTGGAAAATGAAGCTAGGTTAAGGATAGCTGTATCCCTGAAAAACAGATGCATCCTGTTATTGTCAAACTCTGCTAAGGGTGTTAGAGGATTGACACATGGAAATACAGGCTCCATCTCACTGATTGGTCAGGCAGGCAGATGGGCTAAAGCTCTTCCTTACTGGGTAATAAATTCCAAAAGGACAGTGCTCATTCTCTCGTATACTTGATTTTCTCCTGTTTTTATGGCCTGCCAAACAGTCTCCATGAAAATTCTACCAGTACAATCAAAAACAATTAAAAAATACCTGCTTTAGAACAATGTCTTGTGTAAAGGCTGAAATGTAATACACAACTGTCCTCAAACATCAAGGTTCAAATAAGAGAAAGAAGAAGTAACAAAGTAAACAAAAAGAGGAAACGAGGGGAGGAGGATTTCCCACTAGACCACCATTTATACAAAGCACAGCTAGTTTCACCAGTCCAAAATCTGAACAGAAACATGAATAAATACAACTATTCTAGAGCTCAAGCAATCTCTTATTGTAAAGATGTGAACAACAGGGTGTACATTTGATGTCCTAATATGTCTGACTGAACTGACTGACAGCGTTGTCTAAAGTTGTACGACTGCAAATGTTAAGGTGCTGAGTGCATTCTCTCCCTATCTTGGTTTTACACCAAGACATTATTCTCTCTTAAAGCTATCCTACTGAGCAACATACAGTACAGTACTGGCCTAATGCTATGCTTGAGATCTCCAGTGCACAGGGGAGCTGTCAGTCCACAGTCAGGTATATATAGAATTTATAACACATCTCTTAGTGGTGTAACATGGACAGTGTTCCACGCTTTGTGGTTGGCAGAGAATGTCAGAAGGAGAAGTCAGTACTTTGTTAACTCCACTGACTGTTGAGAAATATGGAGTCTGGATTTTGTTCGTTCACTAAAGATGTGCAACTGTTGCAAAGAAGTAGGCCTAATATTATTGCAAAAGGTAATCAGCATTTGCCATGATAGTAATAAAATATATTTTTAAATAAAAAAAGAGCTACACTCATCACTCTTGGATTGGGTAGTGTTTGCTACATGCAAAAATGGTGAAGGGAAAGTTCTTAAAGATATGATTTAGCTGCAGCAAACTTTAAGGGTGACACTGTTATCTAACCGTTTAACTGAACATAATGGAGGTCTCTTCCCCGGTCTGTGTGACAGGTAAGTGGAGAATGGATAGAAAAATAGGTATTATTTGGTGGGTCTCTGACCTAGGAGCCACAAAGTCTATGGCACATCATATCTAGCACCATGGTTCTCTGAACAGTCAACGGAAAGCAAATATGTACAACCTGACGCATGATGAGCTCTGTGAAAAATAATTTCAAATAAATAAAACAATGATTAAAGTAAAGATAGCTATATCTCTAAGGGATCAACTAGAAAGGATGGAGCCAACATGATTATTGGTGTCGAAAAACCAAAAAAATCCCCCGCCTCCTGACAAAAAAAGATAAGAAATCTCTCCAAGTCTAGCTTATCAGGTCCACCCTTATATTTCAACAGAAAGGGATTGACGTTATACATAATGAGAAATACCTTCATACAACATAGAACCAGCATAACCACAATATGTCTGCAGCGTTCAGTTTCCTGTTCTCAAGAAAAAACCCATGCCATAACAGTAGCTTCTTCCGCTCTTTCCTGTGGCGAACTTGCCCAACCTCTGGCAGGTGCATATCGGTTAGGAGCCAATGTGAGCTTATTGATGCATGTCTCTGTGTGGCGCTCCTCTTCCCTCTTGCTCCCCATCTCCTGGCCCTGGTTCCTCTCTCAGTCTCTTCGTAGTGGCTCATCTTCCCCTGTATTATCTCCTCCTCCAGAGCCTATTAACCTCTGTTGTCTTCCCATGTTGCCTCTGCTCTCTTACCCCTCCCCTAGCACCTTGCTCACCCTGCAGGGGCTGAGGCAGTCCTACGTCGTCCTGCCACTAGTTGAGGAAGCATCTACATTTCTGGGCCCCATAGTTGCTGTTGAGCTTGCTTGCTGGGTCTTTGATGGGGAACTTGTTTCATTAATATAATGACTGTTATTTATTTAATCTGTTAACTATGTTTAATTGTTACCCGATTAAATTATGTAACAATTAACTCATTAGGATTTGGGCCACCATGGAAGAGGTTGTTTAAAGTGTTACCATCTTGAAAACTGAACTCATATAAGGTATACACCTATTTCAACGATAAACAGTCCTCTTATTAATCATTACCTCATCATATCATCATTCTGAACAGTTGTAACCTCATGCATCTGCAAAAACCCCAGCCTTACTTCAGTACTACACAAATGGGTTTAATTGTCTATTTACTAGCTAACTAAATAATAACAGGATAACATACACACTTAATACATGAGACAAAGGTCCCTAGCGGACTTCTACAATATACTGGCTTTTTACACAACAACATGGAGAGAAAGAGAAAAAGATACTTATCTTCGATACATTTTAGAACTTTTCTGACATTAATCATATACAGTTGAAGTCGGAAGTTTACATACACCTTAGCCAAATACATCTAAACTCAGTTTTTCACAATTCCTGACATTTAATCTTAGTACAAATTCCATGTCTTAGGTCAGTTAGAATCACCACTTTATTTTAAGAATGTGAAATAATGTCAGAATAATAGTAGAGGGAATGTTTTATTTCAGCTTTTATTTTTTTCATCACATCCCCAGATGGTCAGATGTTTACATACACTCAATTAGTATTCAGTAGCATTGCCTTTAAATTGTTTAACGTGGGTCAAACATTTCGGGTAGCCTTCCACAAGCTTCCCACACTAAGTTGGGTGAATTTTGGCCCATTCCTCCTGACAGAGCTGGTGTAACTGAGTCAGGTTTGTAGGCCTCCTTGCTCGCACACGCTTTTTCAGTTCTGCCCACAAATTTTCTATAGGATTGAGGTCAGGGCTTTGTGATGGCCACTCCAATACCTTGACTTTGTTGTCCTTAAGCCATCTTGCCACAACTTTGGAAGTATGCTTGGGGACATTGTCCATTTGTAAGACCCATTTGCGACCAAGCTTTAACTTCCTGACTGATGTCTTGAGATGTTGCTTCAATATATCCACATAATTTCCCCCCCTCATGATGCCATCTATTTTGTGAAGTTCACCAGTCCCTCCAGCAGCAAAGCACCCCCACAACATGATGCTGCCACCCCGTGCTTCACGGTTGGGATGGTGTTCTTCGGCTTGCAAGCCTTTTTCCTGCAAACATAACGATGGTCATTATGACCAATCAGTTCTATTTTTGTTTCATCAGACCATAGGACATTTCTCCTAAAAGTACAATCTTTGTCCCCATGTGCAGTTGCAAACCGTAGTCTGGCTTTTTTTATGGCGATTTTGGAGCAGTGGCTTCTTCCTTGCTGAGCGGCCTTTCAGGTTATGTCAATATAGAACTCGTTTTACTGTGGATATACATACTTTTGTGTCCATTTCCTCCAGCGTCTTCACAAGGTCCTTTGCTGTTGTTCTGGGATTGATTTGCACTTTTTGCACCAAAGTACGTTCATCTCTAGGAGACAGAATGCATCTTCTTCCTGAGTGGTATGACGGCAGCGTGGTCCCATGGTGTTTATATTGCGTACTATTGTTGGTCAGATGAACGTGGTACATTCAGGTGTTTGGGAATTGCTCCCAATGATGAATCAGACTTGTGGAGGTCTACTATTTTTTCTCTGAAGCTGATTTATTTTGATTTTCCCATTATTTCAGGCAGAGGCAATGAGTTTGAAGGTAGGCCTCGAAATACATCCACAGGTGATCTTCCAATCGACTCAAAATTATGTCAGAAACTTCTAAAGCCATGACATAATTTTCTGGAATTTTCCAAGCTGTTTAAAGGCACAGACAACTTAGTCTATGTAAACTTCTGACCCACTGGAATTGTGCTACAGTGGGTCTGTGAAATAATCTGTCTGTAAACAATTGTTGGAAAATTACTTGTGTCATGCACAAAGTAGATGTCCTAACCGACTTGCCAAAGCTATAGTTAGAACTTGTTGAGGATAGGGGGAAGTATTTTCACTTTGGATGAATTGCGTGCCCATAGTGAACTGCATCCTACTCTGTCCTAGATTGCTAATATATGCATATTATTATTACTATTGGATAGAAAACACTCAGACATTTCTAAACTGTTTGAATTATGTATGTGAGTATAACAGAACTCATAGGGCAGGCAATCTTCCAAACAAGAAGTGAAATTCTGAATGTCATCCCCCCCTCCTTTCCCAACAAGATATGGATCTGGTAGCACTTCCTACGCCTTCCACTAGATGTCCTCATTCAGTAGAATGTGGAATGGAGCATTTGCTGTGAACTTTGACCGAATTGGAGGGGAAATAGTCACTGTCCCGACAGAATGCCATTTTCCTGTGGCGCATTTCTCTGTGGGTGCCACCGCCGTTCCATTTGGCTGCAGCTGAAAACGTATGATCCGGTTGGAACGTTATTGGATATATATGAAAATAACATCCTGAAGATTGATTCTCTACTTAGTTTGACCAGTTTATTCGACCTGGAATATATATTTTTGAAGTTTTCGTGCGAGTTGTCCTGGACCAGCAGTCAGTTTTTGGGCACGTGAGCTGAAAGTGTTAGCATATGCAGCTAATTGGACACTAGTATTGGACATTATGGAACAAAACAACAATTTATTGTGGAACTAGGACTCCTTGCACTACATTCTGATGAAAGATCATCAAAGGTAAGGGAATATGATGTAATGATGATGTAATTTCGTATTTCTGTTGACTCCAACATGGCAGAGAAATACTTTTACGTCTGAGCGCTGTCTCAGATTATTGCATGGTAGGCTTTTTCTGTAAAGTTTTTTAAAAAATCTGACACAGCAGTTGCATTAAGAACCAGTGTATCTTTAATTATATGTAGAACATGTATCTTTAGTCAAAGTTTATGATGAGTATTTCTGTTATCTGGCGTGGCTTTCTATAATTCCTCCGGATATTTTTGAGGCAGTTCTGAACATGGCGTCAATGTAAACCAATATTTGTGGATATAAATATGCATATTATCGAACACAACATAAATGTATTGTGTAACGTGTCATCTGATGAAGATTTTCAAAAAGTTAGTGATTCATTTTATCTCTAATCCTACTTTTGTGACTATCTTTGGCTGGAAAAAATGGCTGCGTTTTCCCTTTGATTTGGTGGTGGTCTAACATAAATACATGTTGGGTTTTCGCTGTAAAACATTAAAAAAATCGGTCATGATGGGTAGATGAACAAGATGTTTATCTTTCATTTGAGGTATTGGACTTGTCAATGTGTGAAAGTTAAATATTTCTAAATAATATTTTTGAATTCCCTGCGCCACCTTTTCAGCTGAATGGGAGGGTGGAGTTCCCCTCAGGGAACTACTTGCCATAACAGGTTTAACCACCAATTTGTGGTGTGGTTGAAAAATTAGTTTTAATGACTCCAACTTAAGTGTATGTAAACTTCCAACTTCAACTGTAGTTTGCACACGAATCGCTGCACCTTTGAAATAAGAAATCATTAATATATTTACGTGCAAGTTCCTTTATTCGGTCGGAACCAGCCCTCGTTAGGAAGGTTGTTGGCCTTTCAGTGGAAAACTGTATGGCTCTGATTGCCCAAAAGGGGTATCCCTTTTCTCGTCTTCTACTGTGGTTCACTCTGGAAGATAACTTATCAGCCGTGTCGACGGTTCCCATTGGTGATGAGCTTAGTAGAAAAGTCTCATTTAGATTCCCTTTTCTAGATATTTGACTCGATAGCTGTCTCAGTGGTTGTCTGGGAGGTGAGCTTCTCGCCTACACCTCGTGTTGATTATTCAGGATTCATACTACTATGGTCTTGAGATGCAGCTTGCCGTCTCTCTGGTCTAAAGGAAGGTGAGTTTATTTCTTCACCTCGTGTTGAGGTTCAAAGTTCCAACCATTTCAAACATGTAGCTACTGCCTCACATTTTCTGGTCTAATGTTAATTTCGTTACCAAGCTTTTTCATGCACTCTGGCCGAAAAGGACGGTTCCATCAGTCTGACATGCTCTCCGACCTAACTCAGGGCTTGGATACTTACTTATGCACAGTTTATACCTCCTAAAACCACATGAATATCTTAACAACAATACTTTAATCATTTTTCATAGTATATGCGCAACGTATTAGATGGAAACTTGACAGATAACGGGGATTTACTTTCCAAGTTACAGTTTTTTGTCCATAGAGTTTAATGACATCACAAAATTAAAACCAATGTTACATTCATTTTCCATAGCTATCCACTGACCATTCCCCACATTCTTATGTTAGAATTATTGTTCCATTAGACCGTGTTAGAGTTTCGGGGGGAAAAGTTAACAAAGAGCATTACTTGGGTTAAATACTGGAGGGGGAGAGAAAGTCTACTAACATTTACGACAGGGCTCCCTCCTCCCCTCTTTAGTGGGTGAGAGAAGGTCTGGTTGTTGTCAACCATTGCCAGGCTGATCTGACCCATTGTAATCATCACAGGACAGTCATGACAGTAAGCTCCTCGCCCTGGTAGATCTTGCACAGGGCAAAGATGACGATGTGCTTCTGGCCCTCCACGTTGATGACGCGTGAGTAGCAGTTGGGCTCGCACAAGTGGTTGATGAAGCACCCCGCATTGCTGCGCATCGTGGCGTCCACCACGTCAAAGTCATCGATACGGAACATGTAGCAGCCGATACCCTGTGGAGGAAGGAGGGAAAAGAGACAGGGGACTTAGTTTTGGTTTAAGGAACATGTATTATGTTGGTATCAATAACATGTATTTATTCAAACCCACAATTAGTGGATCCACCAAATAAGGTCCTCGTTGGGATGAACCATAGGATTTATGTCATCTCCGCAAACACACTCTGGACTGATTGAACACCAGTTTCCATAGCTAATCTCCTTGGCTATTCCATTTATTTATTGACATTTATTTTTATGTATTTATTATCTGACGCTGAGTCAATGGGAATTCAGGTCACTCATTTTGCAGCAGAATTACAGCCTTCACTATGACACTTCTTGAGGAAGACTTAAAAAGGGAGAAGCAGGAAATATAAACCATGACTCTGTCCCTAGTTTGCTGTGACAGCTGAAGAGAACCACAGTGACTGCTTCCTCTCCAGACAGACCACAAATGACCTATTGTGGGGTCAGTTGGCCACCCCACTGAGAAACGCATGAGCTCTTTAGCCCAGAATCATGATCATAGTCACAGGCTCTGGGGACCAGGACTAGTTGTGTGCTGAACTGTACACGCCTACAGCCTCCTTAGATGTCCTCTCCAGATATCTGAAGTGCATGGCCATGGGGAGGTCCAAACTAGTGGCACGTCTAGGAGAAAAGGGATAAGCAGAGACGATGACGATGTGCTTCTGACCTTTCACATTGAACTCTGAGAAAAGAGTCACTAGAGACTAAGACACAAGGGTAGAACACATTTGTAACATTGCTTGTTTGTGGGAGGTAGTTGCAGAAATGACAGAATGGTTTAGTGCAACCACAAAGATCACTTTAGGGGAGTTACAAATACAGGAATAGACAACATTTCAATAGTGAATTAGTCACAGCTATAAAAACGATTGTGTAAACCTGTAGCTGTACAGCTGGCTCCTTTGTTACTCATCAGGCTGAAGGAATACATTGATATGTCTACCAATTTATAAATGGATCATTTGTTGATGTGAAAGTTGTTTTTCAAAGGAACAACATTTGCGACCAAGTAAAACAAGTTCTAAGAATGTTCCGCTAGACAAGATATTTTATGGACTAGCTACTGCAGTATTTAAGCCAAAGTTTCATTTTTTAAGATATTAGCTAGCTTCCTTTGCAATGGCCAGCATACCATAACTCCGTAATCTGACCTTGTGGATTTGAGTGGGACTTCATCCTCCTCCTCATCGTAGGGGTTGATGTCAGGGAGCTGGCGGTGCTGGGAAGCCAGGAAGTTGAACATGTCGAAGGTGGACTTCCTGTTAGAGAAGACAGGAACAAGGTGTTACGTTAAATTTTACAGTATGCAGACTTTCTTTATCATAGTTATTTTGCCCAGCACTGGTGTAGAATTTGGGATGTGGACATCACCCACACACTCTTCATATGTTAATGAAAGGAGCAGCATAGACGTCATACAGGTCTTATTTCCAGCTTACTCAGACTGTGGAGTTGGAGTTAACACTGACAGCTGTCTACATTCAAAACAGACATTTCACCAATACTCCACACAGAGAGACTAGCTTTCACTAAAGTTGAAAACCACCTACAGAGGGGAAAACCCAGATTCTTTAAACATTTGCTAGACAGTGGTATGGGTTGACCAACTGCAAGGTGAGGACAAAGTAATACCTGTTTCCACCATTACACTTGTGGTGATTCACCAATTCTCTGAAATTTCGACTAAGACTCATGATACCTAGGAAGTGTTGGTTGAAATATTAACAAGATATGTAAGATGAGTATGTAAGACAACTTGGACTAAATTTCTGATTTACATTCCAAAATAAACTTCCCTTGTAATTTCTATATTTAACTTCCAGGGCACCTGTAGTGGACAGAACACAGGGACACTGACCCGAGGTAGACCTCAGAGCGGGCACATCCAGAGGGGTTGACAGGCAGGTCCTCCTCTTGGCTGATCTGTTTAAAGAAGCGGAAGGCGTGGCTATGGCAGCGGCGGGCCGCCTGGAGCTGCTCCACCAAGAAGACCACCGTGTCGTGGAGCAGGCCCAGCATACGGACACCTGTCATCCCAGAGAAGGACAGCTTCCTCAGCCTGGCCCCAGCCAGCGCCCCCTGGACAGTCTATCACTACCCTCCAGGCCACTGAGGGAAAGGAGGGGGAAGAATGGAGAGAGAGAGAGAGTAAGGTGTGAGTAACACAGGATAACACACAAATGTAATTCATATGGAAATTAGCCTACATTTTGTGCTAGATGGTTTATTACACAAGTTAATTCTAGCCAAGTACGAGAACAAGCATTTTTCATAATCTTATGTTTAGTCACATGTAGAAATAGTGGGGTATTTGTACAGAAATCATTGCCTTGAGTGTTGGGAAATGTAATCATTTCTAAACGAACACTCCACAGATAAGACACATGCAGTCTATTCATTTGCCCTTTCCTCCCTGAAACCTCACCCTCTATGCTGTCTGCCTCCACACTGAAGCCGTCATCGCTTTTGATCTCGAAGCGAAGGTGGGGCTGGTCTCGGCTGGGGGGACACTCATTGTCTGATGGCAGCAGCTCATCATCTGAGCATGATACAGCACCTGACAGGATGGAAATACCACAGGGTATTTTCAAATCAGGCACACTTGTTTACAGGTATAAGAAGTATCATCAGTCATCATCATCCAAGTCATCGTCATACAGACATACTGTTCATATGGCACCATTACACATACAGTGGGGAGAACAAGTATTTGATACACTGCCAATTTTCAGGTTTTCCTACTTACAAAGCATGTAGAGGTCTGTAATTGTTATCATAGGTACACTTCAACTGTGAGAGACGCAATCTAAAACAAAAATCCAGAAAATCACATTGTATGATTTTTAAGTAATTAATTTGCATTTTATTGCATGACATACAGTGGGGCAAAAAAAGTATTTAGTCAGTCACCAATTGTGCAAGTTCTCCCACTTAAAAAGATGAGAGGCCTGTAATGTTCATCATAGGTACACTTCAACTATGACAGACAAAATGAGAATATCCCAAAAATCACATTGTAGGATTTTTTATGAGTTTATTAGCAACTTATGGTTGAAAATAAGTATTTGGTCAATAACAAAAGTTTCTCAATACTTTGTTATATACCCTTTGTTGGCAATGACAGAGGTCAAATGTTTTCTGTAAGTCTTCACAAGGTTTTCACACACTGTTGCTGGTATTTTGGCCCATTCCTCCATGCAGATCTCCTATAGAGCAGTGATGTTTTGGGGCTGTTGCTGGGCAACATGGACTTTCAACTCCCTCCAAAGATTTTCTATGGGGTTGAGATCTGGAGACTGGCTAGGCCACTCCAGGACCTTGAAATGGTTCTTACGTAGCCACTCCTTCATTGCCCGGGCGGTGTTTTTGGGATCATATTCATGCTGAAAGACCCAGCTATGTTTCCTCTTCAATGCCCTTGCTGATGGAAGGAGGTTTTCACTCAAAATCTCACGATACATGGCCCCATTCATTCTTTCCTTTACACGGATCAGTCGTCCTGGTCCCTTTGCAGAAAAACAGCCCCAAAGCATGATGTTTCCACCCCCATGCTTCACAGTAGGTATGGTGTTCTTTGGATGCAACTCAGCATTCTTTGTCCTCCAAACATGACGAGTTGAGTTTTTACCAAGAAGTTCTATTTTGGTTTCATCTGACCATATGACATTCTCCCAATCTTCTTCTGGATCATCCAAATGCTCTCTAGCAAACTTCAGACGTGCCTGGACATGTACTGGCTTAAGCACGGCACTGCCGTCTGGCACTGCAGGATTTGAGTCCCTGGCGGCATAGTGTGTTACTGATGGTAGGCTTTGTTACTTTGGTCCCAGCTCTCTGCAGGTCATTCACTAGGTCCCCATGTGGTTCTGGGATTTTTGCTCACCGTTCTTGTGATCATTTTGACCCCACGGGGTAAGATCTTGCGTGGAGCCCCAGATCGAGGGAGATTATCAGTGGTCTTGTATGTCTTCCATTTCCTAATAATTGCTCCCACAGTTTATTTCTTCAAACCAAGCTGCTTACCTATTGCAGATTGTCTTCCCAGCCTGGTGCAGGTCTACAATTTTGTTTCTGGTGTCCTTTGACAGCTCTTTGGTCTTGGCCATAGTGGAGTTTGGAGTGTGACTGTTTGAGGTTGTGGACAGGTGTCTTTTATACTGATAACAAGTTCAAACAGGTGCCATTAATACAGGTAACGAGTGGAGGACAGATGAGCCTCTTAAAGAAGAAGTTACAGGTCTGTGAGAGCCAGAAATCTTGCTTGTTTGTAGGTGACCAAATACTTATTTTCCACCATAATTTGCAAATAAATTCATAAAAAATCCTACAATGTGATTTTCTGGATTTTTTTTCTCATTTTGTCTGTCATAGTTGAAGTGTACCTATGGTGAACATTACAGGCCTCTCTCATCTTTTTAAGTGGGAGAACTTGCACAATTTGTGGCTGACTAAATACTTTTTTGCCTCACTGTAAGTATTTGATCACCTACCAACCAGTAAGAATTCCGGCTCTTACAGACCTGTTAGTTTTTCTTTAAGAAGCCCTCCTGTTCTCTACTCATTACCTGTATTAACTGCACCTACTTGAACACGTTACCTGTATAAAAGACACCTGTCCACACACTCAATCAAACAGACTCCAACCTCTCCACAATGGCCAAGACCAGAGAGCTGTGTAAGGACATCAGGCATAAAATTGTAGACCTGGACAGGGCTGGGCTACAGGACAATAGGCAAGCAGCTTGGTGAGAAGGCAACAACTGTTGGCGCAATTATTAGAAAATGGGAGAAGTTCAAGATGACGGTCAATCACCCTCGGTCTGGGTCTCCATGCAAGATCTCACCTCGTGGGGCATCGATGATCATGAGAAAGGTGAGGGATCAGCCCAGAACTACACGGCAGGACCTGGTCAATGACCTGAAGAGAGCTGGGGCCACAGTCTCAAAGAAAACCATTAATAACACACTACGTCGTCATGGATTAAAATCCTGCAGCGCATGCAAGGTCCTCCTGCTCATGCCAGCGCATGTCCAGGCCCATCTGAAGTTTTCCAATAACCATCTGGAAGATCCAGAGGAGGAATGGGAGAAGGTCATGTGGTCTGATGAGACAAAAATAGAGCTTTTTGGTCTAAACTCCACTCGCCGTGTTTGGAGGAAGAAGAAGGATGAGTACAACCCCAAGAACACCATCCCAACCGTGAAGCATGGAGGTGGAAACATCATTCTTTGGGGATGCTTTTCTGCAAAGGGGACAGGACAACTGCACCGTATTGAGGGGAGGATGGATGGGGTCATGTATCGCGAGGTCTTGGCTAACAACCTCCTCTCAGTAAGAGCATTGAAGATGGGTCGTGGCTGGGTATTCCAGCATGACAACGACCCGAAACACACAGCCAGGGCAACTAAGGAGTGGCTCCGTAAGGAGCATCTCAAGGTCCTGGAGTGGCCTAGCCAGTCTCCAGACCTGAACCCAATAGAAAATCTTTGGAGGGAGCTGAAAGTCCGTATTGCCCAGCGACAGCCCCGAAACCTGAAGGATCTGGAGAAGGTCTGCATGGAGGAGTGGGCCAAAAATCGCTGCTGCAGTGTGTGCAAACCTGGTCAAGAAGTACAGGAAATGTGTGATCTCTGTAATTGCAAACAAAGGTTTCTGTACCAAATATTAAGTTCTGCTTTTCTGATGTATCAAATACTTATGTCATGCAATAAAATGCAAATTAATTACTTAAAAAAATCATACAATGTGATTTTCTGGATTTTTGTTTTAGATTCCACCTCTCACAGTTGAAGTGTACCTATGATTAAAAAAAAAATACAAACCTCTACATGCTTTGTAAGTAGGAAAACCTGCTAAATCTGCAGTGTATCAAATACTTGTTCTCCCCACTGTAAGTACCTGAGTACTTGTTCCAGTCAGGCACTGCGACACAGTTCTGTTGTTTACCCGTGTTCTGTTTACCCGTGTTCTGTTGTTTACCCGTGTTCCCCCCTAGTCGAGGTATAGACAGGCATTCCTAAAGGCCCTGGCCTGTGAGGAATACAAGAGAAAAACTGAAATCGACTGAATACAGGTTGAATATCACTCACTGTATTAGATACACACCTTAGGGCAGAAATGCAGTGATGACAATTGGAGAGCATCTTGCAAACTAGGAGCTGTATTGTAGATTGGTAAATGAGTGGTGACAATGACAATCTCAGTTATGACTTTAAAAAAGGTTTCTATGCATGACCTGCTCTTTATAGTTACTGACCTCTACATAGCCTATCGACAGTTCTATTTCAGGAGTAAAACGCCTTGTTCCATTTGTCATATCATACTGTAGGTTACTAGTAGGGAGAGGAAGAGTTAAGAGTAAGGTTAAAAATAGCCAGACATGATATTATCGACACTAAAGAGAAGAGGCCCACACTGGAAACATGAGTGACGTGCCAATTGTGAAAAAAAATATTTCAATATGAATCTGACTTTGAGCATAGTTGCAGATATATACACTTAATCACTTTTACATTAAAACGGAACTCTACCGGAGACTCACTGGCCATTAAACATAAAGGCATGACTATTCTTGTATTATTCATTGAAGATACTTGTACATTTTGTCTCATTACTCACTTCATTAGACCACTGCCCTGATAAGTTCCAAAAGACTAACCTGGTGCTTTCAGAGTCACTCAAGTGCTCCTCCTTTAGCCTGTCCAGGTCCAGCACACTTTTCACCATTGAGGTTTTAATGCGAACACCCCTGACTAGGGCTGGACGATATGGCCAAAATCTCATATCCCAATATAGGTAATTTCATATCCCGATAACGATACATATCACGATACACACATTTTCTGTAAATTCAATGAATAAATAGTTTATATAAAATGATCACATGTAAAGGCCTATTTCTTATTACATTTTGAATTATACGTTTACAAATAAAAGGTATTTAAATTGGGTCGAGTGCCAGCACCAACTCACGAAACCCCCATTTCTCGACCGTGTAAATTGGGGCCATGTCTTTGCAGATGTAAGTTGTAACGGTAGCTGTTATATTCTTCCATCTTCATAATTTTTGCCATATGGACAGAGCGAAGTCCAAATATTGCCGTAAAGAGAGTGATTTGCGACACAATGAAATAAACGATAGAGCATAATATGAAACGATATAAGTTTTTCTATCGTCACACGATATATATCGTCATATCGCTCAGCCCTACCCCCAGCCCTGCTGAAGACAGCAGCAAAGCTGTCTTTGGGTACCGACAGGTCCTCCTTAGCACTAGGGGGCTCTGGCTCTAGGAAGTCTGTCTTGGACTTCTTTGTGGCACCAATGCAATCTGAAATGGAGGACACCCTCTTCATACGGACATGCGTGCAAGGACGGCGGGGTGTTGAAACAGGTGGTGTGGTGGCTGCGGGCTCAGTGAGTAGTCCTGGGGGCAGGACCACAGATTTCAGGGAAGATGGGAGACTGGCGCTTGATGTTGCAAACAAAATGGGATCAATTTGAGAGGAAAAATGTAAGGACAAAATGTGGAAGTGCACTGTCTGGAATAGGTGCTGATAATTTGGTACAGAAGGTCTCTATGGGCGGCAAGACTGTTGACCTTTGGGAGGATGTCAGGGGTTGTAGTGAGATGCTACTGAGAGGTGGCCTTGAAGGGTTAAAGCCAGGCAAAGAGGACTGCACAGAGGGACTCATTTGTAAAGGGTTTATCTGTGCTACGCTGGGGTTAGGGAAGTCCGAGGAGATAAGAGAAGAGGGTTGAAGAAGCTCCAACAGGGTGCCCTGACTACTGCTCAACGAGGGATCTCATGAACTCTCTGTCAAGTGGTTCATGTAAATGGCAGATCCATCTGTGGGCGATACAAACTGGCCGCTGTTAGAATCCAAGAAGAGGTCTTTTGGGTCTTGAGGCTGATGGGTTTCCAATGGAGCATCAACCTGGACAGGGACCAGCTCAGTGAAGCAAGTGCTGGGGGAGGGAGGATCACACCTTTCAAGAACAAGTGGAGCCCCAGGGACAAAGTCCAGACCGGAAACTTGAAATAAATCCTCTGGGTAGACCGTATCAGGCACCTTAGTTAGGACAAAGTCCAGCAGAGTTCCTTGAAGGGGTGCAATCAGCACTGGTTCGTGGGAGTCTAAGGAGGGGACTGAGTTATTTTGCTCTACAGGAGTTGGGAAGGTGTATAACTGCAGGGGAGTAGTATTCACATCAGCAGGGCTGTATGTTGTGGATGGGTCCACTGCAGCTGGTCTTCGAGCTTCTGGTAAGATCTCAGTTGGCGCAAGGGTCACACTGTCCAATTCAGTCCCAGCTAGTTGTGTGGAATTGAAGGCTTGGATGGATCCTGGGGTATACACTACTGGTCAAAAGTTTTAGTACACCTACTCATTCAAGGGGTTTTATTTATTTTTACTATTTTCTACATTGTAGAATAATGGTGAAGAAATCAAAACTATGAAATAACACATATGGTTCATGTAGTAACCAAGAAAGTGTTAAACAAATCTAAACATATTTTATATTTGAGATTCTTCAAATAGCCACCCTTTGCCTTGATGACAGCTGTGCACACTCTTGGCACTCTCTCAACCAGCTTCACCTGGAATACTTTTCCAACAGTCTTGAAGGAGTTCCCATATATGCTGAGCACTTGTTGGCTGCTTTTCCTTCACTCTGGCGGTCCGACTCATCCCAAACCATCTCAATTTGGTTGAGGTCAGGAGATTGTGGAAAATGGAAGAAGCTCAAGATGACGGTCAATCACCCTCGGTCTGGGTCTCCATGCAAGATCTCACCTCGTGGGGCATCGATGATCATGAGAAAGGTGAGGGATCAGCCCAGAACTACACGGCAGGACCTGGTCAATGACCTGAAGAGAGCTGGGGCCACAGTCTCAAAGAAAACCATTAGTAACACACTACGTCGTCATGGATTAAAATCCTGCAGCGCATGCAAGGTCCTCCTGCTCAAGCCAGCGCATGTCCAGGCCCATCTGAAGTTTGCCAATAACCATCTGGAAGATCCAGAGGAGGAATGGGAGAAGGTCATGTGGTCTGATGAGACAAAAATAGAGCTTTTTGGTCTAAACTCCACTCGCCGTGTTTGGAGGAAGAAGAAGGATGAGTACAACCCCAAGAACACCATCCCAACCGTGAAGCATGGAGGTGGAAACATCATTCTTTGGGGATGCTTTTCTGCAAAGGGGACAGGACAACTGCACCGTATTGAGGGGAGGATGGATGGGGTCATGTATCGCGAGGTCTTGGCTAACAACCTCCTCTCAGTAAGAGCATTGAAGATGGGTCGTGGCTGGGTATTCCAGCATGACAACGACCCGAAACACACAGCCAGGGCAACTAAGGAGTGGCTCCGTAAGGAGCATCTCAAGGTCCTGGAGTGGCCTAGCCAGACCTGAACCCAATAGAAAATCTTTGGAGGGAGCTGAAAGTCCGTATTGCCCAGCGACAGCCCCGAAACCTGAAGGATCTGGAGAAGGTCTGCATGGAGGAGTGGGCCAAAAATCGCTGCTGCAGTGTGTGCAAACCTGGTCAAGAAGTACAGGAAATGTGTGATCTCTGTAATTGCAAACAAAGGTTTCTGTACCAAATATTAAGTTCTGCTTTTCTGATGTATCAAATACTTATGTCATGCAATAAAATGCAAATTAATTACTTAAAAAAATCATACAATGTGATTTTCTGGATTTTTGTTTTAGATTCCACCTCTCACAGTTGAAGTGTACCTATGATTAAAAAAAAAATACAAACCTCTACATGCTTTGTAAGTAGGAAAACCTGCTAAATCTGCAGTGTATCAAATACTTGTTCTCCCCACTGTAAGTACCTGAGTACTTGTTCCAGTCAGGCACTGCGACACAGTTCTGTTGTTTACCCGTGTTCTGTTTACCCGTGTTCTGTTGTTTACCCGTGTTCCCCCCTAGTTGAGGTATAGACAGGCATTCCTAAAGGCCCTGGCCTGTGAGGAATACAAGAGAAAAACTGAAATCGACTGAATACAGGTTGAATATCACTCACTGTATTAGATACACACCTTAGGGCAGAAATGCAGTGATGACAATTGGAGAGCATCTTGCAAACTAGGAGCTGTATTGTAGATTGGTAAATGAGTGGTGACAATGACAATCTCAGTTATGACTTCAAAAAAGGTTTCTATGCATGACCTGCTCTTTATAGTTACTGACCTCTACATAGCCTATCGACAGTTCTATTTCAGGAGTAAAACGCCTTGTTCCATTTGTCATATAATACTGTAGGTTACTAGTAGGGAGAGGAAGAGTTAAGAGTAAGGTTAAAAATAGCCAGACATGATCTTATCGACACTAAAGAGAAGAGGCCCACACTGGAAACATGAGTGACGTGCCAATTGTGAAAAAAAATATTTCAATATGAATCTGACTTTGAGCATAGTTGCAGATATATACACTTAATCACTTTTACATTAAAACGGAACTCTACCGGAGACTCACTGGCCATTAAACATAAAGGCATGACTATTCTTGTATTATTCATTGAAGATACTTGTACATTTTGTCTCATTACTCACTTCATTAGACCACTGCCCTGATAAGTTCCAAAAGACTAACCTGGTGCTTTCAGAGTCACTCAAGTGCTCCTCCTTTAGCCTGTCCAGGTCCAGCACACTTTTCACCATTGAAGTTTTAATGCGAACACCCCTGACTAGGGCTGGACGATATGGCCAAAATCTCATATCCCAATATAGGTAATTTCATATCCCGATAACGATACATATCACGATACACACATTTTCTGTAAATTCAATGAATAAATAGTTTATATAAAATGATCACATGTAAAGGCCTATTTCTTATTACATTTTGAATTATACGTTTACAAATAAAAGGTATTTGCATTGGGTCGAGTGTCAGCACCAACTCACGAAACCCCCATTTCTCGACCGTGTAAATTGGGGCCATGTCTTTGCAGATGTAAGTTGTAACGGTAGCTGTTATATTCTTCCATCTTCATGATTTTTTTGCCATATGGACAGAGCGAAGTCCAAATATTGCCGTAAAGAGAGTGATTTGCGACACAATGAAATAAACGATAGAGCATAATATGAAACTATATAAGTTTTTCTATCGTCACACGATATATATCGTCATATCGCTCAGCCCTACCCCCAGCCCTGCTGAAGACAGCAGCAAAGCTGTCTTTGGGTACCGACAGGTCCTCCTTAGCACTAGGGGGCTCTGGCTCTAGGAAGTCTGTCTTGGACTTCTTTGTGGCACCAATGCAATCTGAAATGGAGGACACCCTCTTCATACGGACATGCGTGCAAGGACGGCGGGGTGTTGAAACAGGTGGTGTGGTGGCTGCGGGCTCAGTGAGTAGTCCTGGGGGCAGGACCACAGATTTCAGGGAAGATGGGAGACTGGCGCTTGATGTTGCAAACAAAATGGGATCAATTTGAGAGGAAAAATGTAAGGAAAAAATGTGGAAGTGCACTGTCTGGAATAGGTGCTGATAATTTGGTACAAAAGGTCTCTATGGGCGGCAAGACTGTTGACCTTTGGGAGGATGTCAGGGGTTGCAGTGAGATGCTACTGAGAGGTGGCCTTGAAGGGTTAAAGCCAGGCAAAGAGAACTGCACAGAGGGACTCATTTGTAAAGGGTTCATCTGTGCTACGCTGGGGTTAGGGAAGTCCGAGGAGATAAGAGAAGAGGGTTGAAGAAGCTCCAACAGGGTGCCCTGACTACTGCTCAACAAGGGATCTCATGAACTCTCTGTCAAGTGGTTCATGTAAATGGCAGATCCATCTGTGGGCGATACAAACTGGCCGCTGTTAGAATCCAAGAAGAGGTCTTTTGGGTCTTGAGGCTGATGGGTTTCCATGGGAGCATCAACCTGGACAGGGACCAGCTCAGTGAAACAAGTGCTGGGGGAGGGAGGATCACACCTTTCAAGAACAAGTGGAGCCCCAGGGACAAAGTCCAGACCGGAAACTTGAAATAAATCCTCTGGGTAGACCGTATCAGGCACCTTAGTTAGGACAAAGTCCAGCAGAGTTCCTTGAAGGGGTGCAATCAGCACTGGTTCGTGGGAGTCTAAGGAGGGGACTGAGTTATTTTGCTCTACAGGAGTTGGGAAGGTGTATAACTGCAGGGGAGTAGTATTCACATCAGCAGGGCTGTATGTTGTGGATGGGTCCACTGCAGCTGGTCTTCGAGCTTCTGGTAAGATCTCAGTTGGCGCAAGGGTCACACTGTCCAATTCAGTCCCAGCTAGTTGTGTGGAATTGAAGGCTTGGATGGATCCTGGGGTATGCACTACTGGTCAAAAGTTTTAGTACACCTACTCATTCAAGGGGTTTTATTTATTTTTACTATTTTCTACATTGTAGAATAATAGTGAAGAAATCAAAACTATGAAATAACACATATGGTTCATGTAGTAACCAAGAAAGTGTTAAACAAATCTAAACATATTTTATATTTGAGATTCTTCAAATAGCCACCCTTTGCCTTGATGACAGCTGTGCACACTCTTGGCACTCTCTCAACCAGCTTCACCTGGAATACTTTTCCAACAGTCTTGAAGGAGTTCCCATATATGCTGAGCACTTGTTGGCTGCTTTTCCTTCACTCTGGCGGTCCGACTCATCCCAAACCATCTCAATTTGGTTGAGGTCGGGAGATTGTGGTGGCCAGTCATCTGATGCAGCACTCCATCACTCTCCTTCTTGGTAAAATAGCCCTTACACAACCTGGAGGTGTGTTGGGTCATTGTCCTGTTGAAAAACTAATGATAATCCCACTAAGCGCAAACCAGATGGGATGGTGTATCACTGCAGAATGCTGTGCTAGCCATACTGGTTATGTGTGCCTTGAATTCTAAATAAATCACAGACAGTGTCACCATAAAAGCACCCCCACACCACCAGCAAAGCACTCTCACCTCCTCCATGATTTACGGTGGGAAATACACATGCGGAGATCATCCATTCACCCACATGCGTCTCACAAAGACATGACCGTTGGAACCAAAAATATCCAATTTGGACTCCAGACCTAAGAACAAATTTTCACCAGTCAAGTGTCCATTGCTCGTGTTTCTTGGCCCTAGCAAGTCTCTTCTTATTAGTCTCTTCTCATTACTGGTGTCCTTTAGTAGTGGTTTCTTTGCAGGAATTCGACCAAGGCCTGATTCACCGTCCCCTCTGAACTGTTGATGTTGAGATGTGTCTGTTGCTTGAAGGATGTGAAGCATTTATTTGAGATGCAATTTCTGAGGCTGGTAAGTCTAATGAACTTATCTTCTGCAGCAGAGGTAACTCTGGGTCTTCTATTCCTGTGGCGGTCCTCATGAGAGCCAGTTTCATCATAGCACTTGGTGGTTTTTGCGACTGCACTTGAAGAAACATTCAAATTGACTGACCTTCATGTCTTAAAGTAATGATGGGCTGTCTTTTCTCTTTGCTTATTTGACCTGTTCTTGCCATAATATGGACTTGGTCTTTTACCAAATAGGACTATCTTCTGTATACCACCCTTACCTTGTCGAAATCCAACTGATTGGCTCAAACTCATTAAGGAAGAAAGTCAACAAATTAACTTTTAGGGCACACCTGTTAATTGAAATGCATTCCAGGTGACTACCTGGTTGAGAGAATGAAAAGAGTGTGCAAAGATGTCATCAAGGCCAAGGGTGGCTATCAAAATATATTTTGATTGTTTAACACTTTCTTGGTTACTACATGATTCCATATGTGTTATTTCATAGTTTTGATGTCTTATATATATTATAAACTATTCCCTCACGTTGATGAGGTGAGTGATCGTGAACGTTCTCCGCTTGATCTCTGGTCTGGACCATCATGGTGGCTTTGGGCTGGTTAGTGATGGATGTCTGCCGGCCCCGTGGACCCTCCTGTATGGTCCCTGTGGAACCCCTGGCCTCAGCACTAGGGGCCTCTTTAGCCCTTGTCAACATACTATAGCTGAAGGTGAGGTGCCAGATATGGGAACAAGGTTGATGGCAGGGGAGTGACTCCCAGTCATTCAATACCCAAATAAACACAAGAGCATGTCAACAACAATTATAAACTGGTTGGTTCGAGCCCTGAAAGCTGATTGGCTGACAGCCATGGTACATCAGACCGTATTCCATGAGTATGACAAAGCATTTATTTTGAATGCTCTAATTACGTTTGTAACCAGTTTATAATAGCAGTAAGGCACCTCAGGGGTTGTTGATATAATGTAGAACACAGGAACCTTTGAGAACTTGGTCTTGAAATAACCAGCAGGTGATGAGATCCCAGGTATCATTACATGTCCTACCCGAAATGAAGCATGTCTGGACCTCTGTTATGGTAAGATCCCAGGTGCATATTTTTCCAAAGCACCACCCAATCTTGGGGGTTCGGATCATAATATGGTTCAGCTCATCCCAATCTACAATGCGAGAGAAGGCTAAAAAGGTGGAAATTAAAACCTGGACTCCTAAAGCCCTCCAGGACTGACTGGGCGGGACTGATGGACAGTGCCGATGACCTGGAAGAGGCTGCGGATACCGTCTCGGATTACCTCTGTTTGTGTGAGGATCTCGTTAATCCCAAAAAGAAAGTCAACATCTTCCCCAATAATAAACCATGGGTAACTCGGGAATTAAAATAGCTCCTCAACCAGAAAAAACAAGTGTTTAAATTGGGTGGCAGTAAAGAGGAATGGAAAAATATTTAGAGGCAACGCAAAAGCAAAATCATGAAGTGCAAGACAGCATACAAAGACAAATTAGAAAACATTTTCAAGGACAAGGACAGTAGGAAAACCATCACAGGCTTCAAACTAAACAGACAATGTAGGACTGTTGAAAATGACCTTGCTTTTGCAAATGATTGTAGGTTTGCCTTGTGATTTTGCATCGCAGCAGAAGGTGGCCTTGGACAGTATAGACAGCATACCAGTTGTTGATATACAGATCTCTGTGAATGACGTCAAGCAATAGTTTCAACGTGTCAACCTACGAAAATCATATGGTCCAGACGGTCAGCAGCAAGGCACTTCAGTCATGCGCAGACCAACTCGCATTACCGTTCCAGAAACTGTTCCAGCTGTCACTGAATAGTGGGATAGTTCCAGACTTATGGAAGAAGTCACTGACTGTCCCAATACCGAAAAACAACAGGCCAAAAGAAAATACTGATTTACCCTAGCCCTAACATCTGTAAATATGAAATGTATTGAAAAAATTATTCAAAAACAAATTATGGTCTCTCATTCCAATTAGACTCAAACCATTTTGCCTACTGTGCTTCCAGGGGTGTTGTTGATGTGTTATTGGTCATGTTGAACAATATCTACGAACATTTAGAAAAGGCAAATAAGCCTAGTGAAAATTGTATTCATTGACTTTAGTAGAATGTTTAACACCATCCAACCCCACCTACTGATGGATAAGATGGTGAATATAGGTGTCAACTCTCTACTGATCAGGTGGATAATTAGTTTCCTTGTGAACCGTACTCAACAAGTGAAGTTTAACTCTGCCTTCTCTACATCTAGAATGGTGAATACAGGAGCCCCTCAAGGTTGTGTACTTTCACCGATACTGCACACGATTGTCAAGCCTCTGACGCAGCCCACACAGTTTACGCAAACTGAACCATTTTAATGTTGACCGCCATAAATTGCAAATGTTCTATAGTTCTATCTTGCAGAGTGTGCTGTCCTTTGGTCTGATATGCATTTTCGGTAACATGCGAGTGCAAGACCAAGTCAAGCTTCAGCGCTTAATTAAGGTGGCGGTGAAGGATAATTGGTATAGATCAAGAATCAACCAACAACCTGCACACAAATCTCATCCTCGTTCAACTTTAAAGCATTTTACAGGACAGTACTCATCCCCTTCACTCAATTCAGTCACAGCAGCAGCCGGACAAGGGGAAAGACTTCTTCAAAAGAAAATTAAAAAAGATAGATATAGGGACTCTTTTATTCCAACAGCCATTAACTGTTGGTCCCTCGAGAATACAGCATATTGCACTTTCACTTTAAATTAGTAGCTATAGCACTTTGAATGAATTAAATTGTGTAGTTTCTGTTTTAAATACATGAACAAATACATTTTTCCCTGATGGGATATTAAAGTTGATCTGAATCTGAATCTCCAGAGCAGCTGGTTATAGCTCACTGTTGTCTATTCCACGTTGGGTCAACGTAATTTAATTGAAACAACCAGTATGCCCAGTGGGTGGTCATTTAACCAGGCAGTCTGAGCTCAATAAAAGCTGCTTACATATTACTGGTACACGATGATGACCAGAGAGAGGAGATACAGTACACTTCCATAACTATTTTGTGACTCGAGCAAACAAAAAATTGTTGGCAGAGTCAAGGGGCATGGTACAGTTGGAAGTCGGAAGTTTGCATACACCTTAGCCAAATACATTTAAACTCAGTTTTTAACATTTAATCGTAGTAAAAATTCCATGTCTTATGTCAGATAGGATCACCACTTTATTTTAAGAATGGGAAATGTCAGAATAATAGTAGAGAGAATGATTTATTTCAGCTTTTATTTCTTTCATCACATTCCCAGTGGGTCAACAATTTACATATACTCAATTAGAATTTGCTAGCATTGCCTTTAAGTTGTATTACTTGGCCCAAAAGTTTCAGGAAGCCTTCCACAAGCTTCCCACATTAAGTTGGGTGAATATTGGCCCATTCCTCCTGACAGAGCTGGTGTAACTGAGTCAGGATGGTAGGCCTCCTTGCACGCACACACTTTTTCAGTTCTGCCCACACATTTTCTATGGGATTGAGGTCAGGGCTTTGTGATGGCCACTCCAATACCTTGACTGCGTTGTCCTTAAGCCATTTTCCCACAACTTTGGAAGTATGCTTGCGATCATTGTCCATTTGGAAGACCCATTTGCGACCAAGCTTTAACTTCCTGACTGATGTCTTGAGATGTTGCCTCAATATATCCACATACTTTTCCTCCCTCGTGATGCCATCTATTTTGTGAAGTGCACCAGTCCCTCCTGCAGCAAAGCACCCCCACAACATAATGCTGCCACCTCTGTGCTTCACAGTTGGGATGGTGTTCTTCGGCTTGCAAGCCTCCCCCTTTTTCCTCCAAACATAACGATGGTCGTTATGGCCAAACAGTTATATTTTTGTTTCATCAGACCAGAGGACATTTCTCCAGAAAGTACAATCTTTATCCCCATGTGCAGTTGCAAACCGTAGTCTGGCTTTTTTATGGCGGTTTTGGAGCAGTGGCTTCTTCCTTGCTGATCGGCCTTTCAGGTTACGTTGATATAGGACTCGTTTTACTGTGTATATAGATACTTTTGCACCTGTTTCCTCCAGCATCTTCACAAGGTCCTTTGCTGTTGTTCTGGGATTGATTTGTACTTTTCGCACCAAAGTACGTTAATCTCTAGGAGAGAGCGGTATGATGGCTGGCTGCATGGTCCCATGGTGTTTATACTTGCGTACTATTGTTTGTACAGATGAACGTGGTACCTTCAGGCGTTTGGAAATTGCTCCCAAGGATGAATCAGACTTGTGGAGGTCTACTATTTTTTTTCCTGAGGTCTTGGCGGATTTATTTTGATTTGTCCATGATGTCAAGCAAAGAGGCACTGAGTTTGAAGGTAGGCCTTGAAATACATCCACTGGTACACCTCCAATTGACCCAAATTATGTCAATTAGCCTATCAGAAGCTTCTAAAGCCATGGCATTTTCTGGAATTTCCCAAGCTGTTTAAAGGCATAGTCAACTTAGCATATGTACATTTCTGACCCACTGGAATTGTGATACAGTGAATTAATTATAAGTGAAACAATCTGTCTGTAAACAATTGTTTGAAAAATGACTTGTGTCATGCACAAAGTCGATGTCCTAACCGTCTTGCCAATACTATAGTTTGTTAACAAGAGATTTGTGGAGTGGTTGAAAAACAAGTTTTAATGACTCCAACCTAAGTGTATGTAAACTTCCGACTTCAACTGTATATATGACTTGCCTTGTGAAATATTGAAAATCCGAAATCAAAGTAAAGGTAGCCAGGTCAGCCTGCACTCCATCCCTACAGTCCAGGTGTCAACCATCAGTATGTGAGTCTGTCAAGGCAGACGTGCTTGCTTCTACTCTCCTTTTGTCTGGTTGGTCACAGGATGAGCAGGACATCATACCTGGGAATCATGCGAACCCAGTACACACATTTGCCATTACACAACTTTTAAACAGTGGCGGTCAGTGAACATGGCCGTATTTCTATTACAGCGTATTGGATGACTGTCATTCATATTCCATTCACCCAGCTCAATGTAACATCGATTGTTTTAGGTTAGTGCAAGATACTAAAATGTTCTCTATACCCATAATGAGGTTGATACAACCTAGCCTATGAATGGAAGTTTACAACTTAGTAGGTGTACAGGTTAAGAGAAATTTGAGTCATCAAGGTGACAGACATTGACACATTCACTACCGCTAGCTGATCTAGCTGATCAAAGCTGTACTCATTAGTCCAACAGTTGCAAATGAGAGTTTAAATTGGACAAATGCAGGTATGTTTATCCCTGTTTTGTTCTGTTTTTCCATTTAAGAATCGTTTTTCAACAGAATCAGTGGAATGAATACACCCCTGATCACACGCAAATACAGTTCACTTTCATAGCAGCCACATACAAACAGCACAATCCCTTTGATTGTTGTATAATTCCTTCTCGCATCTACGCGCTCTCCTCCTCTCACCTTTTTCCCTTCGTTTATGGACTTCAGTGCACAACACATCAGCTTTCTGTGATCAGGTGAAAAAAACTTTCCAAGCCAAACCTTCATATCATAACCGCTACACACAGCCTACATCATTGTCACCACATTAACGTCATTGTTCAACATAGCTACTTGTGTACAACAAGCAGTTTAGCAGTTACACCGGCGGGCCCCGGTGAAAATACATCTATAAAACCAAAAGCTTAACTTGACTTCCAGTGTTGGATAGTCATAGCCAGCTAGATGACATAGCATCCCTATCTGTTTGAGCTGGGTGTTTGAGTAGGCTAAACTAGTTAGCTGCATTTGCTAGCTAAGTGAAAGTAAAAGTTTTTAAAAATACAACCAACTATAGCTAGCTCTGTATCGCTCTCTCTCTTGCTTGTCCTTAATTTAGGAAAAAAACGTGTTTTTTCAAAACTGTTCAACTATTGTCTTTCTCTTTTGAGTCAACTACTCACCACATTTTATGCACGGCAGTGCTATCTAGCTGTAGCTTATGGTTTCAGTACTAGATTAATTCTCCTTTGATTGGGTGGACAACATGTCAGTTCATGCTGCAAGAGCTCTGCTAGGTTGGGGGACGTCTTCCAGAAGTTGTCATCATTACTCTTCCGACTCTTCCGTGCCGTCTTCGACCACCCAACAGAGGGCCAAGAGGAAGGTGAGCATCTCCTCCGTCTATGCCATGGGGTCCAGGACAGTGTCTGAGTATGCTCTGGATTTCCGGACAGTGGCTGCGTCCACTGGCTGGAACGACCAGGCCCCGTTGACGGTTTTCCGCTGCGGGCTACAAGTGGAAGGCCAGACCGAGCTGGCCTGTCACGATGAGGACCTCACGCTGGACCAGCTGATCGCCATGGCCAGCCGCCTGGATAATCTCCTGAGTGCCTGTCGTCACCCATCCCAGGGTTTCGGTTCTCTCCCAGGAACCTACAGTGAGACTGAGCCCATGGAGGTGGGCACGACACTACTTCCCACAGAGGAACGTCAACACTGCAGTCAACAGGGTCTCTGCTCCTACTGTGAGGAGTCGGACCACCCCTGGAACACCTGTCCCAAAAGGAGAACCAGGCGAGGAAGCGACAGGCCGAGGAGCGCTCCTGCACCTTCCCAGGTAGGTGTGGATGTGCCTTGCTCCTCTCTGTTCACCCAGCCCGTCCTCCTTCCTGTCACCTTCCCGGACTATCCTAGTCCCTCGTGCCTGCCCCCTCATTACCCATGGGACTGCACTATCAACCTACTGCTTGGTTCTAACCTCCCACGGGGGCACATCTACCCTCTCTCGCATGCAGAGACCGAAGCCATGGTGGTCTCCGTCCAGGAGGCGCTGGCTCAATGATTCCTCCGTCCGTCCACCTCTCCGGCCTCCTTCAGCTTATTTTTCGTGAAGGACGGAGGTCTCTTCCCCTGTATTGATTACTGGACACTGAATAAGGCAACAGTTAAATTCAGTTATCCCTTGCCTCTCCTACCCACTGTGATTGAACAGATGCACGGTGTTCAATACTTTACCAAATTGGATTTACGCAGTGCCTACAACCTGGTGCGCATCAGAGAGGGGGATGAATGGAAGACCGCCTTCAGCACCAGCACCGGGCACTATGAATACAGGGTATTACCCTACGGCCTGACAAATGCACCCTCTGTGTTTAAATCCTTCATTAACAAGGTGTTTAGAAACATGTTGGTGTGCTGTGTAGTGGTGTACATAGACCACATCTTGGTGTACTCCACTACATGCGAGCAACATGTCTCTTATGTCAAGTCCATTTTGAAGAGGCTGTCACCCCAGCGTTCACTTTGGCTCCCCCTCCTGTCCAGCTCAGGTATTCGGCGTCACCTGCCTTCTAGCTGCTGCCAAACCTGCTTCTGGAAAACACCCTTCACTCATTAACCCAGGACTTGTCTTGTCATCATTACACACACCTGGTTCCAATCCCCACTCTATCACTGTATACATATTTCCCCTGTCATTTGTCTTTGTTGGTCATTGTATATGTTGCTTGTTTTCCTGAGAGGAATCTCTAGTTTATTTTCCTGAATACTTAATTATTTTGCACTTTGGGTTTCGTCCAGCTTTTATCTATGGTGCTTTAATAAATTCAGTAGTTCTAAACCTGTGGCTGCCTTCTCCCTACTCCTCTCTATACTTGTGAAATTAGCTCTGTGTACTTTCAAGGGCCAGCTTTGCTGCCCTGTTCTGAGCAAATTGCAATTTTCCTAAGTCCTTTTTTTGGTACCTGACCACATGACTGAACAGTAGTCAAGGTGTGACAAAACTAGGGCCTGTAAGACCTGCCTTGTTGATAATGTTGTTAAGGCAGAGCAGCGCTTTATTATGGACATCTCCCCATCTTAGCTACTATTGTATCAATATGTTTTGACCATGACAGTTTACAATCCAGGGTTACTCCAAGCTGTTCATGCATCTCAACTTACTCAATTTCCACATTATTTATTATAAGATTTAGTTGAGGTTTAGGGTTTAGTGAATGTTTTGTCCCAAATACAATGCTTTAAGTTTTACACATATTTTGGGCTAATTTATTCCTTGCCACCCACTCTGAAACTAACTGAAGCCCTTTGTGTGTTGCAGTCACTTCAGTCACTGTAGTAGCTGACTAGTATAGTGATGAGTAATCTGCATACATAGACACTATGGCTTTACTCAGTCAGTGGCATGTCGGTAGTAAACATTTTAAGAAGCAAGGGGCCTAAACAGCTACCCTGGGGAATTCCTGATTCTACCTGGATTATGTTTGAAAGGCTTCGATTAAAGAATACCTTCTGTGTTCTGTTAGACAAGTAACTCTTTATCCACATTATAGCAGGGGGTGTAAAGCCATAACACATATGTTTTTCCAGCAGAAGACTATGGTCAATAATGTCAAAACAAGATAGCCCCCCCAATAATTTTCTCATCAATTTCTCTCCGCCAATAATCAGTCATTTGTGTAAGTGCTGTGCTTGTTGAGTGTCCTTCCCTATAAGCATGCTGAAAGTGTGTTGTCAATTTGTTTACTGTGAAATAGCATTGTATCTGGTCAAACACCCTTTTTTCCAGAAGTTTACTAAGGGTTGGTAACAGGATGATTGGTCAGCTATTTTTCAAATCAAATCAAATTGTATTGGTCACAATCACATGGTTAGCAGATGTTAATGCGAGTGTAGCGAAATGCTTGTGCTTCTAGTTCCGACAGTGCAGTAATATCTAACAAGTAATCTAACAATTTCCCAACAACTACCTAATACACACAAATCTGAGCCAGTAAAGGGGACTTAACTATTTTTGGGTAGCAGAATGACTTTAGCTTCCCTCCAGGCCTGAGGGCACACACCTTCTAGCAGGCTTAAGTTGAACATGTGGCAAATAGAAGTGGAAATTTCGTCTGCTATTATCCTCAGTAATTTTCCATCCAGACTGTCAGACCCCAGTGGCTTGTCATTGTTGATCGACAACAGTATTTTTTTCACCTCTTCCACACGGACTTCACAGAATTCAAAAGTACAATTGTCTTTCATAATTTGGTCTGATATACTTGGATGTGTAGTGTCAGCATTTGTTGCTGGCATGTCATCCCTAAGTTTGCTTATCTTGCCAATGAACAAGTAATTCAAGTAGTTGGCTTTATGATGAATGAGCCATCTGATTCAATGAATGATGGCACCGAGTTGGCTTTTTTTCCACAAAAACGTAATTTAAGGTTCCCCAAAGCTTTTTACTATCATTATTTTGGATAATTGATCTTTGTTTCATAGTATAGTTAATTTGTATTTAGTTTAGTCACATTCATTTTTAATTTGTAGTATGTTTGCCAATCACTTGGGCTGCAAGAATGATTTGCCATACCTTTTGCCTCATCCCTCTCAATTCCTCATCAATCCAAGGAGATTTGAAAGTTTATACAGTCATTTTCTTAATGGGTGTGTGCGTATTAGGAACAAGCAATTTCATAAATGTGTCAAGTGCAGCGTCTGGTTGCTCCTCATTACACACCATAAACCAGCAAATATTCTTTACATCATCAACATATGATTCACTACACAACTTCTTGTATGACCTCTTATATACTATATTAGGCCCTATATTGGTTTTCCTAGATATTGCTATTATATTGTGATCACTACATCCTATGGATTTGGACACTGCTTTAAAGCAAATTTCTGCAATATTAGTAAAGATGTGATCAATACATGTTGATGATTTAATTTGTGTGCTGTTTGTAACTACCCTGGTAGGTTGACTGACAACCTGAACCAGATTGCAGGCACTGGTTACAGTTTTTCTTGAGTGGGCAGCCTGATGATACTCTGCTTTCAACAACTTTTATTTTACTAGCAAACAGCACTGTAGCCTACTCTATTCTACACGTTTCTCTTAACGAAATGGGCCACAATTCTGAGAATTGCTCTGATGACTTGGATGCATTTTGGGATGAGTAAAACATGTGTGCCGTGTTGTACATTCACAGCATCCGATTCGACCAGGTAAGTTCGACATGCTGCAACGATTGTCTTTATTTTAAATCCAGTTTCGATGTTGCTACGTTTTTATCAGTGCACAGCGCGCACTTATTTTCGATCGGGGTACGAATTTAGTCCAAACTGTGGCAGGTATGACAATGGGGGAGCAGCGGAAAGACCGTATCGACTGTGTGCCGCCCAGAGCTTCAATAACCGGAGCTTCGTGAAATGCCAACCCTGTTTTCGCTGCCCTCCAAATCTTCAAAGGCTGTCCGAATGCAGCGCAACGACAGACACGCAATGCTGCGTAGCGAGGTGAGCGCAAATTCTCTCTGGGATAGCTTCAAATCTTGATAGAAAACAAATGGCCATCCTTTTCCTATCTGGTGCTGAAACTATGGGTGCTTGTGTAACAGTACAAATTTAGACCGTCCCTCGCCCATACCCGGGCGCGAACCAGGGACTTTCTGCACACATCAACAGACACCCTCGAAGCATCGTTACCCATCGCTCCACAAAAGCCGCGGCCCTTGCAGAGCAAGGGGAACTACTACTTCAAGGTCTCAGAGCAAGTGACGTCACTGATTGAAACGCTATTTAGCGCCCACGCTAACTAAGCTAGCCGTTTCACATCCGTTACACTTGGTTGTTTGAGTAACACTGTAAAACCCTATGTCTAGGGACCAGACAGGCTGTTGGAAAGGTGCCCTGGATACCACAGTGAGTTTCATCTATGATGATGAAGCTGATGATGCTATTTAATTAAGGGCATTTATGTGGTAGTTTTGTGAAGACCACTCTCAAATTTATCATGGCTGTTGTTCTTCTATTGACCTAAAATACATCAATAACAGTGTCACCGTTAGGCAATTTATTCACAAATGTTTTCAATTTTGGTCAATAGGGCACTGAGCAAACAAAACAAAGTTATTCAATCAGGAATAACAGAGTTAATGTTGACTTCACATCAATTTCAGACTCAACAGGTCTAATGGTCAACAACATTAAGGTTCCAAGTGTCAACATCAAATCCCACCACAGCCAAACACATTGATCCAAGATTACATGGTGATTCTGCAACTTCACAGGTCAACCATCAGACTGCATGTAAGTTCGAACCCCCAAATATGAGCCATTTTAGAAGTAATTTAAAAGGTACTGAGTTTGATAATACCAGTCCTTCACCATTCAAAAAGATGACTAAACTGTTTTGTTGGGCTACTGCTGAACATGTCTAACTGCTCATTGTCACGCTCCTCTGTGTTCTTTCAGGGATAGTGCTTACCCTCATCTTGGTTTTCTCTGTACTTGCATTTCTCTTATTCATCTATATTAAGAAGAGAAGGAGAAGATCAATAGCTTTTTGCTTCAGAGTTGAGCAGGATGATGAGCATTAGGGAGATTAAAAACTGTCAAACTGTCAATGCATAACACAGAACATCTGGTTTGATATGTTTGCTTAAAACCGCTTTAAATCTTTCACTTAGCTTACTTTCCTGTCCTGTTTTTGAATGGTTGTGGTTTGACACAGATAAGGAGAATAAGCCATGCTTCATGGTCAGCCTTAAAGACTGCCTCCCATCAGACAATATCCTGTATACCAACCAACATTCACAGAGCAATAAGACAACAGCAGCTGTCAATGAAGAGGTTGCTCTGCTACAGTCAGAGACCAGTAGCCTAGAGGACATTTTGAGTGAGTTATCAAGTGCTATTACTAATAGAGCTACTACCAGTCTGTTATTCATTGGTATTACCAGTACCTCTACATCACTACTCTTCCATAAGTTGCAAAAATGCTCTTGAGGTTTTAGCGCGCAACTTGAATTTCAGCACAAATCTCCCATGATATGTGGGTGGTTCCACAAAATGGGTCCCTTTTGTCTTTCATATTTTAAGTAGAAATTGTGCCCCATATTTAATTTGAAAAGTCTGTTATATTAAATGAAGTGCCCTTTAATGTAGACCACATGGATAATTCAATGAAGACTGAAAAGATGTTAAACTGTTCCTTTAAGTAATTGCTTCAAAAGAAACATTGAACATCTAATAGTCAAATCATAGTGTAAAAGCAGGTGAGCTGGTTCTACTGTCAATTTTATGGTGTTTTGAGGTTGAAAACTGAGTGGGTAGAGCAGAACACGTCAACCCTGTTACCCAACAATTTACATTGTGAAGCTTGTATTCAATTGCCCCTCCCTGTTACACACAAGCTTCCATTCACCCTGTCAAAAGGAGATTTATGTATAATTTAAGATGAAATTGTCAACCCTGTTACTTTATTAGTCACTTAATATAGTAGTTATTTTATTTAACCTCTTGAGATGGGAAATCATGTATTTTATTAAGTTGACCGTGTGCACTTCATGACAGAATGTTAAAATGAGGGGAACTCAGGTTTTTCTTGACCAAGTTACACTACCCAAAAGGGACTCATTTAGTGGAACGACCCATTAATACTTGATTTACGTATTTGGCTCTGGATTGACACAAGTCAGCATTCCAGACACGTCACTCACCCGTAGTGATATTTCCCCATGTCTTACCAGGTTCTGACCTCCAGTCTGCGCCACTGCAGACGGTTCTGGACAACCTGGATGTTCTAGAGGAGCTTGTGATCCTGCTGGACCCGGAGAGCCCTGGGGTGAAGAACACCAGCCACCTAGCATCTCGTTGCTCCTTCCCCGCCACCTGGATTACCTACACCTACTCCCTGAGGGAGAGCAAGAGCCCCCTGAGGGCCGTGCTGGAGGGGGTCACCACCAAACACCCAGAGTGGACTGTAGGACACCTGGCCAGGTTGCTGAGAGAGATGGACCGGAACGACACAGTGGTGGTGCTCACCAAGCTCAGCTTGCTTAAGGTCAAATCAAATCAAATTGTATTTGTCACATACACATGGTTAGCAGATGTTAATGCGAGTGTAGCGAAATGCTTGTGCTTCTAGTTCCGACAATGCAGTAATAACCAACAAGTAATCTAGCTAACAATTCCAAAACTACTACCTTATAGACACAAGTGTAAGGGGATAAAGAATATGTACATAAAGATATATGAGTGATGGTACAGATCAGCATAGGCAAGATACAGTAGATGGTATTGAGTACAGTATATACATGAGATGAGTATGTAAACAAAGTGGCATAGTTAAAGTGGCTAGTGATACATGTATTACATAAAGATGCAGTCGATGATATAGTCAGTGTGTTGGCAGCAGCCACTCAATGTGAGTGGTGGCTGTTTAACAGTCTGATGGCCTTGAGATAGAAGCTGTTTTTCAGTCTCTCGGTCCCAGCTTTGATGCACCTGTACTGACCTCGCCTTCTGGATGATAGCGGGGTGAACAGGCAGTGGCTCGGGTGGTTGTTGTCCTTGATGATCTTTATGGCCTTCCTGTGACATTGGGTGGTGTAGGTGTCGTGGAGGGCAGATAGTTTGACCCCTGTGATGCGTTGTGCAGACCTCACTACCCTCTGGAGAGCCTTACGGTTGTGGGCGGAGCAGTTGCCGTACCAGGCGGTGATACAGCCCGACAGGATGCTCTCGATTGTGCATCTGTAGAAGTTTGTGAGTGCTTTTGGTGACAAGCCAAATTTCTTCAGCCTCCTGAGGTTGAAGAGGCGCTGCTGCGCCTTCTTCACAATACTGTCTGTGTGGGTGGACCAATTCAGTTTGTCTGTGATGTGTACGCCGAGGAACTTAAAACTTACTACCCTCTCCACTACTGTTCCATCGATGTGGATAGGGGGGTGTTCCCTCTGCTGTTTCCTGAAGTCCACAATCATCTCCTTAGTTTTGTTGACGTTGAGTGTGAGGTTATTTTCCTGACACCACACTCCGAGGGCCCTCACCTCCTCCCTGTAGGCCGTTCGTCGTTGTTGGTAATCAAGCCTACCACTGTTGTGTCGTCCGCAAACTTGATGATTGAGTTGGAGGCGTGCGTGGCCACGCATTCGTGGGTGAACAGGGAGTACAGGAGAGGGCTCAGAACGCACCCTTGTGGGGCCCCAGTGTTGAGGATCAGCGGGGTGGAGATGTTGTTGCCTACCCTGCAGCCTTGCGAGGGTTGACACGTTTAAATGTTTTCCTCACGTCAGCTGCAGTGAAGGAGAGTCCGCATGTTTTGGTTGCGGGCCGTGTCAGTGGCACTGTATTGTCCTCAAAGCGGGCAAAAAAGTTATTTAGTCTGCCTGGGAGCAAGACATCCTGGTCCGTGACGGGGCTGGTTTTCTTTTTGTAATCCATGATTGACTGTAGACCCTGCCACATACCTCTTGTGTCTGAGCCGTTGAATTGAGATTCTCCTTTGTCTCTATACTGACACTTAGCTTGTTTGATTGCCTTGCGGAGGGAATAGCTACACTGTTTGTATTCGGTCATGTTTCCGGTCACCTTGCCCTGATTAAAAGCTGTGGTTCGCGCTTTCAGTTTCACGCAAATGCTGCCATCAATCCACGGTTTCTGGTTTGGGAACGTTTTAATCGTTGCTATGGGAACGACATCTTCAACGCATGTTCTAATGAACTCGCTCACCGAATCAGCGTATTCGTCAATGTTGTTGTTTGATGCAATACGAAACATATCCCAGTCCACGGGATGGAAGCAGTCTTGGAGTGTGGAATCAGATTGGTCGGACCAGCGTTGAACAGACCTCAGAAACTAAAACAAGAAGTTCCCGCGCTGTCTGTAGGCAGGATCAACAAAATGGAGTCGTGGTCAGCTTTTCCGAAAGGAGAGCGGGGCAGGGCCTTATATGCGTCGCGGAAGTTAGAATAGCAATGATCCAAGGTTTTTCCAGCCCTGGTTGCGCAATCGATATGCTGATACAATTTAGGGAGTCTTGTTTTCAGATTAGCCTTGTTAAAATCCCCAGCTACAATGAATGCAGCCTCAGGATATATGGATTCCAGTTTGCAAAGAGTCAAATAAATTTCGTTCAGAGCCATCGATGTGTCTGCTTGGGGGGGAATATATACGGCTGTGATTATAATCAAAGAGAATTCCCTTGGTAGATAATGCGGTCGACATTTGATTGTGAGGAATTCTAAATCAGGGGAACAAAAGGACTTGAGTTCCTGTATGTTGTTGTGGCCACACCACGTCTCGTTAACCATGAAGCATACGCCCCCGCCCCTCTTCTTACCAGAAAGATGTTTGTTTCTGTCGGCGCGATGCGTGGAGAAACCAGCTGGCTTTTTGCGAGACTGTCCTTGAAAGAGATTAAGGGACATTTTGTTTTTGCCATTCTTATCTAATTTCTGTGCGCATGCAATGTGGCTGACTGGACAAATCACACCTATGAGTAGCTGCAATTTGGCAGTAGGCCCAGACCGTGTTTTGAGAACAAACGAAAGATCTGTTTCAAGGTATCAGATTAGAGAAAGAATCCTCGTGATGTGTTGGTCTGTCACGTTATGAAACCGTATTGGTGGGTAACATGGATGAAACAAAACGGTAATGATGAATGAATTATGCCAAATCATGCAAATATAACTTGTCTGTGTATAGCCGTATATAAGACAACGGTTGGGACTGCCAAGTTTTTCTGACAGACATGTGTACTATGCTGCATTGAGTTGGTTGGAACCTCTCCAGCACGCTGACAAATAAACAATTATTCAGTTAAGATTGAGTGTCCCTGTGTAAGAATTAGTTATGGATTTTTGTACCCCCTCTCCTAGAATTATTTTTGCATCTCAGCCATATCTGTCAATCGGATTGTTTTTTATTCGACAGAATTGGCTGTAGGGCAAACTGTATTTCATGGGAAGCGGGTGACAGCTATCAGCCTTCAAACTGTTACGATCAATAGGTTTCCTGTAAAGATCAGTATATAGAACATTATCCTCACACAAAATCGGAAGATCAAGGAAACTGATTTGATGTGCGTGACAGATGTGTGTCAGATCTCAGGCGCTCAGAACAAGTGTTTTTGTTCCCAACCTGGCCCTCACATTAATTTTTCATCTTATGTCAAACGTAATATCGCCAACCAATGATATTGCTGTATTTATACATTGCATGTTATATAAATGTCATATTAGCATTTGTTTAATTCAATTTTCAAATTATCAAGTCCAATTTGTTCAAACATCTTAACATCTTTATTAAGCAAATAACATTATAAATAAAAAAAGTGCATAGAAAAATTAAACGGGTTTAGAAATATGTATACAATTATTTACAAACTCAGGGTTTATTTGTACAAGGTAACAAAGACAAGTTCACACATATTTTCATGTCTTTTACACTTTGTTATACTTTAAAATAACCCTACCATATAGAACATACAGCTTTCTGAACCAGTTCTGGGAGAGATCGTCATGGTAACTTCAGGTTTACAACTAGTGCTTTGTATGCTTCATCGAACACACAGGCCAGCTCTGCAGGACATTAAAACCACGTTACTCTTATTATATTGTCATCATCCTCTTTTTTGCATTAGTATTCTTTAACATCTGTCAGAACAACTGAGGTAGAATCCTGGCAAGAGGTTAGGGAGTGGAGTGGGCATAGAGAAACCTGCTCTGAGCGGTGTTACAACATCAGGTTTTCAGCGAAAAAGGAAGCTAGGTTAAGGATAGCCGTATCCCTGAAAAAGATGCATCCTGTTATTGGCAAACTCTGCTAAGGGTGTAGATGATTGACAAATGGGAATACAGGCTCCATCTCACTGATTGGTCGCACAGGCTGGTGGGTTTAAGCTCTTCCTTACTGGGTATTATATTTCAAAAGGACAGTGCTCATTTCCTTTAGAATATTATCTGTACCTTGAAGGGTTCTCTGTAGCACGCAGATGGGAAGAACAGCATGACTCGAATGCTTGATATTCTCCTGTTATATGGCCTGCCGATACTAAGGCCTGCTGTACTTTCTCCATGAAAATTCTACCAGAACAAAGAAATACAATCAAAAACAATTAAAAAATACCTGCTTTAGAACAATGTCTTGTGTAAAGGCTGAAATGTAATACACAACTGTCCTCAAACATCAAGGTTCAAATAAGAGAAAGAAGAAGTAACAAAGTAAACAAAAAGAGGAAACGAGGGGAGGAGGATTTCCCACTAGACCACCATTTATACAAAGCACAGCTAGTTTCACCAGTCCAAAATCTGAACAGAAACATGAATAAATACAACTATTCTAGAGCTCAAGCAATCTCTTATTGTAAAGATGTGAACAACAGGGTGTACATTTGATGTCCTAATATGTCTGACTGAACTGACTGACAGCGTTGTCTAAAGTTGTATGACAGCAAATGTTAAGGTGCTGAGTGCATTCTCTCCCTATCTTGGTTTTACACCAAGACATTATTATCTCTTAAAGCTATCCTACTGAGCAACATACAGTACAGTACTGGCCTAATGCTATGCTTGAGATCTCCAGTGCACAGGGGAGCTGTCAGTCCACAGTCAGGTATATATAGAATTTATAACACATCTCTTAGTGGTGTAACATGGACAGTGTTCCACGCTTTGTGGATGGCAGAGAATGTCAGAAGGAGAAGTCAGTACTTTGTTAACTCCAGTGACTGTTGAGAAATATAGAGTCTGGATTTTGTTAATTCACTAAAGATGTGCAACTGTTGCAAAGAAGTAGGCCTAATATTATTGCAAAAGGTAATCAGCATTTGCCATGATAGTAATAAAATATATTTTTAAATAAAAAAAGAGCTACACTCATCACTCTTGGATTGGGTAGTGTTTGCTACATGCAAAAATGGTGAAGGGAAAGTTCTTAAAGATATGATTTAGCTGCAGCAAACTTTAAGGGTGACACTGTTATCTAACCGTTTAACTGAACATAATGGAGGTCTCTTCCCCGGTCTGTGTGACAGGGGAGTGGAGAATGGATAGAAAAATAGGTATTATTTGGTGGGTCTCTGACCTAGGAGCCACAAAGTCTATGGCACATCATATCTAGCACCATGGTTCTCTGAACAGTCAACGGAAAGCAAATATGTACAACCTGACGCATGATGAGCACTGTGAAATATAATTTCAAATAAATAAAACAATGATTAATAAATCAAGTAAAGATGGAGATATGGCTAAGGGATCAACTAGAGAGGATGGAGCCAACATGATTATGGGTGTCGAAATTAAAAATCTCCCCCTGCCCCCCCAACAAAAAAAGATGAGGAATCTCTCGAAGTCTAGCTTTTCTGGTCCACCCTTATTTCAACAGAAAGTGCTTGACGTTATGGCGTCAAGGAAAATACCTTCATGCAACATAGAACCAGCATGACCACAATATGCGTTCAGTATCCTGTTCTCAAGAAAAAACCACACGCTATAACGGTAGCTACTTCCGCTCTCTTCTGTGGCGAACTTGCCCAACCTCTGGCAGATGCATATTGGTTAGGAGCCAATGTGAGCTTATGGATGCATGTCCCTGTGTGGCGGTCCTCTTCCCTCTTGCTCCCCATCTCCTGGCCCTGGTTCCTCTCCCAGTCTCTTCGTAGTGGCTCATCTTCCCCTGTATTTTCTCCTCCCCCACCTCCCAACCCAGTAAAACCTTAATTTAAGGCTTTTAACCTCTTCCTCTGTTGCCTCTGCTCTCACCCCGTTCCCTTGTGCCTTGTTTCCCCTGCAGAGACTGTGGCAGTACCAAGTCCTCCTCCTGCCCCTAGTTGAGGAAGCGTCTGCATTTCCGGGCCCCGCAGTTGCAGTTGAGCTTGCTTGCTGGGTCTTCGATGGGGAACTTGTAGTCGTAGGTGAGCTCCTCGCCCCGGTAGATCTTGCGCAAGGCGAAGATGACGATGTGCTTCTGGCCCTCCACGTTGATGACGCGCGAGTAGCAGTTGGGCTCGCACGAGTGGTTGATGAAGCGTGCCGCATTGCCGTGCATGGTGGCGTCCACCACGTCAAAGTCGTCGATACGGAACATGTAGCAGCCGATACCCTGTGGAGGAAGGAGGGAAAAGAGACAGGGCACTTAGTTTTAGTTTAACATGTATTATGTTGACCTCCCGGGTGGCGCAGTGGTTAAGGGCGCTGTACTGCAGCGCCAGCTGTGCCACCAGACCCCCTGGGTTCGCCCCCAGGCTCTGTCGTAACCGGTCGCGACCGGGAGGTCCGTGGGGCAATGCACAATTGGCCTAGCGTCGTCCGGGTTAGGGAGGGGTTGGCCGGTAGGGATTTCCTTGTCTCATCGCGCACCAGCGACTCCTGTGGCGGGCCGGGCGCAGTGCGCGCTAACCAAGGTTGCCAGGTGCACAGTGTTTTCTCCGACACATTGGTGCGGCTGGCTTCCGGGTTGGATGCTAAGCACTGCGGCTTGGTTGGGTTGTGTATCGGCGGACGCATGACTTTCAACCTTCGTCTCTCCCGAGCCTGTACGGGAGTTGTGGAGATGAGACAAGATAGTAGCTACTAAAAACAATTGGATACCACGAAATTGGGGAGAAAACGGGGTAACATTTTAAAAAACATGTATTATGTTGGTACAATAACATTCAAGCCCACAATTAGTGGACTTAAAAAAGTCCACCAACTAAGGTCTCGTTGGGACAAACCATAGGGCTTATGTCGTCTCAAACACACTCTGGACTGATTGATCTCACCTTGCCATCGTAATACTTCTCTCGCTTGTCTGTGAGCACTGAGCGAATGACGATGCCGGCATACTCGATGACCATCTCCTGAGCATCGATGTTCCTCTTGCAGAACAGACCTCGGCCGTGGATAGCAGACCTACACCAGAGAGATGTCAGAAGAGGTTCAAGTATGAACAACAGTTGGCTATTAAAAAGATGCAATGGATCACATTTTATTATCTGAGTCAATGGAAATTCATGTTACTCATTTTGCAGCAGAATAACAGAATAGCAGAAAAGGGAGAGGCAGGAAATATAAAGCATGCCTCAGTCCCTAGTTTGCTGTGATAGCTGTAGTGCAGTGGTTCCCAAACGTTCTATAGTCCCGTACCCCTCCAAACATTCAACATCCAGCTGCGTACCCCATCTAGCATCAGGGTCAGCGCACTCCAAAGTTTTTTGCAATCATTGTAAAGCCTGCCACACACAAACACACTATACGATACATTTCTTAAACATAAGAATGAGTGTGAGTTTTTGTCACACCCCAGCTCGTGGTAAGTGACAAAAAGCTCTTATAGGACCATGGCACAAATAATAATCAATATTTCTCTCTTTATTTAACCATCTTACATATAAAACCTTATTTGTTCATCGAAAATTGTCAATACCTCACCACAGGTTGAGAAGGGTGTGCTTGAAATTATGCACATAACTCTGCAATGTTGGGTTGTATTGGAGTCGGTCTTAAATCATTTCACACAGTCTGCTTGTATTTTGTTTTCATGCTAGTGAGGGCCGAGAATCCACTCTCACATAGGTACGTGGTTGCAAAGGGCATCAGTGTCTTAACAGCGTGGTTTGCCAAGGCAGGATACTCTGAGCGCAGCCCAATCCAGAAATCTGGCAGTGGCTTCTGATTAAATTCGATTTACACAGAACCGCTTGTTGCTCTTCTTCAGATATCAGTAAGTTGATTGGAGGCAGGGCATGAAAGGGATAACGAATCCAGTTATTTGTGTCATCGGTTTCAGGAAAGTACTTGCGTAATTGCACATCCAACTCACTCAGGTGCTTCGCTATATCACATTTGACATTGTCCGTAAGCTTGAGTTCTTTCGCACACAAAAAAATCATACAATGATGGAAAGACCTGTGTGTTGTCCTTGTTAATGCAGACAGAGAAGAGCTCCAACTTCTTAATCATAGCCTCAATTTTGTCCCGCACATTGAATAGTTGCAGAGAGCCCCTGTAATCCTAGATTCGGATCATTCAGGCAAGAAAAAACATCACCCAGATAGGCAAGTCGTGTGCGAAACTCGTCATCATGCAAGCGGTCAGACAAGTGAAAATTATGGTCAGCAAAGAAAACATTAAGTTCGTGTCAATACTTTGCCCCATGCATATAATTGGTAGATTTAGATAGTGTTCTCTAAAGTTTCTAAAACTGTTAAAATTATGTCTGAGTATAACAGAACTGATATGGCAGGCGAAACCCCGAGGACAAACCACCCCCCCCCCAAAAAAAATCTGTTTACCACTGTTTTCAATGGCAAGTACTATTATTATAAGCCCAAGTCCTCCCAAATTGCAGTTCCTAGGGCTTCCACTAGATGTCAACAGTCTTTAGTTATATTTTGAGGCTGGTTTTTGGAAAAAAATGACCCAGAAATTGTAGTGGTTCTAGGTGGCTCCCATTTTGGCTGTAGTGTTTCCAAGTGGGTGGAGGAAAGCGCGTTTTCTTATTTATCTCCGGTAATGAACATACTATTCTCGGTCTTAAATTGTATAGTTTATTTGCGTATTAGGATACCTAAGGTTTGATTATAAATGTTGTTTGACTTGTTTGGAAAAGTTTATTAGTAACGTTTGGGATTCATTTTGTATGCATTTTGATGGAGGGAAACACGATGGATTATTGACTGAAGCACGCCAGCTAAACTGAGTTTTTATGGATACAAAGAAGGACATTATCGAACAAAAGGACCATTTGTGATCTTTTGGAGTGCCAACAGAAGATCAAATGTAAGGCATTTTTTATATCGCTATTTCTGACTTTCATGTCGCACCTGCCTGGTTGAAATATGTTTTTCATGTGTTGGTATGCAGGGCGCTGTCCTCAGATAATCGCATGGTTTGCTTTCACCATAAAGCCTTATTGAAATCTTACACGGCGGCTGGATTAACAACAAGTTAGGCTTTATTTTGATGTACTACACTTGTATTTTCATGAATATTAAATATTATGGTAATTTAATTTGAATTTGGCGCTCTGCAATTTCACCGGACGTTGTCGAGGTGTCCTGCTAGCAGCACGCCTTTCCCAAATTAACAAAGTTAACCATTTTCACTGTAGTGTCCAAAACGTCTTCAAGCTGTCAGGCATTCCCTTGGCAGCAAGAGCCTCTCAGTGGATGCTGCAGTGAGCAACTGTTTGCACGCGTTATCACTCCACTGTGTCTCCCTGTCATGGCTTTTGCACCATCAGTACAGATACCAGTTAACACAGTGTCCAAAGAGGGGCCAGAAGTATACAGAATGGTGTCGTCTGCGTAGAGGTGTACCAGAGAATCACCAGCAACAAGAGCAACATAATTGATGTATACAGAGAAGAGAGTCGGCCCGAGGATTGAACCCTGTGGCACCCCCAGAGACAGCCAGAGGTCCGGACAACAAGCCCTCCGGTTTGACACACTGAACTCTATCAGAGAAGCAGTTGGTAAACCAGGCGAGGCAATCATTTGAGAAACCAAGGCTGTCGAGTCTGCCAATAAGAATGTGGTGATTGACAGAGTCTAAAGCCTTGGCCAGGTCGATGAATACGGCTGCATAGTAATGTCTCGTATCGATGGCGGTTATGATGTCGTTTAGGACCTTGAGCGTGGCTGAGGTGCACCCATGACCAACTCTGAAACCAGATTGCATAGCGGAGAAGGTACGGTGGGATTCGAAATGGTCGGTAATCTGTTTGTTAATTAATTGTAACTACCCATCCCGGATCCAGGAGCGTTGTCATCAACTGACACTAATTAGCATAACGCAACGGACATAAATATTACTAGAAAATATTCATATTCGTGAAATCACAAGTGAAATATATTGAAACAGTTTAGCCTTTTGTTAATCACCCTGTCATCTCAGATTTTGAAATTATGCTTTACAGCCAAAGCAAGACAAGCATTTGTGTTTACCTTTGATGAGCTGCGGATGTTTTCACTCACAAGACTCCCAGTTAGATAGCAAATGTTCCTTTTTTCCAAAAATATTATTTTTGTAGCCGAAATACCTCCGTTAGTTCTTCACGTTTGGCTGAGAATTCGACCGGAAATTGCGGTCACGACAACGGCGAAAAATATTCAAAATTAGCTCCGTAATATCGACAGAAACATGGCAAACGTTGTTTATAATCAATCCTCAAGGTGTTTTTCAAATATCTATTCAATAATATATCAACTGGGACAGGTGGCTTCTTAGTAGGAAAGAGAGAAACAATGGCCCCATTTGTCTCTTACGCACAAAACACTTTGAGAGACTCCAGCTGACCACTGACGTAATGTTGACGTTCAGGCTCATTTTTCAAAATAAAAGCCTGAATCTATGTATTGTGACACTAGACACATTAGGGAAGCCATAGAAAAAGGAATCTGGTTGATATCTCATTCACTGCTCAATAGGGACGCATAGGAACGCAGAGCTTTCTAAATAAGAGTCCCTTCCTGATTGGATTTTCTCAGGCTTTCGCCTGTAATATCAGTTATGTTATACTCACAGACAATATTTTTACAGTTTTGGAAACTTTAGAGTGTTTTATATCCTAAGCTGTCAATTATATGCATATTCTAGCATCTTGTCCTGACAAAATAGCCTGTTTACTTTGGGAACGTTATTTTTCCAAAAATGAAAATAGTGCCCCCTAGATTCAACAGGTTAACCTCTCTGGGATATGTGGGACGGTAGCGTCCCACCTGGCCAAAAGACAGAGAAAATGCAGAGCGCCAAATTCAAATAAATTCCTATAAAATCAAACGCTCATGAAATCACACATGTAAGATACCAAATTAAAGCTACATGTGTTGTGAATCCAGCCAACATGACAGATTTCAAAAAGGCTTTTCGGCGAAAGCAAACGATGCTATTATCTAAGGATAGCACCTCCGTTAAACAAAAGAGAGAAAATATATTTCAACCCTGCACGTGAGACAAAACGCAGAAATAAAATATAAATCATGCCTTACCTTTGACGAGCTTCTTCTGTTGGCACTCCAATATGTCCCATAAACATCACAAATGGTCCTTTTGTTCAATTAATTGCGTCCATATATATCCAAAATGTCAATTTATTTGGCGCGTTTGATCCAGAAAAACACCGGTTCCAACTTGCGCAACGTGACAACAAAATATCTCAAAGGTTACCTGTAAACTTTGCCAAAACATTTAAACTACTTTTGTAATACAACTTTAGGTATTTTTTAAAGTAAATAATTTATCAAATTGAAGACGGGATGATCTGTGTTCAATACAAGAAGAAAACAAACTGACGCTAGCTTTCTGGTCACGCGCCTCTATCAAACAGTATACATGAAGTGACCCTCGTTTTGAACAGGGCTACTTCTTCATTAAACAAAGGAAAAACCTCAACCAATTTCTAAAGACTGGGGACATCCAGTGGAAGCGGTAGGAACTGCAAGCAAGTCCCTTAGAAAATCTGGATTCCCAATGAAACCTCATTGAAAAGAGAGTGATCTCCAAAAAAAAAATCTGAATGGTTTGTCCTCAGTGTTTCGCCTGCTACATAAGTTCTGTTATACTCAAAGACATGATTCAAACAGTTTTAGAAACTTCCAAATCTACTAATAATAGTTATATCTTATCTTCTGGGGATGAGTAGCAGGCAGTTGAATTTGGGCATGCTTTTCATCCAAAATTCCAAATGCTGCCCCCTATCCTAGAGAAGTGAACTAACCTCCAGACGAGCTCCAATGCCATACAACGCTCCTTCCATGGCCTCCAACTGCTCTTAAATGCAGGGAAAACTAAATGCATGCTATTCAACAGATCACTGCCCACACCTGCTAGCCTGTCCAGCATCACTACTCTGGACGGCTCGGACTTAGAATACGTGGACAACTACAAATACCTAGGTGTCTGGTTAGACTGTAAACTCTCCTTCCAGACTCACATTAAGCATCTCCAATCCAAAATTAAATCTAGAATTGGCTTCCTATATCGCAACAAAGCATCCTTTACTCATGCTGCCAAACATACCCTCGTGAAACTGACCATCCTACCGATCCTCGACTTCAGTGATGTCATCTATAAAAAATCCCCCAACACTCTACTCAACAAACTGGATGCAGTCTATCACAGTGGCATCCGTTCTGTCACTAAAGCCCCATACACTACCCACCATTGCGACCTGTACGCTCTCGTTGGTTGGCCCTCGCTTCATACTCGTCGCCAAACCCACTGGCTACAGGTTATCTACAAGTCTCTGCTTGGTAAAGCCCCGCCTTATCTCAGCTCACTGGTCACCATAGCAGCACCCACTCGTAGCACGCGCTCCAGCAGGTATATCTCACTGGTCACCCCCAAACCAAATTCCTCCTTTGGTTGCCTTTCCTTCCAGTTGTCTGCTGCCAATGACTGGAACGAACTGCAAAATCTCTGAAGCTGGAGACTCATGTCTCCCCACTAGTTTTCAGCACCAGCTATCAGAGCAGCTCACAGATCACTGCACCTGTTCATAGCCCATCTATCTACCTACCTCATCCCCATACAGTATTTATTTATTTTACTCCTTTGCACCCCAGTATCTCTACTTGCACATTCATCTTCTGCACATCTACCATTCCAGTGTTTAATTGCTATATTGTAATTACTTCACCACCATGGCCTATTTATTGCCTTAACTCCATTATCTAACCTCATTTGCACTCGCTGTATATAGACTTTTTGTTTTCTTTTGTTCTACTATGTTTTGTTTATTCCATGTGTAACTCTGTGCTGTTGTATGTGTCGAATTGCTATGCTTTATCTTGGCCAGGTAGCAGTTGCAAATGAGAACTTGTTCTCAACTAGCCTACCTGGTTAAATAAAGGGGGAAAAATAAAACCTACATGAGCAGCAGAATTCCCGTGAGAGAGTAACGGTTAATGTGATTGGATGTTAATTTTTGACATTGTGTTGTTATTTTACTTAACACTAGATAGTTTAATTTTATTTTTGGCAGTGAAACGAGGCTACTCAGGCGAGAAAAAAACCTCACCCAAATGTATAGCCACGTTGGAAAATATAAATGGACTGTTTGAAAATGTGAAAAAAAAAGTGAACCCACATTTTTATTTAGCGTACCCCCGATGAAATTGCGCGTACCCCAGTTTGGGAAAATCTGCTGTAAAGAACCACAGTGACTGCTTCCTGTCAAGACAGACCGCAAATTACCTTTGTGGGGTCAGTTTCCACCCCACTGAGAAACGCATGAGCTCTTTAGCCCAGAATCATGATCATAGTCACAGGCTCTGTCCATAGTTTTGGCTTTGACCAGGACGAGTTGTGTGCTGACCTGTACACGCCTACAGCCTCCTTCGATGTCCTTTCCAGATGTCTGAAGCGCATGGCCATGGGGAGCTCCAAGCTCGTTGCACGTCTAGGAGAAAAGGGATAAGCAGAGAAGATGATGTGCTTCTGACCTTTCACGTTGAACTCTGAGAAAAGAGTCACTAGAGACTAAGACAAGAGGGTAGAACACATTTGTAACGTTGCTTGATTGGGGGAGGTAGTTGCAGAAATGACAGAATGGTTTAGTCCAACCACAAAGATCACTTTAGGGGAGTTACAAATACAGGAATGGACAATATTTCAATAGTGAATTAGTCACAGCTATAAAAACGATTGTGTAAACCTGTAGCTGTACAGCTGGCTCCTTTGTTACTCATCAGGCTGAACAAATACATTGATATGTCTACCAATTTATAAATGGATCAGTTGTTGATGTGAAAGTTGTTTTTCAAAGGAACAACATTTGCGGCCATGTTCAACAAGTTCTAAGAATGTTCCGCTAGACAAGATATTTTATGGACTAGCTACTGCAGTATTTAAGCCAAAGTTCCCTTTTTTAAGATATTAGCTAGCTTCCTTTGCGATGGCCAGCATACAATAACTCTGTAATCTGACCTTGTGGATTTGAGTGGGACTTCATCCTCCTCCTCATCGTAGGGGTTGGTGTCAGGGAGCTGGCGGTGCTGGGAAGCCAGGAAGTTGAACATGTCGAAGGTGGACTTCCTGTTAGACAGGAACAAGGTGTTACGTAAAATTTTACAGTATGCAGACTTTCTTTATCATAGTTATTTTGCCCAGCACTGGTGTAGAATTTGGGATGTGGACATCACCCACACACTCTTCATATGTTAATGAAAGGAGCAGCATAGATGTCATACAGGTCTTATTTCCAGCTTACTCAGACTGTGGAGTTGGAGTTCACACTCACATCGAAATACAACAACCACAGACATCCTTTGTTCCTCTAAACCTGACAGCTGTCTACATTCAAAACAGACATTTCACCAATACTCCACACAGAGACTAGCTTCCACTTTGAAGTTGAAAACCACCTACAGAGGGGAAAACCCAGATTCTTTAAACATTTGCTAGACTTTAGTGCTATGGGTTGACCAACTGCAAGGTGAGGACAAAATAATACCGGTTCCCACCATTACACTTGTGGTGATTTGTGGTGACACTACCGTTCAAACGTTTGGGGTCACTTAGAAATGTTCTTGCTTTTGAAAGAAAAGCAATTTTTTTGTCCATTGAAATAACATAAAATTGATTAGAAATACAGTGTAGACATAGTTAATGTTGTAAATACTATTGTAGGTGGAAATGGCTGATATTTTATGGAATATCTACATAGGCGTACAGAGGCCCATTATCAGCAACCATCACTCCTGTGTTCCAATGGCACGTTGTGTTAGCTAATCCAAGTTCATAATTTTAAAAGGCTAATTGATCATTAGAAAACCCTTTAGCAATTATGTTAGCACAGCTGAGAATTGTTGTTCTGATTAAAGAAGCAATAAAAATGGCCTTCTTTAGACTAGTTGAGTATCTGGAGCATCAGCATTTGTGGGTTCGATTACAGGCTCAAAACGGCCAGAAACAAATAACTTTCTTCTGAAACTCGTCAGTCTATTATTGTTCTGAGAAATGATGGCTATTCCATGCGCGAAATTGCCAAGAAACTGAAGATCTGGTACAAGCTGTGTACTACTCCCTTTACAGAACAGCACAAACTGGCTCTAACCAGAAAAGAAAGAGTGGGAGGCCCCGGTGCACAACAGAGCAAGAGGACAAGTACATTAGTGTCTCTAGTTTGAGAAACAGACGCCTCACAAGTCCTCAACAGTCAGCTTCAATAAACAGTACCCGAAAAACACCAGTCTCAACGTCAGCAGTGAAGTGGCGACTCCGGGACGCTGGCCTTCTAGGCAGAGGACCTCTTGCTCAGTTGTGCACTGGGGCCTCCCACTCTTTCTATTCAACAGTCATTTTCAACATTAACAATGTATTTCTGATCAATTTGATGCTATTTAAATGGACACATTTTTGTTGCTTTTCTTTCAAAAACAAGGACATTTCTAAGTGACCCCAAACTTTTGAACAGTAGTGTACATGCAAATTAATATTAATACCGTTAATACCATCCTAATGTCCTAGCCGTGTCTGAATCCTGGCTTAGGAAGGCCACTAAAAATTCTGAAATTTCCATCCCCAACTACAACATTTTCCACCAAGATAAAACTGCCAAAGGGTGTGGAGTTGCAATCCACTGTCTGCAGAGTTCTGTCATGCTATCCAGGTCTGTGCCCAAACAGTTCAAGCTTCTACTTTTAAAAATCCACCATTCTAGAAATAAGTCTCTGACTGTTGCCGCTTGTTATAGACACCCCTCAGCCCCCAGCTGTGCCCTGGACATCATATGTGAATTAATTGCCCCCCATTTATCTTCAGAGTTCATAATGTTAGGTGACCTAAACTGGGATATGCTTAACACACCGGCCGTCCTACAATCTAAGGTAGATGCCGTCAATCTCACACAAATTATCAAGGCACCTACCGGGTACAACCCTAAATCAGTAAACACGGGCACCCTCATATATATCATCCTGACCAACCTGCCCTCTAAATACACCTCTGCTGTCTTCAACCTGGATCTCAACGATCACGGTCTCATTACCTGCGTCCGTAATGGATCCTCGGTCAAATGACCACCCCTCATCACTGTCAAACGCTCCCTAAAACACTTCAGCGAGCAGGCCTTTCTAATAGACCTGGCCCGGGTATCCTGGAAGGATATTGACCTCATTCCATCAGTAGGATGCCTGGTTATTCTTTAAAAAGTGCTTTCCTCACCATCTTAAATAAGCATGCCCCACTCAAAAAATGTTGAACTAAGAAAAGAAAAAGCCCATGGTTCACTCCAGACTTGAATGCCCTTGACCAGCACAAAAACATCCTGTGGCGTACTGCATGAGCATCAAATAGCCCCTGTGATATGCAACTTTTCAAGGAAGTTAGGAACCAATATACACAGGCAGTCAGAAACGCAAAGGATAGCTTTTTCAAACAGAAATTTGCATCCTGTAACACAAACTCCAAAACGTTCTGGGACACTGTAAAGTTCATGGAGAATAAGAGCACCTCCTCCCAGCTGCCCACTGCACTGAGGCTAGGAAACACTGTCACCACCGATAAATCTACGATAATCTAGAATTTCAATAAGCACTTTTCTACGTCTGGCCATGCTTTCCACCTGGCAACTCCTACCCCGGTCAACAGCTCTGCAACCCCAACCTGCCCACTTTCTCCTTCACCCAAATCCAGATAGCTGATGTTCTGAAAGCGCTGCAAAATTTGGACCCCTACAGATCAGCTGGGCTAGACAATCTGGACCCTCTCTTTCTAAAACTATCCGCCGCAATTGTTGCAACCCCTATTACACCTCTCTTTCGTATCGTCTGAGATCCCTAAAGATTGAAAGCTGCCGCGGTCATCCCCCTCTTCAAAGGGGGAGACAATGTAGACCCAAATACAAACTGTTACAGGCCTATATCTATACTACCCTGCATGCCTTTCTAGTCTTTGAAGGACAAGTTAACAAGCAGATCACCGACCATTTTGAATCCCACCGTACCTTCTCCGCTATGCAATCTGGTTTCCGAGCTGGTCATGGGTGCACCTCAACAACGCTCAAGGTCCTAAACGATATCATAACCGCCATCGATAAAAGACAATACTGTGCAGGCTTCTTCATCGACCTGGCCAAGGCTTTCGAATCTGTCAATCACCACATTCTTATCGGCAGACTCAATAGCCTTGGCTTCTCAAATGACTGCCTCGCCTGGTTCACCAACTACTTCTCAGATTGAGTTCAGTGTGTCAAATCAGAGGGCCTGTTGTCCAGACCTCAGGCAATCTATGTGGGTGCCACAGGGTTCAATTCTCGGGCCGACTCTTTTCTCTGTATACATAAATGATGTTGCTCTTGTTGTTGGTGATTCTCTGATCCACCTCTACGCAGATGACATCATTCTGTATACATCTGGCCATTCTTTGGGCACTGTGTTAACAAACCTCCAGAAGAGCTTCAATGTCATACAACACTCCTTCCGTGGCCCCCAACTGCTCTTAAATGCAAGTAAAACTAAATGCATGCTCTTCAGCCCGATAGCTGCCCGCACCTGCCTGCCCGTCTAGCATTACTACTCTGGACGGTTCTGACTTAGAATGTGTTTTACATTTGCACACACTGTATATAGATTTTTCTATTGTGTTATTGACAGTAGTGTTGTTTGTGTCGCACTGCTTTGCATTTATCTTGGCCAGGTCGCAGATGTAAATGAGAACTTGTTCTCAACTGGCCTACTTGATTAAATAAAGGTGAAATATATATATATTTTTAACGGTAGTTGTTTTTTGCATACATCATCCAGGAGGATCCTCTTGATGGGGCTGTCCATATCGGCAGACTGTGATATGGCCATTTCTTGGAGAGACTCCTTCCCCTCCAGGAGACTGTCAAATATGACAACACCACCCACAACGAGTGTTGCTGTGCAGCTTCAATGTGGGACTCTTATGCTTCTCACTTTGCTTGGTGAGGTAGATTGCTGCTATAACTTGATGACACCTCACATACCTAACCATTTCCTTGGCTCTCTTGTAGAGTGTATCCATTGTTTTCAGTGCCATGATGTCCTTAACCTGTTAGAGCTCTAGGGGCGCTATTTCATTTTTGGATAAAAAACGTTCCCGTTTTAAGCGCGATATTTTGTCACGAAAAGATGCTCGACTATGCATATTCTTGACAGTTTTGGAAAGAAAACACTCTGAAGTTTCAGAATCTGCAAAGATTTTGTCTGTAAGTGCCCCAGAACTCATTCTACAGGCGAAACCAAGATGATGCATCACCCAGGAATTAGCAGAATTTCTGAAGCTCTGTTTTCCATTCTCTCCTTATATGGCTGTGATTGCGCAACGAATGAGCCTACACTTTCTGTCGTTCGCCCAAGGTCTTAGCAGCATTGTGACGTATTTGTAGGCATATCATTGGAAGATTGACCATAAGAGACTACATTTTCCAAGTGTCCGCCTGGTGTCCTGCGTCAAATTCGGTGCGCAATTGCCAGCTGCTTCTACTTTACCATTTGATTCAGGGGAGAAAGCATGTGTCCAAGAACGATGTATCAATGAAGAGATATGTGAAAAACACCTTGATGATTGATTCTAAACAACGTTTGCCATGTTTTCAGTCGATATTATGGAGTTAATTTGGAAAAAAGTTTGCGTTTTGAGGACTGAATTTATGGATTTTTTTTGGTAGCCAAATGTGATTTCTAATCTAAGCTATTTCTAATACACAAGGAATCTTTTTGGAAAAACTGAGTATCTGCTATCTAACTGAGAGTATCCTCATTGAAAACATCAGAAGTTCTTCAAAGGTAAATGATTTTATTTGAAGGCTTTTATGTTTTTGTTAATGTTGCGTGCTGGATGCTAACGCTAATGCTAACGCTAAATGCTAACGCGAAATGCTAACTCTAGCTAGCTACTTTTACACAAATTATTGTTTTCCTATGGTTGAGAAGCATATTTTGAAAATCTGAGATGACAGTGTTGTTTACAAAAGGCTAAGCTTGAGAGATGGCATATTTATTTCATTTCATTTGCGATTTTCATAAATAGTTAACGTTGTGTTATGCTAATGAGCTTGCTGATAGATTTACACAATCCTGGATACAGGGGTTTTTTCATAGCTAAACGTGACGCAGAAAACGGAGCGATTTGTCCTAAACAAATAATCTTTCAGGAAAAACTGAACATTTGCTATCTGAGAGTCTCCTCATTGAAAACATCTGAAGTTCTTCAAAGGTAAATTATTTTTTTGAATGCTTTTCTGTTTTTTTGTGTAAATGTTGCCAGCTGAATGCTAATGCTAAATGCTACGTTAGCCATCAATACTGTTACACAAATGCTTGTTTTGCAATGGTTGAGAAGCATATTTTGAAAATCTGAGATGACAGTGTTGTTAACAAAAGGCTAAGCTTGAGAGCTAGCATATTTATTTCATTTCATTTGCGATTTTCATGAATAGTTAACGTTGCGTTATGGTAATGAGCTTGAGTCTGTATTCACGAACCCGGATCCGGGATGGGGAGATCAGAATGGTTAAGGAGCAGATTCAACGCATGAGCAGCACAGCCTATGGGTGTGATGTGAGGGTAGGACTCCTCCCCTTTAGACCAAGCGGCCTTCATGTTCGCAACATTGTCTGTCACCAGTGCAAATACCTTCTGTGGTTCAAGGTCATTGATGACTGCCTTCAGCTCATCTGCAATGTAGAGACCAGTGTGTCTGTTGTCCCTTGTGTCTGTGCTCTTGTAGAATACTGGTTGAGGGGTGGAAAAGTAGTTAATTATTTCTTGCCCACGAACATTCAACCACCCATCAGAGATGACTGCAATACAGTCTGCTTTCTCTATGATTTGCTTGGCCTTCACTTGAACTCTGTTGAACTCCGCATCCAGCAAATTAGTAGATAAAGCATGTCTGGTTGGAGGGGTGTATGCTGTGCGAAGAACATTCAGAAATCTCTTCCAATACACATTGCCTGTGACCAGAGGTGAACCAGTTGCATACACAGCTCGAGCAAGACATTCATCAGCATTTCTCTGACTACGTTCCTCCATTGAGTCAAAAAAACTTCCAGGAGGACCATGAGCTGTTGCTATGGATAAGGTGTCTCATCATTTTCACCTCGAATAGGAGTAGAGGGACTTTTGTCAAAGGTAGCTTGTTGTGAGCACAGAGGGAACGTTATTCACTTTGCCAGATGATTTTTCATGTTTGTTGCATTCCTCACATACAGTGGGGCAAAAAAAGTATTTAGTCAGCCACCAATTGTGCAAGTTCTCCCACTTAAAAAGATGAGAGGCCTGTAGTTTTCATCATAGGTACACTTCAACAATGACAGACAAAATGAGAAGAAAAAAAATCCAGAAAATCACATTGTAGGATTTTTTATGAATTTATTTGCAAATTATGGTGGAAATTAAGTATTTGGTCAATAACAAAAGTTTCTCAATACTTTGTTATATACCCTTTGTTGGCAATGACAGAGGTCAAACGTCTTCACAAGGTTTTCACACACTGTTGCTGGTATTTTGGCCCATTCCTCCATGCAGATCTCCCCTAGAGCAGTGATGTTTTGGGACTGTTGCTGGGCAACACGGACTTTCAACTCCCTCCAAAGATTTTCTATGGGGTTGAGATCTTACGAAGCCACTCCTTCGTTGCCCGGGCGGTGTGTTTGGGATCATTGTCATGCTGAAAGACCGAGCCACGTTTCATCTTCAATGCCCTTGCTGATGGAAGGAGGTTTTCACTCAAAATCTCACGATACATGGCCCCATTCATTCTTTCCTTTACACAGATCAGTCGTCCTGGTCCCTTTGTGTTCTTTGGATGCAACTCAGCATTCTTTGTCCTCCAAACACGACGAGTTGAGTTTTTACCAAAAAGTTATATTTTGGTTTCATCTGACCATATGACATTCTCCCAATCTTCTTCTGGATCATCCAAATGCTCTCTAGCAAACTTCAGACGTGCCTGAACATGTACTGGCTTAAGCAGGGGGACACGTCTGGCACTGCAGGATTTGAGTCCCTGGCGGCGTAGTGTGTTACTGATGGTTGGCTTTGTTACTTTGGTCCCAGCTCTCTGCAGGTCATTCACTAGGTCCCCCCGTGTGGTTCTGGGATTTTTGCTCACTGTTCTTGTGATAATTTTGACCCCACGGGGTGAGATCTTGCGTGGAGCCCCAAATCGAAGGAGATTATCAGTGGTCTTGTATGTCTTCCATTTCCTAATAATTGCTCCCACAGTTGATTTCTTCAAACCAAGCTGCTTACCTATTGCAGATTCAGTCTTCCCAGCCTGGTGCAGGTCTACAATTTTGTTTCTGGTGTCCTTTGACAGCTCTTTGGTCTTGGCCATAGTGGAGTTTGGAGTGTGACTGAGGTTGTGGACAGGTGTCTTTTATACTGATAAGTTCAAACTGGTGCCATTAATACAGGTAACGAGTGGAGGACAGAGGAGCCTCTTAAAGAAGAAGTTACAGGTCTGTGAGAGCCAGAAATCTTGCTTGTTTGTAGATGACCAAATACTTATTTTCCACCTTAATTTGCAAATAAATTCATTAAAAATCCTACAATGTGATTTTCTGGATTTTTTTTCTGATTTTGTCTGTCATAGATGTCATCATTCATCTGTCATCATTTCCCAAGATGGCATAGCAGTTCAGACGTATTTTTGTCCTCGTCCTGTCATGTATATAAATATATAGATATATTTCCAACTTTTTTTCACATACATTTTTAATTTTCCAAAAACTCCGCTTCACCAATTTATATTTATATAAAAAAGTATTATTTACCTCAGATCTGTAATCCTCCGAGAGGCTAGCCAGAAATTAGCCAGAAGCTAGCCGGGAGCTAGCCAGAAGCTGGTCCAGAAGCTACTCTGAAGCTGGTTCAGAAGCTAGTGAGCTTATTTACTGGCTAATCGTTAGTACTCAGCTAACCACGGTTTGTGGTCATCGGCTGTCCTTTGGCTCGAGAATCTATCGCCAGTTTTGTACGGCGCGGTGCAGCGCGGCTCGGAACGGAACAGAACATACCGGATTTCGGCCGCTGGCTCTGGACATCCATACCTGGATCTCACAGCTAGCTAGCTGCTATCCGTGTGACTATCGGCTTTCGTCGATTCCGTAGCTAACATCAATTGTTCCGGAGCTAGCCAGCTGAAGAGTTCCATCAATCACTCCTGGGCTGCAGTCACCTACCCGGACCCGTTTTGCTGCCTACGCGGAGCCCCACCGGGCCTTCACAGTTGGACTGCCGACGTTGTCTACCCGAGGGAATTGTCCGGCTGGCTCCTCCGGCGCAACGTTGCCTGGGCGCCCATCTGCGGCCTGCTAGCCGCTGGCTATCTTATCAGCTGCTATCTGAATAGACAATCAGACAATTTTTATTTGATTTTTTATTTATTTTTCTTCTTGGGCCTCTATAACTATATCTATTGTTTTTATTTTTGTTGTTGTTGTGTTATTTGGATTAATCCCCTCTACCACACGGAAACCCACTAATCTACTGACGTTCGGAACGCAAGAGTTGGCTAATAACAGACCTCCATTCTATGCTAGCTTGCTCCTATGCTAGCTTGCTACCGATTTAGCTGTCTAAATCGCCGTGACCCCCAACCAACCTCTCCACTCACTGGACCCTTTTGATCACTCGACTGAGCATGCCTCTCCTTAATGTCAATATGCCCTGTCCATTGCTGTTCTGGTTAGTGTTTATTGGCTTATTTCACTGTAGAGCCTCTAGTCCTGCTCATTATACCTTATCCAACCTATTAGTTCCACCACCCACACATGCAATGACATCTCCTGGTTTCAATGATGTTTCTAGAGACCTCCACTGTATTCACATCCTACCTTACCTTTGTCTGTACATTATACCTTGATGCTATTTTATCGCCCCCAGAAACCTCCTTTTACTCTCTGTTCCAGACGTTCTAAACGACCAATTCTTATTGCTTTTAGCCGCACCCTTATTCTACTCCTACTCTGTTCCTCTGGCGATGTAGAGGTGAATCCAGGCCCTGCAGTGCCTAGCTCCACTCCTATTCCCCAGGCGCTCTCTTTTGACGACTTCTGTAACCGTAATAGCCTTGGTTTCATGCATGTTAACATTAGAAGCCTCCTCCCTAAGTTTGTTCTATTCACTGCTTTAGCACACTCTGCCAACCCGGATGTTCTAGCTGTGTCTGAATCCTGGCTTAGGAAGACCAACAAAAATTCAGACATTTTAATTCCAAACTACAACATTTTCAGACAAGATAGAACTGCCAAAGGGGGCGGTGTTGCAATCTACTGCAAAGATAGCCTGCAGAGTTCTGTCCTACTATCCAGGTCTGTACCCAAACAATTTGAACTTCTACTTTTAAAAATCCACCTCTCTAAAAACAAGTCTCTCACCGTTGCCGCCTGCTATAGACCACCCTCTGCCCCCAGCTGTGCTCTGGACACCATATGTGAACTGATTGCCCCCCATCTATCTTCAGAGCTTGTGCTGCTAGGCGACCTAAACTGGAACATGCTTAACACCCCAGCCATCCTACAATCTAAACTTGATGCCCTCAACCTCACACAAATTATCAATGAACCTACCAGGTACCTCCCCAAAGCCTTAAACATGGGCACCCTCATAGATATCATCCTAACCAACTTGCCCTCTAAATACACCTCTGCTGTTTTCAACCAAGATCTCAGCGATCACTGCCTCATTGCCTGCATCCGTAATGGGTCAGCGGTCAAACGACCTCCAATCATCACTGTAAAACGCTCCCTGAAACACTTCAGCGAGCAGGCCTTTCTAATCGCCCTGGCCGGGGTATCCTGGAAGGATATTGATCTCATCCCGTCAGTAGAGGATGCCTGGATATTTTTTTTAAATGTATTCCTAACCATCTTAAATAAACATGCCCCATTCAAGAAATTTAGAACCAGGAACAGATATAGCCCTTGGTTCTCCCCAGACCTGACTGCCCTTAACCAACACAAAAACATCCTATGGCGTTCTGCATTAGCATCGAACAGCCCCCGTGATATGCAGCTGTTCAGGGAAGCTAGAAACCATTATACACAGGCAGTTAGAAAAGCCAAGGCTAGCTTTTTCAAGCAGAAATTTGCTTCCTGCAACACTAACTCAAAAAAGTTCTGGGACACTGTAAAGTCCATGGAGAATAAGAACACCTCCTCCCAGCTGCCCACTGCACTGAAGATAGGAAACACTGTCACCACTGATAAATCCACCATAATTGAGCATTTCAATAAGCATTTTTCTACGGCTGGCCATGCTTTCCACCTGGCTACTCCTACCCCGGTCAACAGCACTGCACCCCCCACAACAACTCGCCCAAGCCTTCCCCATTTCTCCTTCTCCCAAATCTGCTCAGCTGATGTTCTGAATGAGCTGCAAAATCTGGACCCCTACAAATCAGCCGGGCTAGACAATCTGGACCCTTTCTTTCTAAAATGATCTGCCAAAATTGTTGCCACCCCTATTACTAGCCTGTTCAACCTCTCTTTCGTGTCGTCTGAGATTCCCAAAGATTAGAAAGCAGCTGCGGTCATCCCCCTCTTCAAAGGGGGTGACACTCTTGACCCAAACTGCTACAGACCTATATCTATCCTACCATGCCTTTCTAAGGTCTTCGAAAGCCAAGTCAACAAACAGATTACTGACCATTTCGAATCTCACCATACCTTCTCTGCTATGCAATCTGGTTTCAGAGGTGGTCATGGGTGCACCTCAGCCACGCTCAAGGTCCTAAATGATATCTTAACCGCCATCGATAAGAAACATTACTGTGCAGCCGTATTCATTGATCTGGCCAAGGCTTTCGACTCTGTCAATCACCACATCCTCATCGGCAGACTCGACAGCCTTGGTTTCTCAAATGATTGCCTCGCCTGCTTCACCAACTACTTCTCTGATAGAGTTCAGTGTGTCAAATCGGAGGGTCTGCTGTCCGGACCTCTGGCAGTCTCTATGGGGGTGCCACAGGGTTCAATTCTCGGACCGACTCTCTTCTCTGTATACATCAATGAGGTCGCTCTTGCTGCTGGTGAGTCTCTGATCCACCTCTACGCAGACGACACCATTCTGTATACTTCTGGCCCTTCTTTGGACACTGTTAACAACCCTCCAGGCAAGCTTCAATGCCATACAACTCTCCTTCCGTGGCCTCCAATTGCTCTTAAATACAAGTAAAACTAAATGCATGCTCTTCAACCGATCGCTACCTGTACCTACCCGCCTGTCCAACATTACTACTCTGGACGGCTCTGACTTAGAATACGTGGACAACTACAAATACTTAGGTGTCTGGTTAGACTGTAAACTCTCCTTCCAGACCCATATCAAACATCTCCAATCCAAAGTTAAATCTAGAATTGGCTTCCTATTTCGCAACAAAGCATCCTTCACTCATGCTGCCAAACATACCCTTGTAAAACTGACCATCCTACCAATCCTCGACTTTGGCGATGTCATTTACAAAATAGCCTCCAATACCCTACTCAACAAATTGGATGCAGTTTATCACAGTGCAATCCGTTTTGTCACCAAAGCCCCATATACTACCCACCATTGCGACCTGTACGCTCTCGTTGGCTGGCCCTCGCTTCATACTCGTCGCCAAACCCACTGGCTCCATGTCATCTACAAGACCCTGCTAGGTAAAGTCCCCCCTTATCTCAGCTCGCTGGTCACCATTGCATCTCCCACCTGTAGCACATGCTCCAGCAGGTATATCTCTCTAGTCACCCCCAAAACCAATTATTTCTTTGGCCGCCTCTCCTTCCAGTTCTCTGCTGCCAATGACTGGAACGAACTACAAAAATCTCTGAAACTGGAAACACTTATCTCCCTCACTAGCTTTAAGCACCAACTGTCAGAGCAGCTCACAGATTACTGCACCTGTACATAGCCCACCTATAATTTAGCCCAAACAACTACCTCTTTCCCAACTGTATTTTATTTATTTATTTTGCTCCTTTGCACCCCATTATTTTTATTTCTACTTTGCACATTCTCCCATTGCAAATCTACCATTCCAGTGTTTTACTTGCTATATTGTATTTACTTTGCCACCATGGCCTTTTTGCCTTTACCTCCCTTATCTCACCTCATTTGCTCACATCGTATATAGACTTGTTTATACTGTATTATTGACTGTATGTTTGTTTTACTCCATGTGTAACTCTGTGTCGTTGTATGTGTCGAACTGCTTTGCTTTATCTTGGCCAGGTCGCAATTGTAAATGAGAACTTGTTCTCAACTTGCCTACCTGGTTAAATAAAGGTGAAATAAAAAAAATAAAAAAATAAAAAGATGAAGTGTACCTATGATGAAAATTACAGAGTTCTCGCTCATCTTTTTAAGTGGGAGAACTTGTACAATTGGTGGCTGACTAAATACTTTTTTGCCCCACTGTATGATTTGGCACAGTATTTGCAAATGTACACAGCTTTTCCTTCTACATTAGCTGCAGTGAAATGTCTCCACACGTCAGATATTGCATGTGGCAATATCCTGTAAAGATTAGAAACAAACGAGTAAAAATAAAATAAAAATACAATTCCATGTAGAGAAAAATAGTTAACCTCTTTGGGCTGGGGGGCAGTATTGAGTAGCTTGGATGAATAAGGTGCCCAGAGTAAACTGCCTGCTACTCAGGGCCAGAAGCTAAGATATGCATATTATTAGTAGATTTGGATAGAAAACACTGAAGTTTCTAAAACTGTTTGAATCATGTCTGTGAGTATAACATAACTTATGTAGCAGGCAAAACCCCGAGGACTAACCGTTCTCTGTCTGTTCAGTGAATTCTCATTGGCAAACGATATTTCTTAGGCACTTGTTTTCAGTTCCTACCGCTTCCACTGGATGTCACCAATCTTTGGAGTTTGGTTGAGGTTATTCCTTTTTGCAATGAAGAAGTACGGCCATCTAGGAAATGGGTAACACTGTTGAGAGTTGCGCAAGACTTGAAAAGTAGCGTTAGTTTCCTCTCGTCCTCTATTGAAAACAGATAGACCAGTCTTCAATTAGATTGATTATTAACGTTTAAAAATACCTAAAGTTGTATTACAAAAGTAGTTTGAAATGTTTTGGCAAAGTTTGCAACTTTTGAGATATTATGTAGTGACGTTGCGCAATTTGGAAACTGTTTTTTTTCTGGATCAAACGTGCCAAGTAAATGGACATTTTGGATATATATGGATGGAATTAATTGAACAAAAGGACCAAATGTGATGTTTATGGGACATATTGGAGTGCCAACAAAAGAAGCTCGTCAAAGGTAATGCGTTTTGTGTAGCGCCTGCAGGGTTGAAATATGCTACTCTTTGTTTACTGTTGTGCTATCATCAGATAATAGCTTATTATGCTTTCGCCAAAAAGCCTTTTTAAAATCTGACATGTTGCCTGGATTCACAACGAGTGTAGCTTTAATTTAGTATCTTACATGTGTGATTTAATGAAAGTTTGATTTTATATAATTTTATTTGAATTTGCCGCGCTGCATTTTCCCTGGCTTTTGGCCAAGTGGGACGCAAGCATCCCCATAAGAAGTTAAACTGTTTGAATGATGTCTGTGAGAGTAACAGAACTCATATGGCAGGCAAAAACCGGAGAAAAAATCCAACCAGGAAGTGGGAAATCTGAGGTTCGGAGATTTTCAAGTCTTTGCCTATCCAATATACAGTGTAAATTTGGTCCGATTGCACTTCAAGGCTTCCACTAGATGTCACCAGTCTTTAGAACCTTGTTTCAGGCTTCTACTGTTAAGGGGGAGCGAATAAGAGCTGTTTGACTCAGGGGTCTGGCAGAATGCCATGAGCTATGTCACACGCGCAGCCGTGAGAGCGAACTGCATTCCCTTTCATTTCTAAAGACAAAGGAATTGTCCGGTTAGAATATTATTGAAGATTTATGATAAAAACATCCTAAAGATTGATTCTATACATCGTTTGACATGTTTCTACAAACTGTAATGGAACTGTTTTGACTTTTCACAAGTGCCTGCACCTTGTGAATTTGGATTTGTGAACTAAACATGCAAACAAAAAGGAGGTATTTGGACGTAAATTATGGACTTTATCGAACAAAACAAACAGTTATTGTGGAGCTGGGATTCCTGGGAGCGCATTCCAATGAAGATCAAAGGTAAGTGAATATTATAATGCTATTTCTGACTTCTGTTGACTCCACAACATGGCGGGTATCTGTATGCCTTGTTTTGGTGGCTGAGCACTGTACTCAGATTATTCCATGGTGTGCTTTCGCTGTAAAGCTTTTTTGAAATCGGACAGTGGTTGCATTAAGGAGAAGTATATCTTTAATTCCATGCATAAAACTTGTATTTTCATCAACATTTATGATGAGTATTTCTGTAAATTGATGTGGCTCTCTGCAAAATCACCAGATGTTTTGGAAGCAAAACATTACTGAACATAACGCGCAATTGCAAGCTGAGATTTCTGGATATAAATATGAACTTTATCGAACAAAACATACATGTATTGTGTAACATGAAGTCCTACATGAAGTCCTATATAGTCCTATGAACGCCATATGATGAAGATCAAAGGTTTGTGATTAATTCTCTTTCTATTTCTGCGTTTTGTCACTCCTCTCTTTGGCTGGAAAAATGGCTGTGTTTTTTCCCGTTAACGGGATCTCAGCCGTAAGAATAAGCTGCAAGGAGGCATGAGGACTGCAGATGTGGCCAGGGCAATAAAATGCAATGTCCGTAGTGTGAGACGCCTAAGACAGCACTATAGGGAGACAGGACGGCTGACCATCCACGTAGTGGCAAGCCACGTGTAACAACACCTACACAGTATTGGTACATCTGAACATCACAACTGCGGGACAGGTACAGGATGGCAACAACAACTGCCCGAGTTACACCAGGAAGGCACAATCCCTCCATCAGTGCTCAGAGTGTCCGCAATAGGCTGAGAGAGGCTGGACTGAGGGCTTGTAGGCCTGTTGTAAAGCAGGTCCTCACCAGACATCACCAACAACAACGTTGCCTATGGGCAAAAAGTGCTCTTCACTGACGAGTCGCGGTTTTGTCTCACTCGGGTGATGGTTGGATTTGCGTTTATTGTCGAAGGAATGAGTGTTACACCAAGGCCTGTACTCTGGAGCGGGATCGATTTGGAGGTGGAAGGTCCGTCATGGTCTGGGGCATTGCAGGCAATCGCAACGCTGCGCGTTAAAGGGAAGATATCCTCCTCCCTCATGTGGTACCCTTCCTGCAGGCTCATCCTGACATGACCCTCCAGCATGACAATTCCACCAGCCATACTGCTCGTTCTGTGCGTGATTTCCTGCAAGACAGGAATGTCAGTGTTCTGCCATGGCCAGCGAAGAGCCCGGATCTCAATCCAATTGAGCACATCTGGGGCCCAGGGCCATTCCCCAAGAAATGTCTTGCAGGTGCCTTGGTGGAAGAGTGGCCACACCAGATACTGACTGTTACTTTTGATTTTGACCCCGTCTATGTTCAGGGACACTTTATTCCATTTCTGTTAGTCACATGTCTGTGGAACTTGTTCAGTTTATGTCTGTTGTTGAATCTTGTTATGTTAATACAAATATTTACACGTTAAGTTTGCTGAAAATAAACGCAGTTGACAGTGAGCGGACATTTTTTTTATTGCTGAGTTTATTTACTAGTTAATAAAATATATTCACCCCACCCAGTATTGTAATCAAAACTTACCAGAAAGCATGTTGTCCTTGACTCAGACAGTGTAGTAGTGTGGGCACAATAGCATCTCATTAGTGTGCAAGATCTTGAGAATCAGCTGTACATGTAATGGAAGAGTGGACTGCACGTGATGGTAGAATGCACTGTGCATGCAGAGATTTGCAATTCCATTGAATTGGGATAGTTTAACCAAAATATGCCACAAAACCTAGAATTGCCTTGTGTATCCCACAAAAAAGGTTCTCAAAAAATTCCCATGGGCAATTTCCAGAAATTTACCGGAATGTTTCCGACCCTTTGCAACCCTACTCATGATACCGAGGAAGTGTTGGTGAAATGTTGACAATATATGTAAGATGAATCTGTAAGACAACTCAGACCCAATTTACAAATTACACTCCAAAATAATGACTTCCCTTATAATTTCTATATTTAACTTCCAGGGCCCCTGAAGTGAACAGAACACAGGGACACTGACCTGAGGTAGACCTCAGAGCGGGCACATCCAGAGGGGTTGACAGGCAGGTCCTCCTCTTGGCTGATCTGTTTAAAGAAGCGGAAGGCGTGGCTATGGCAGCGGCGGGCCCCCTGGAGCTGCTCCACCAAGAAGACCACTGTGTCGTGGAGCAGGCCCAGCATACGGACACCTGTCATCCCAGAGAAGGACAGCTGCCTAAGCCTTGCCCCTGCCCGCGCCTCCTGGACACAGTCTATCACTGCCCTCCAGGCAACTGAGGAGGGAAAGGAGGGGGCAGAGAAATAGAGAGAGAAGAGTAAGACGTGAGTAACACAGCATAACACACAAATGTAATACATATGGAAATTAGCCTACATTTTGTGCTAGATGGTTTATTACACAAGTTAATTCTAGCCAAGTACGAGAACAAACATTTTTCATAATCTTATGTTTAGTCACATGTAGAAATAGTGGGTATTTGTACAGAAATCATTGCCTTGAGTGTTGGGAAATGTAATTATTTCTAAACGAACACTCCACAGATAAGACACATGCAGTCTATTAATTTGCCCTTTCCTCCCTGAAACCTCACCCTCTATGCTGTCTGCCTCCACACTGAAGCCGTCATCACTTTTGATCTCGAAGCGAAGGTGGGGCTGGTCTCGGCTGGGGGGACACTCATCGTCCTCGTCTGATGGCAGCAGCTCATCATCTGAGCATGATACAGCACCTGACAGGATGGGAATACCACAGGGTATTTTCAAATCAGGCACACTTGTTTACAGGTATAAGAAGTATCATCAGTCATCATCATCCAAGTCATCGTCATACAGACATACTGTTCATACGGTACCATTACACATAAGTACCTGAGTATTTGTTCCAGTCAGTCAGGGCACTGCGGCCCACTCCGTCCCAGTTCTGTTTACCCATGTCCCCCCCAAATCGAGGTATAGACAGGCGGTCCCAAGGCCCTGGCCTGTGAGGAATATAACAAGAGAAACACTGAAATCGACTGGATACAGGCTGAATATCACTCACTGTATTAGATACACACTTTAGGGCAGAAATGCAGTGATGACAATTGGAGAGCATCGTGCAAACTCGGAGCTGTATTGTAGATTGGTAAATGAGTGGTGACAATGACAATCTCAGTTATGACTTCAAAAAAGGTTTCTATGCATGACCTGCTCTTTATAGTTACTGACCTCTACATAGCCTATCGACAGTTCTATTTCAGGAGTAAAACGCCTTGTTCCATTTGTCATATCATACTGTAGGTTACTAGTAGGGAGAGGAAGAGTTAAGAGTAAGGTTAAAAATAGCCAGACATGATCTTATCGACACTAAAGAGAAGAGGCCCACACTGGAAACATGATCGACGTGCCAATTTGAAAAGAAATAATATTGCAATATGAATCTGACTTTGAGCATAGTTGCAGATGTAGCAACTTAATCACTTTTACATTAAAACGGAACTCTACCGGAGACTCACTGGCCATTAAACATAAAGGCATGACTATTCTTGTATTATTCATTGGAAATAATATTTGTACATTTTGTCTCATTACATTAGATCACTGCCCTGATAAGTTCCAAAAGACTAACCTGGTGCTTTCAGAGTCACTCAAGTGCTCCTCCTTTAGCTTGTCCAGGTCCAACACACCTTTCACCGTTGGGGTTTTAATGCGAACACCCCCAGCCCTGCTGGAGACAGCAGCAAAGCTGTCTTTGGGTAGCGACAGGTCCTCCTTAGCACTAGGGGGCTCTGGCTCTAGGAAGTCTGTCTTGGACTTCTTTGTGGCACCAATGCGATCTGAAAGGGAGGACACCCTCTTCATACGGACATGGGCGCGAGAAGGGCGGGTTGTTGAAACAGACAGTGTGGTGGCTGCGGGCTCGGGTTCGATGTGTAGTCCTGGGGGCAGGACCACAGATTTCAGGGAAGGGTTGTTACGGAATGTGGAGGGACTCAGTATGCGTGGACCGGTCCGGTTGGGGGTGTAGTTACTGGCCATGGCTTGGTTGATGATGGCTTGGGCGCTCTCAGTCTTGGTCATGGAGGAACTCCCGTCCTGACCAGCAAACTCAAACAGGTCTGCAGCTTTGTCAGACTTCTCTCTCTTAGAAGTTGTGGAAGGTTCTTTCTTCTTTCTGGGTTTCTTCATCCCTGGTATAGCTCCATCTGCAGATACGCTTGCGTTCTTCCTGGGTTTCTTGACCGCAGTTGCTGCCACTGTCCCATTGCTGTTATGAGTGAGCAGTTGAGTGATGGTAGCTGGGTTCTGAACCACAGGCGTGGCCATCTTAGGGACATGGGTTGGCATGGCAGTCCCTGTAACTGGGGTGGACATTGTACCAGCTGCTGCCAAGGTGGCAGACAGGGCATTGCTCTGAAGGAGGCTGGCTATCTGAGTGACACAATTATAGGAGGGACAGCTCTGACTGGGAAGCTGGAAGGTGTTGCTCTCTGGGTTCTTCACAAAGATCTGGCCCAGGCGGTTGACCAGTAGAACGTGAGGTGTAGGGTCCACGTTAGGACCACCCACTTCCTTCACAGTAAGGATAGCGTGGCCAGGTAGTCCCTGAGTTAACAGCGGCTGTTGGGGCTCCAGTGGCGGCCTGGGGGTGGAGAAGTTGATGGAGATGGTGTGTCCCATGGCAGCTTCCTTTTGCAGAGACGTGGAGCTGTATCCGTTAATCATCACAGGGGCAGAGGAGGGCTGAGGCGAAGAGAGCATGGGGTGACACTGGGTGGAAAGAGCATCGGAGAGAGAGGATACGGAGGGAGAGGAGGATACAATGGTAATGGCTGTGGAGACCATGGCCTGGGATTGTGTGGAGAATATAGGCAGAGAGACAGATCCATAAGATGGGAGCCTGACGCTTGATGTTGCAGATAAAATGGGATCAATTTGAGAGGACAAATGTGGAAGTGCACTGTCTGGAATAGGTGCTGATAATTTGGTACAAAAGGTCTCCATGGGCGGCAAGACTGTTGACCCTTGGGAGGATGTCAGGGGTTGTAGTGAGATGCTACTGAGAGGTGGCCTTGAAGGGTTAAAGCCAGGCAAAGAGAACTGCACAGAGGGACTCATTTGTAAAGGGTTCATCTGTGCTACGCTGGGGTTAGGGAAGTCCGAGGAGATAAGAGAAGAGGGTTGAAGAAGCTCCAACAGGGTGCCCTGACTACTGCTCAACGAGGGATCTTGTGAACTCTCTGTCAAGTGGTTCATGTAAATGGCAGATCCATCTGTGGGCGATACAAACTGGCCGCTGTTAGAATCCAAGAAGAGGTCTTTTGGGTCTTGAGGCTGATGGGTTTCCATGGGAGCATCAACCTGGACAGGGACCAGCTCAGTGAAACAAGTGCTGGGGGAGGGAGGATCACACCTTTCAAGAACAAGTGGAGCCCCAGGGACAAAGTCCAGACCGGAAACTTGAAATAAATCCTCTGGGTAGATCGTATCAGGCACCTTAGTATGGACAAAGTCCAGTAGAGTTCCTTGAAGGGGTGCAATCAGCACTGGTTCGTGGGAGTCTAAGGAGGGGACTGAGTTATTTTGCTCTACAGGAGTTGGGAAGGTGTATAACTGCAGGGGAGTAGTATTCACATCAGCAGGGCTGTATGTTGTGGAAGGGTCCACTGCAGCTGGTCTTCGAGCTTCTGGTGAGATCTCAGTTGGTGCAAGGGTCACACTGTCCAATTCATTCCTAGCTAGTTGTGTGGCATTAAAGGCTTTGGATGGATCATGGGGTCTATACGCTGGGGGAGGTTTTGTAGCGGGGAGGAAAACTCTGGTTGTAGACTTGAAAGGGTTGCTAAGGGGTGACTGATCTGGGACAGGGCTTCCAGGGTCTGCACTTAGACCATTTGTTGTAATTTTTACTTCAGGCGGAACATGTGTTTGAGCTGGGTTCTGAACTTGACTGGCACTCTTCAGTTTCTGAGCTCCATCTGTGGTTGTCACGCTGGCATCACTCTCAGTCCCATCGTCCACACCGTCCAGCTGAGGGATAGATCTTGAAGAGGGAGAGGCAGGAGCCTGGGATGGGTCCCTGGTGCCTGTGCGACTGACCACAGTGTGCGAGAAGTCAAAATAGTTCTCCATGTCCTCATCAGAGGAAGTGTTCCCCCAGTCTTGCCTGGTGGATGCAGCTGAGCGGGTCAGGGCTGTACGGGTCTTCCTCTTGCGAACCTCGGGCTCCCAGAACTCCTCTTGGTTGTCGTCGCCCTCCACATCTATCTGGGCACCACAGTTCATGGCCACTCCCTCATTCACTAGCGTCTCCTCAATCTCAATCTCAGTCTTCAACTCGGAGACCATGGCCACGTCAGAGTCCTCGTGGAATTGTGTGAAAGAGCCCCTAAGTGGTGAGGTGCTGTTGGGTGCAGGGTTATCCTCCGGTTCTGGGGAAGCCAGGAAGTTGTGTGGTACCTCCACTGAGTCTGACTGGTTCAGGTCAAAAGACAGCCTGGGTCTAGGAGAGTGCTGGACGGTTGGGGAGAGGGACAGGCAAGGGAAGCTGCCCACACTGTCTTCCCACGGTGGCTGGGGAAAGAGTCCTGAGGTAGAGTGAGTCATGTTCCCGGGGCATCGGGCAGAGGAAGCACTTCGACCTCCGACAGGGCGGGCAGAGGGAGAGGTCAGCAGGATATCAGTAGCGCCGAGGGGAAACAGCAGAGAGGTGGGTACGGAGGCCTTGGGATGCATGGAGCCCCCAGTGCGGAGGGTGATTAGTCCCGATCCAGTTGGAGAGCCCAGGGGTGGGGAGGACATGTCCCTGCGGGTTTGGGAGTGGGGGCTGTGGCGACGAGGCCTGCGTGTCTCCTCCAGGTCACTGATGGTCAGGATGTGGTGGGGTTTGGACTTGGTAGCTCCTGCAGAGGAAAATCAGATCGCAGTGAGACAACTGATTTCTGGGTAATATCTAGAAATCACTCAAAACCTGACAATTGTCTTTTTTTTTTATTAGAAAACAACATTAGCCAACCATGGAACAGTTAGTTACCTGGGGAGGGCAGAGGCCGGAACAGTCCTCCAGCTGGTCTCCTGATTTTGGGCCTTGCCCCTTGGTCAGGTTTAGGGAGTGGCGCTGAGAAGCTGGGAGTAGTGGGTCGGGAATGTGCCACGTCAACCTCTTGGGCATCAGATTCTAGAGGTGAAACAACAACAACAACAACTCTGTTTCCTATGCCACGTCTAAGTCTTGCTAATATCCACGTTGCAGTGTAAGAAAGCCAACAGTCACATTAATATTTATACTGAACATAAATAGCAACGCAACATTCAACAATATCAAACATTTCATTGAATGACAGTTCATAAGTAAATCTGGCTATTTAAATTAATTTGGCCCTAATCTATGGATTTCACATGACTGGGAATACAGATATGCATATTTTGGTCACAGATGACTTTAAAAAAAGGTAGGGGTGTGGATCATAAAGTATCGGGTGTGAGCACTATTTTTGCCTCATGAAGCGCAATATCTACTTCACATAGAGTTCATCAAGCTGTTGATTGTGGCTTGTGGAATGTGGTCCCTTCTCCACTTAAACGTCTGCATGAAGTTGCTGGATAGTGGCAGGAACTGGAACACACGGTTGTACACGTCGATCCAGAGCTTCCCAAACATGCTCACGGAGTGACATGCCTGGTGAGTACGAAGGCCATGGAAGAACTGGAACATTTTCAGCTTCCAGGAATTGTGTACAGATCCTTGCGACATGGGGCAGTGCATTATCATTCTGAAACATGAGGTGATGGCAGTGGGTGAATGGCACGACAATGGCACGACGGGATCGTGTCATGGTATCTCTGTGCATTCAAATTGCCATCAATAAAATGCAATTGTGTTCGATGTCCGTAGCTTATGCCTGCCCATACCCTCATGCCACGATGGGGCACTCGGTTCACAACATCAGCAAAACGCTCACCCACACGTGGCCATACAACGTGATCTGCAGTTGTGAGGTCGGTTGGGCATACTGCCAAATTCTCTAAAACAACTTTGGAGGCAGCTTATGGTAGAGAACTAAACATTCAATTTTCTGGCAACATGTCTGGTGGACATTCCTGCAGTGAGCATGCAAATTGCACGCTCCCTCAAAACTTGAGACATTTATAGTATTGTGTTGTGTGATAAAAATGCACATTTTAGAGTGGCCTTTTATTGTTCCCAGCACAAGGTGCACCTGTGGAATGGTCATGCTGTTTAATCAGCTTCTTGATAAGCCACACCTGTCAGGTGAATGGATTATACATTATTAGTAAACAAATTAGTGCACAAAATTTGAGCTAAATAAGCTTTTGTATGTATAGAAATTGATATGATATTTAATTTCAGTTTATGAAACATGGCACCAACACTTCACATGTTGCGCTTATATTTTTGTTCAGTGTAGTAGTGAGGGTTTGATGCAGTGTTGTGTTACCAAGACTCTCACCTGACTGGGCGCAGGGGCTGTGTGCTATAGTGTTATTCTCTCCCTTATCAGGCATCTCTTCAGCAGGTTTCTCAGGGACCGGCGGTCGGACCTCACGGATCGTACACGTGTATTTGCATCGCCGCAGTGGGTTCACCGTGCTCCAGTACCAGCGAGAACACCTGCGGAGAGGAGGAGTTGAAAGGAAGTCATAAAAAAACCAAGACTAAACATGCCAATTTCTCATTCATTATTCATTGCTGCTACTTACCGGTAACCCACTGGGAAAAGTTTTCCTTGCTTTGCAGACAGCTCAGTCAGCATACCTAGCTTTTCAATCTGCAAAGAGCCTGAATTCAGAAAATAACTATGATTAGATGAGCAAAACCCATGACCATTCATGTTATACTTATACTCAAGTGAGCTAAAAATAACAATGTAATGTGTCGAGAAAATATACCAATCATCAAATTGATATTTTCTGGCTCGAGTCCAGTCAAGAACTTCCTGCGAAGACTGATCCCATCAAAGTCCACGTACATCCTCCGATTCACCTCAAACCCTTGGCCGGTGATGATCTGCAATGGAACAAGAACAATGTACACATGCGTGAGGAAACTCATTCAAATATAAAAATTAAAAAAAACAGTCCCACTGCTGAGTAGTCCCAGGACTTTACCTTGCCACTGATGAGGTCTCTGTGTTTGTAGCAGTAGACCTTCTTGTCGTCCTGGAATACACAGTTGCGGGAGCGGGCACACATGAAGTGGTAGTTGCTCTGGCAGGAGGTCAGACAGCAGCCCACTGTGGCACCTGTATGGTTACAGCGCTCACAGCGCTGCAGAAACAAGGAGACAGGTTAGATCAGTCCAGGAGGAGAGAATAAGGGTAGATAATGAGTTTGAGAGATGATGGACAGTGGACAAAGATACACAAATTACAGCTGCAGGGAAAAACAAGAATGTCACTGCACAAATAAAGTGAAGCCTCACCATGAAGCGCCCCCTAGCGACGGCACTGTGCACGTGCATCAGAGAGCCATTGTCCTCCTCGAACACCTCGGCGGACCACATGGAGCAGTTGATGTGAGCCCATTCGTTCTGGCCCAGGTACAGCAGCCTGCCCGCCTCCTGAAGGACACAGGGAGGAGGTTAGAAATACAGTACTGATGGGTTACCTACTGTGTGGATTTAGTTGACTTAACTTCCTGTGAGTCAAGGGTTGTTATGTTGAAAAGGGGTTTGAAGGCTTAGTGCTCTGAAGTCAGAGTGCGGTTTGTGTTTCTTCCACCATGCTGCTCAGAAGTGTTCTGAAACCTAGTTTCAGTCTTACTCACATTGGACTTAGCATCTCCATACTTTTGGCACAGTGAGCATTGCCTCCCGTCGTCCTTGGACCACCCTGTGTCTAGGTCAGCCTTGGACAGCCGTCCCTCAGACTTGAATGGACGTCCCTCAGACATGGATTGCCGTCCGGCTCTTCCCCTTTTCCCTGAGGGACAAATGCCAAACATCAAACCAAAACAATTCCCTTAGGAAATTGGTTGATTCAATATTTTCGTTCTCATAGTTTTTCCTCCCCTCAGTTGTGTAAAGTACCTTTGAGTTTATTAAGCCTGAAAGCCCTGTTTTTCCTAAAGTGGAGACCCCTGGTTGGCTCTGTGATCAGTGGGGTGGTGGGGTGAGGCACCTCTTCTTGTTTCACCTCCAGGCGTGGTACATTCTCCGTCTGCAGGCTCCCTAGAGGGGCCCTGGACCTTAGCTCCTCCCTCTCACGCCACTGGGCATACACATGCTCAGTGGTGGGGGGCTGAACCGCATGGGACAGCATCCCACTGCAATGGGAAAGAGAATGGATGAAGAAATGGAGGGGTGAGGAGATGAAAGAAGAGGAAGTCAAGTTCTGTGTTAGACACCAGCACAAAACTCAAATTTGGATGGTTTAGGCAAACATCTGAGTTACATACGCACACAGTTACTCAAGTTAGGATTTGACTTTGGGAATACAACTGCGACAGTGGCTCACATCTAGCTAACTTTAATGATGACACTCATTTACATTAAGAAAGAATTCATGTTTATTAATCAATCTTTCCCCCAGAAGATAAGGTGACAGACAGGTCAAGTCCTGAGCTTACCAAATCAAATCAAATCAAATTTTATTTGTCACATACACATGGTTAGCAGATGTTAATGCGAGTGTAGCGAAATGCTTGTGCTTCTAGTTCCGACAATGCAGTAATAACCAACAAGTAATCTAACTAACAATTCCAAAACTACTGTCTTGTACACAGTGTGAGGGGATAAAGAATATGTACATAAGGATTTATGAATGAGTGATGGTACAGAGCAGCATAGGCAAGATACAGTAGATGGTATCGAGTACAGTATATACATATGAGATGAGTATGTAAATAAAGTGGCATAGTTAAGTGGCTAGTGATACATGTATTACATAAGGATACAGTCGATGATATAGAGTACAGTATATACGTATGCATATGAGATGAATAATGTAGGGTAAGTAACATTATATAAGGTAGCATTGTTTAAAGTGGCTAGTGATATATTTACATCATTTCCCACTCTACCACTCTACCTTTACCACTCTGTGCATCACCCTGCAATGAGTTAAATGAAGTCACTACTCTGTGTCCTCCGTCGCAGGGAAGGAAAGATGTGAACTGGGAATGTATGGGAGAGGGGCACTGTCCTGGCTTTAACATACAGAAGAAGAAGATAATTATAAAACTAACTTCTGTAACTTCCTGTCACATTGGATTTTAATGACTATTCCCCCCTCTTTAAGGTCATTGTTGACAGTACAATTCAAATCAACTTCGCATTTCCCATCAGGATGTGAACAACAGGGGTGTCATACAAATGTGTGGCAAACCAGAAAACATAATCAGTTGTGCCACTGAATGTAGGCTTATGCTGCTTCATGGGAAAATGCATAAATCACTGCAGGGATGTAGTGAAGCAATGTCACAACCCAACATTAAACTGGAATTTCATTGAAATCTTCCCATATGAGTCAATATCTGATGACATGGTCAATTCTTCAACCTAAATGTTAAATCCCCAAATCCCAATATCTGATGACATGGTAAATTCTTCAACCTAAATGTTAAATCCCCAAATCCCAATGTCTGAGAAATAACTCCCAGACAGATAACCTTCTAAGAGCCATGGTAAATCGTACGCCGAGTTCACGGGCATAACAAAAACTAGGTTTAACAGACTAGGATAGGGATCATCAACTAGATTCAGCCGCGGGTCGATTTTCTCTTGAGCAGATAGTCAGGGGGCCGGAACATAATTACACATCATTTGTTGACTGCAAAATGATCGCAAGAAGCCCAAACAGATATAATAATTTGACTAAAACAATAATTTCAAAACCTGCTTACATTGGTATGAAACCACATTTCTCTATTATGCGTGGGAAATAAAATCACTGTGGGCCACCAGTTGAGATACCCTGAACTAGGAGATTTAAGGAGCAGATTGCTACTCACATAGGCAGGTCTTTGGATCGGGGGTCCCACACTTTGGGGTCCTGACTGTTGAACCAGTTGAAGACCTCCTCCAGAAGCTACAGAGAGAACAGTGAGGAGAGGGTGAATCTACATTCCTCTGTTGGCCATTTTACAACATGTCGTTCATTTTTCTTTCCAATAAACATTGCAAATGTTATTGGATTGAACCATCTTCTATGATTTTAGTTTGAACCCATGACCACCAGGGGAGTCATGACCACCAGAACCACAGCCCTACAGAGCCCCATAACTCATTCCCAATCACATACTGTTCTGCAAACTAGACAGCCATTTGGAACAGTAGACACTGTAACTGACAAGTAACCTGGAAGTCTATGTCGTTTTTTGTTTGAATTGTTTACTTGTTCGCTATGCGGGGGAAATGATAAAACAAGCAGAACTACATAGCTAATAACTGTTGTAACGGGGACAGTATTGTAGCAACACACCTTTGGAGGGAAGGTAACCCATGCGCTGTGTTAGCTAAGTTTTCATGTCATCAGGTGTAGTTCGTAAAGGTTGAAGCTTGTATGTTAAGATGGTAACGTTATAATAATTAAGGATGAAGTGTGAATTCATGCCAGGAATAATACGTGTGAAGTTTGATTTCCTCCCTTCTGTAATAAGCAGCCAATGAGGTATTCTTCCTTTATTCATGTGTTTCATCTGATACTGTTAAAGCTCCGGCTAAACTGTTTATGTCTGTAAGCACTTCAGAGTTATACCAAGCTAATAAGTCACTCGTAAGATAAGGCTGTAAGAGTGTGGTTAACTGTATTTTCATTTACTTTATAGTTCTCACGGAAGGTGATAATTCTGACTAAAACTACAGAATAAAGCCGCCAGTTAAAATCAAGGAACGGTTGTGCTCGTGGTTACTGAAGGGAGCTACAGACACAACAAGACATATACTGAGGACTGATATCACTGACTGAGTACAGACCATGTATTGCGTTAGGATGAGGGTATTCAAGTGTCTGTTGTCTAACTTCTGATATTGAATTTGATGAAACATTTAAACTAGTGTGTACAGTCTATACACATAACTTCAAAACAAGTTGAGAACGTTTCAAGCAAGATGAGCGTAAACAGCTGTGTTCAAAGTGCAGCCAAGTGTCGTGAGAACATTTGTATATCCGTTTACTATCGTGTGTGTGTGTGCTTTTAGCAAAAAGGTTGTGGTTATGTAACTAAAGTACAGTAAAAACGTGATAACATTGCAGAAGACTTATAGTTCATCCAACTGGTTTCTGTCATACAGAAAGTACTGTGCTTGTAGCTTACATGGTCAAGTAAATACTTCTGATTTGTACTGTACAATTGCCTATGTAAAGAGATTTCCTCCCAGAGTGTTGCTGTCTGAGTACTCCGCATTACCTTCAAGTAGTAGGAGCGGGCCACGGCTGTGGGCCTTTCATCCTCCGGGAGAGACTCCTCCTGGTCCAGACGCCTCCGCACCACTTGCACCACATCTTCATGGAACGATTTCTACAACATCAACAGACATAGAAATATACAAACATAGTTATTTAGCTGACACTACTCATTCATCTTCCTTTGAAAATGTTCCTTCAAATGAGAGTTTCAATGTAGAAGAGATCCTGTCCTGCCAATTCAGATGCTATATAGACAGACGCTGACCAGGGTGGTGTAGAGGCCTTTGTCAAACTTCTTGCCCACAGCACGGAGGTCACAGGCTGGCTGGCCCTCCGCTCCACTGTCAGGGTCAACCTGGGTCACACACTACAGGAGGGGAATAGGGACAAATTTAGTATGTTAGAGAGAAACAACACTGAACTTATGTGCAACAGTTCAAGATGAACAGGCAAATAGTCCCAGCAGAACAGGACTATATCAGCTAATAAACTTTTAAAAAGAGAGGAGAGAGTCGTTGCACTCGTTCTGTGAAATTATTTCTTCAGAACAGCCACATCAAAACTTGACAAGTCATGATAGGTGTTAAAGCCTGCTGCTATTTTCAGCTTGCGCATCTGGTCTCATTTAACATCCTGTGACAAGAAGCATTGTACGGCCTGGTATCTCCCACCTGTGAGCAGGTGATGAGGTGCTGGGTGAGAGTGGAGGTGAGCAGGCAGGCCAGCACCTTCTCTACCCCGGCTCTCAGCTCCATGTGGAGCAGCTCCCTCCAGGGGCTGGGCTGGGACTGGCTGCAGGGTCGGCAGGAATACGCCACACTCTCTGGCAGGCTGGACAAAATCTCATACAGGTCACCTGGTGGGGAGGAGAGGGAGAGGGAAGGACAACCATCAGAACCATTCCACTTCATCAAAATCATGGGAGATAACAGCATGTGATGAACTCAGATTTGGGCTGTCCCAGATAGTCGTCGTCTGTTCTTTAGACCAATCAAAATTGTAAAACACATTTTTCAAATATAGACACTCTATAATTTGAATAAAATCAACTATATGCACTGAGCTTGTCTGACGCTTTAAGCGCACTGTTTGATTAAATAATTAAGACAAATTACTCATGAGGGAGGGAGCCCATTGGCCACAATGAGTAAAAACATTTATAACAAATGACAGCAAGTCTCTCCTCCCTGGTGCAGCAAACAGACACCACAGCAAGTGTTTATTGCGCTGTCTGTGCCAAAGCTGCAACATAATAACAGCTATTTCATTTCTTACTTGTTTCTAAACTGAAAAGTTCTGTTACCGAAATACCTACATTTGTTAAGGAAAAACATTCCCTAGACCCTTGCTCTCTTTAAGTGAAACATGTATGCATGTGACCAATAGGGCCTGGCCTATAGCCTATCATAATCACATCAATAAATTGGTTCTAAAACACCGAACACGACAGCAAAATGGATGTGAAAAAGAAACTTGAAAGTGCCAAGAGTGAGCAAAGCTGTCATCAAGGCAAAGGGTGGCTACTTTGAAGAATCTCAAATATATTTTCATTTGTATGTTTACTACATGATTCCATGTGTTATTTCATAGTTTTGACATCTTCACTATTATTTTTACAATCTAGAAAATAGTAAAAATGAAATAAAAACCCTTGAATGAGTAGGTGTTATAAAACTTGACTGGTACTGTATATGGATAATTTATAAAACCAGGCATGTTTAACATTTAGGCTATTCATTAATTAAGTTGGTGTTTCCCCTCAATTTTCTTATGACAATTAAGGCAAGACCTGTTTCCTCGCCTCCTCATTCAGCTGCTGCCTCCTCCGCATTGTTCTCAACACCAACATGCTGGTTAACTTTGCTATTATGCACATAGCAACATATTGGGGGAAAGGCGCCAATTCAACGGCGCACTGAAGATTATGTATCAGAACCACTAACCATCGCGGTAGAATGCGCATTTGTTATATAATATTCTATTAGCGTTGCACCATTATTGTTACATAATATAACCATTTACAATTTCTGTAGCACGTTTTGGAGTTATGGGCTGTGCCATCCTCATGGCCTCGGCAATGGAGCAGTCCACTGAGATAGGCGCAAATTAGACAGCCGGCTTGTGCACCATGAAGAAATACATACATTTGGGACTGTTAGACTAAAGAATGCTCAGTCGACCAACAACCCATTGACAAAACAATCGACCAGTCCACTTAATGGGGTTAGCCTTAATAGAGATACAGTGCCTTCAGAAAATATTTACACCCCTGGACTTTCTCCACAACCTGTATTTAAAATTGATTAAATTTGTCACTGGCCTACAAACAATACTCCTTAATGTAAAAGGGAAATTATGTATTTCTAAATTTTTACTAATTGAAAATGAAAAGCTGAAATTTCTTTAGTCAATAAGTATTCAACACCATTGTTATGGCAAGCCTAAATAGGTTCAGGAGTAAACATTTGCTCAACCGTTTACTGCAGTGGGCTAAATCAGTTTCACACAGCGTTTCTTGGTAATCTTTTATTTATTTATACTTTTAAACCCTTTTTTTCTCCCCTTTTTCGTGATATCCAAATTGGTAGTTACAACAACTCTCGTGTGGACTCGGGAGATGCAAAGGACGAGAGTCATACATTCTGCGACACACGACCGTGCCAAGCTGCACTGCTTCTTGACACAATGCTCGCTTAACCCAGAAGCCAGCTGCATCAATGTGTCAGAGGAAACACCGTACAACCGGCGACCAAAGTCAGCATGCATGTGCCTGGCCCGCCACAAGGAGTCGCTAGAGCGTGATGGGACAAGGACATCCCGCTTGGCCAGACCCTCCCCTGGGCCTGGGTTCGAACCAGGGTCTGTAGTGACGCCTCAATTAGTTCTTCCATGGCCTGCATACTCACCAGACATGTCGCCCATTAAATATGTTTGGAATGCTCTGGATTGACGTGTACGTCAGCGCGTTCCAGTTCAGCCAAGATCTAGCAGGTTCGCACAGACATTGAAGTGTGGGACAACAATCCACAATCAACAGACTGAACTCTATACGAAGGAGATGTGTCGCGCTGCATGAGGAAAATGGTGGTCACACCAGACACTTACTGGTTTTCTGATCCACGCCCCTATCATTTTATTTAAGGCATCAGTGACCAACAGATGCATATATGTATCCCCAGTCATGTGAAATCCAAAGAGTAGGGCCTCATTTTTTTTCAATAGACTAATTTCCTTATATGAACTGTAACTCACGTTTAAATTTTTTTCCCAGTTTACTTTTAAACAAAAGTATACACCTCACACACATAGTCATGGGCTTAAAAAATGACAAATAAACCAGTACTATGTCAGAGAGTTGAAATGTATTCAATTGAGTTTGATTCCAAATACTACACTTTATACACACATCATAAAATACTAAAATAACAAAAGACATAGAAACACCGCATTTTCGGCAGGCTTTTTTAAATAATGTTTATTCATTTAAATATTATTAACGTTCGACCATGAGGCCACAAGACAGTGATTTGGTCATTTGGCTGCAGGAAAGAGTTAACATGTCGCATAATAAGTTGTATGGACTAACATTGTGCAATAATAGTGTTTAACATAATTCTTTAAATCTCTGTACCACACACACACAAATTATCTGTAAGGTTGCTCAGTTGAGCAGTGAATTTCAAACACAGAATCAACCACAAAGACCAGGGAGGTTTTCCAATGCCTCACAAAGGTGGTCACCTATTGCTAGATGGGTTTAAAAAAAAAGAGGCAGAAATTGAATATCCCTTTGAGCACGGTGAAATGATTAATTACAGTTTGGATGGTGTACCAATACACCCAGTCACTACAAAGTTGCCAGAGAGGAAGGAAACCGCTCAGGAATTTCACCATGATGCCAATCGTGACTTTTTAAAAACAGTTTAAAGAGTTTAATGGCTGTGATATAAGAAAACTGAGGATGGATCAATATTGTAGTCCCTCCACAATATTAACCTAATTGACAGAGTGAAAAGTAGTAAGCTAAAAATACTCCAAAACATGCATCCTGTTTGCAGTAAGGCACTAAAGTAAAACTGCAAAGAATTTGACTAAGACATTAACTTCATGTCTTGAATACCAGTGGTGTAAAGTACTTTTGTAAAAATACTTTAAAGCACTACTTAAATAGTTTTTTTTCAGTATCTGTACTTCACTATTTATATTTTTGACATTTACTTCACTACATTCCTAAAGATGTACTTTTTACTCCAAACTTTTCCCCTGACAACCCAAAATACTCGCTACATTTTGAATGCTTAGTAGGACAGGAAAATTATCCAACTCAAGTAGTTATTAAGAGAACATCCCTGGTCATCCCTACGGTCTCTGACGGACTCACTAAACACAAATCCTTTGTTTGTAAATTATATCTGAGGGAGAGAGTGTGCCCCTGGCTATCCGTAAATACATATATTTTTTTTAACAAGAAAATTGTGCCGTCTGGTTTGCTTAATATAAGGAATTTGCAATGATTTAAACTTTTACTTTTGATACCTAAGTATATTTAAAACAAAATACTTTTAGACTATTACTCAATTAGTATATTACTGGGCGACTTTCACTTGAGTAATTTTCTATTAAGGTATCTTTACTTTATCTCAAGTATAACAATTGAGTACTTGTTCCACCATCGCTGAATACAAAGCATTATGTTTGGGGCAAATCCAACAACACATCACAGAGTACCACTTTTCATATTTTCAAGCATGGTGGTGGCTGCATCATGCTATGGGTATGCTTGTCATCTGCAAGGACTAGGGAGTTCAGGTCTGCATTCTAACAGATACTGGGAAACAAATTCATCTTTCAGCAGGACAATAACCTAAAACACAAGGCGAAATATACACTGGCGTTGCTTACCAAGACGACGTTGAATGTTTGAGTGACCTAGTTAGCTTTGACTTAAATCTATGCAAGACTTGAATGGCTGTCTAGCATTGATCAACAACGAACTTGGCAGAGCTTGAAGAATTTAAAGAATAATGTGCAAATACTGTACAATCCAGGTGTTCAAAAACTCTTAGAGATTTACTCAGAAAGACTCACAGCTGTAATCACTGCCAAAAGGTGATTATATAACATGTATTGACTAAGGGGGTTGAATACATAATCAAGATAATTATATTACCAAGATTTTATTTTATTATAAAAAATAACAACAAGTTCAAATACTCTTTCAAAGTAGAAGAGATTCTGAGTAGGCGACAACTAAATCCATTGTAATCCCACCTTGTAACAACAAAATGTAGAAGTGAAGGGGTGTTCCCCCCCTTTGAATTGTCTTTTCAATGTCCATGTGGCCCATTGGCATCGGTTACTTCTATCGTTACTTCATATAAGAAAATAAATTACTTGGGGAAGGTAGTGTATAGATTGTATTGGGGGGGATAATAATGTCTCAATTTACGATGTGCTGGTCCTAGACATCCTTGTATGTAGCCTACTGTTTAACACCTTTTCCCGCTTCTTCCTTTACTCAGACAAGGGGTCTCTCCAACTGGAAGGGATTCTTCCAGCGTGTCCAGGGCCTCATCTGCACTTGTGAATTGCATTCTTTGCTTTCCCTTCCATACTCACAGCATTGCCAGGAATCGTAGATGAGTTTAGATTTCACTTTCCTCCAGTGACGGTCTGAACGGAATGAATTCGTAGTGCTTTTTCGCAGCCTAGCAGACAGGTCATGGATGAATCTAATGGATTAGAGCTGTGGATTTTAATCCCCTTACACCCCTGTGCATTCAGAATGTTGATTTTAGTCTGATAGTTCCACAATTTGAAGATGCAAGGGTATTTAGCAGGGGTGTGGACTCGAGTCACATGACTTGGACTCGAGTCACAAATCTGACGACTTGCAACTCAACTTTGACACCAATGACTCGTGAAATCAGTTTGACCACGTAGCTGGAAAGGGCTTCTTTTTCCTCGTCTTCCGGTAAAGACAATAATCTCGTGTTTCGTCTCGTTCTACAGTATTTTCAATTCCTCTTCCAAAGCTTTGTTTCCAAAAGGCTAATTTTGTCGTCTTGTTCGCTCACACACATGCCTTGTTGGTACGTGTCTGACACGATAGACTACTTCCTTTCGAGCAAATCTACTTTTTTTCAGCACAGATTGTAACGGTTTGTTTTGGTGAGCATCAAGAGCCTTTCAGCTACACTTTCCTGGATATCCTTTAGATGTTCATTACTCTCATTTGCATCTCCAAGTTGTTCCTTGTCTTTTCCTTTGAGGGAAGCCATGGTTGTGTCGCCGCGTCGCTTTACCAACTGATTGGTTGCTGATATTCACAGATTACCACTCACTCTCTCCCAGGTACTTGAGAATATATTGATCTATCGATTTTATGGGTTTAATTTAAACTTGTCTGGCTTCTACATAACAGTTTTGTCGGTAAAAAAGAGCTACTCACTCCCCATGCGTTCTAAACAGAGCTACTCTCTCCCCTTGCATCCTATCGGCACCCACATGCCCCTCTCATATGGCGCCAATTCCAAGGAAAACAAACTGAAACTAGACCAACAAAAAATGTGAGAAACATTTTCCTGAGAGCAAAGGTCAACCTCTTCATACCTGGAGGAAAAAAAACCCACAATAAAACAAAAGATGGGAAACGTTATATGTGTTTCTGGGTAACCCTGACAGGAAAAGGACAAAGCAAGGAAGCAGAACTCCTTTAGGCAGAAAATTACATCAGGCCATTACGTTTGAGAATCACCCACGTAATTCATTTGACCTTTCATACTAGTTCTCTATTGGAAACTCCTGTGCTTACTGTGATGAGTCATTTGTTGAATGCTCTTTAATGCTACTGGGGTCATTGCACCTGATGCACTGACTTGTGTCTCAATATACACAGTAGGCTTGTCACAATTCCAACATTATATAAACGATACCAGGCGAAGTATCACGATACCGAGATTCAGTGGCCTAGCATCCTCTGGAAGCTTTTCTGAACTTTCTCCAAAAACATGTCACTGAGATTCACACTTTCACTTAATACAACAAATTGAACTAATAGAATAGAATACTGCATAGAATAGCTGATTTGCTCATATTTGCAAAGCTCTACCTGTGATATGGCTGGAGGAATGGGAGGAAGGAATATACATCAGTGGAGGATGCTGAAGGGAGGACGGCTCATAATAATGTCTGGAACATCACAAATGGAATGGCATCAAACACATAGAAACCATGTGTTCGATCCCATTCCACTAATTCTGCTCCAGCCATTACCACAAGCCTGTTCTCCCCAATTAAGGTGCCACCAACCTCCTGTGATCTACATGCATAATGATCTGCATGTCATTGTGTCAGTAAGGAGGGCATGAAACCTTTACTCTTCAGTTGACATACACACAATCTCCCTCACTCTCATAAACACTCTCTCTCACAAACACACACACTGAGACCAACTTAAAAAACATTAGGCACCAAACAGAATTTAAGGAGCACCAGAAAGAAAGATGTTTTATATAGTTTAGGTTTACATTAGGCCTATATGAAGCACATCTCATGAGTAGGAGACCCATTTCCTTTCTTTGTGTACCAAAAAAATTGCCAACACCTACTGTCAAGTTACCAGGTTGTTAGATAGCTAGGTAACATGACTGAACAACGTTAGTTGATGTCAAATCAATAATTAGCAAACCTGGGTTTGTTCAAAATGGCCCGTGTCATGGTTTGTGATATATAAAATGCGCGAATCCTGATACAAATAAAAAAGGCATCTCTGGTAATATGGGTCATATTTTTGTAACCGTTTGGGCTAGAGACAAGCCATTTTCTTTGCTGTGAAGCTGCAAGCATGCCTGTCCATTTTCCCTCTCCGACAATAAGAGGCTGCATGACAGTGAACTGATCTGTGCTCTTGGTTATAACAGGCGATGAAATTATACAATGTATCAACATCGCTCGCGTTGCGTGCTGCTCCAACATAACACAAGTACAAATCTAAACAGAAGACTAAGGGTCTGCATCCCCACTTGCCATCACAAATAAATGATATATTTTCAAACTGACGGAGGAATAGACGTGCGTGAAGAGCGGACGGAGAGAAGCAGGTGAGGACTGGCAGGGGATGAGGATGGCTGATTACATCTGCCACACGTGATATGCTAATTAATTTAATTAAACTCAGCAAAAAAAGAAATGTCCTCTCACTGTCAACTGCATTTATTTTCAGCAAACTTAACATGTGTAAATATTTGTATGAACATAAACTGAACAAGTTCCACAGACATGTTAATAACAGAAATTGAATAATGTGTCCCTGAACAAAGGGGGGGGGGGGTCAAAATCAAAAGTAACAGTCAGTATCTGGTGTGGCCACCAGCTGTATTAAGTACTGCAGTGCACCTCCTCCTCATGGACTGCACCAGATTTGCCAGTTCCTGCTGTGAGATGTTAACCCACTCTTCCACTAAAGCACCTGCAAGACATTTCTGGGGGGAATGGCCCTAGCCCTCACCCTCCGATCCAACAGGTCCCAGACGTGCTCAAAGAGATTGAGATCCGGGCTCTTCGCTGGCCATGGCAGAAAACTGACATTCCTGTCTTGCAGGAAATCACGCACAAAACGAGCAGTATGGCTGGTGGCATAGTCATGCTGGAGGGACAATGTCAGGATGAGCCTGCAGTAAGGGTACCACGAGGGAGGAGGATGTCTTCCCTGTAAAGCGCAGCGTTGCGATTGCCTGCAATGACAACAAGCTCAGTCCGATGAGACACTCTGCTCCAGACCATGACGGACCTTCCACCTCCAAATCAATCCCGCTCCAGAGTACAGGCCTCGGTGTAAATCTCATTCCTTCGACGATAAACGCGAATCCGACCATCATCTCCCGGTAAGACAAAACCGTGACTTTTTGCCAGTCCTGTCTGGTCCTGCGATGGTGGGTTTGTGCCCATAGGCAACGTTGCTGCCTTACAACAGGCCTCCAAGCCCTCAGTCCAGCCTCTCACAGCCTATTGCGGACAGTCTGAGCACTGATGGAGGGATTGTGCGTTCCTGGTGTAACTCGGGCAGTTGTTGTTGCCATCCTGTACCTGTCCCGCACGTATGATGTTCAGATGTACCAATTCTGTGCAGGTGTTGTTACACGTGGTCTGCCACTGCGAGGACGATCAGCTGGCCGCTCTGTCTCCTTGTAGCGCTGTCTTAGGCGTCTCACAGTACGGACATTGCAATTTATTGGCCTGGCCACATATACAGTCCTCATTGCAGCTTGCCTAAGGCATGTTCACGCAGATGAGCAGGCATCTTTCTTTTGGTGTTTTTCAGAGTCAGTAGAAAGGCCTCTTTAGTGTCCTATGTTTTCATAACTGTGACCTTAATTGCCTACGCCTGTAAGCTGTTAGTGTCTTAACTATAAAATTAATGAGAAATACGAGTTTCTATTCTATTTTACCATTGGTTTATGAGATACTATTATTTCCTTATGGAGTTATCAAGAGTTGTAATTCTAAGTTGATTGGTTATTCTTGATTTAACATGTTTTTGAATCACGATGCGAATCATGGGTTCGAAGGGAAAATAACCGGTTCCCTCGGGTTCCTGGTTTTTGAGTAAATATACAAATATACTTTGTTCAGTCTGCATACAGACTAAAAATACAGTGGGGCAAAAAAGTATTTAGTCAGCCACCAATTATGTAAGTTTTCCCACTTAAAAAGATGAGATCTGTAATTTATCATCATAGGTACACTTCAACTATGACAGACAAAATGAGAAGAGAAATCCAGAAAATCACATTGTAGGATTTTTAATGAATTTATTTGCAAATGATGGTGGAAAATAAGTATTTGGTCAATAACAAAATTTGATCTCAATACTTTGTTATATACCCTTTGTTGGCAATGACAGAGGTCAAACGTTTTCTGTAAGTCTTCACAAGGTTTTCACCCACTGTTGCTGGTATTTTGGCCCATTCCTCCATGCAGATTTCCTATAGAGCAGTGATGTTTTGGGACTGTTGCTGGGCAACACAGACTTTCAACTCCCTCCAAAGATTTTCTATGGGGTTGAGATCTGGAGAGGCCACTCCAGGACCTTGAAATGCTTCTTACGAAGCCACTCCTTCGTTGCCCGGGCCGTGTGTTTGGGATCATTGTCATGCTGAAAGACCCAGCCACATTTCATCTTCAATGCCCTTGCTGATGGAAGGAGGTTTTCACTCAAAATCTCACGATACATGGCCCCATTCATTCTTTCCTTTACACGGATCAGTCGTCCTGGTCCCTTTGCAGAAAAACAGCCCCTAAGCATGATGTTTCCACCCCCATGCTTCTTCACAGTAGGTATGATGTTCTTTGAATGCACGACGAGATGAGTTTTTACCAATAAGTTATATTTTGATTTCATCTGACCATATGACATTCTCCCAATCTTCTTCTGGATCATCCAAATGCTCTCTAGCAAACTTCAGACGGGCCTGGACATGTACTGGCTTAAGCAGGGGGACACGTCTGGCACTGCTGGATTTGAGTCCCTGGCGGTGTAGTGTGTTACTGATGGTAGGCTTTGTTACTTTGGTCCCAGCTCTCTGCAGGTCATTCACTAGGTCCCCCCGTGTGGTTCTGGGATTTTTGCTCACCGTTCTTGTGATAATTTTGGCCCCACGGGGTGAGATCTTGCGTGGAGCCCCAGATCGAAGGAGATTATCAGTGGTCTTGTATGTCTTCCATTTCCTAATAATTGCTCCCACAGTTGATTGCTTCAAACCAAGCTGCTTACCTATTGAATCTGCAAACTTCCCAGCCTGGTGCAGGTCTACAATTTTGTTCCTGGTGTCCTTTGACAGCTCTTTGGTCTTGGCCATAGTTGAGTTTGGAGTGTGACTGTTTGAGGTTGTGGGTTTATACTGATAACAAGTTCAAACAGGTGCCATTAATACAGGTAACGAGTGGAGGACAAGAGGAGCCTCTAAAAGAAGAAGTTACAGGTCTGTGAGAGCCAGAAATCTTGCATGTTTGTAGGTGACCAAATACTTATTTTCCACCATAATTTGCAAATAAATTCATTAAAAATCCTACAATGTGATTTTCTGTATTTCTTTTTCTCATTTTGTCTATCATAGTTGAAGTGATGAAAATTACAGGCCTCTCTCATCTTTTTAAGTGGGAGAACTTGCACAATTTGTGGCTGACTAAATACTTGTTTGCCCCACTGTATATGTTAAATAGGGATGACAGTTACTCCAAATGGATTTTGATATGTGATTTGCTGAATTCATTTTTTCGATATAAATTTCACCAGATTGGGACTGCTGGATTGTTGGTGGGATCCTCCGATGGATTAGGGTGCCAACTCCCTGATGGGGTAACTCTTCCGAGAGGTCGCCAGTAAAACAAGGGAGTATGAACTAATGTTGAAAATGGTTTCAACAGTAACAGTATGTTTTGCTCTTTGACCTTTGTAGTAGAGATGGTGTTAAGAAAATTGGGAATGTAATAATTCATGTAGTATAGTTATATAGTCAACGCTTGTCTGAATTTCCTGAAACAGGAAGGAATTTAACTAAACTGTTGTTCTGGTCTGTGCTTTTTTGAGGTTATCATGGAAGGTGACGTCAGATCGTGTCTTAATGCATCATATGAATCATTTGGACACAAACTTTGTGTGTGAACCTCAAAACTCTCCCAAACTGGTTGAAGAAAAAGCGACAAAGGCGTTCAATGTGACAGTGACTTTTAACACTTCAATATGAGTCAGAGCCATTAACTTGGGTATGGGCGGCAGGAGTGCACTAGAGTCCTGAGATCGCGCAGGTGGAGTGAGCGTTGAGAGAGATAACATACACATTTCTCTCATGTTTCTGGGGTGCTGGTGGGAGGAATAGGCCAGACAGGATGGTGATAGCAGCACAGGTGAGAGGCTCGTGTACGTGGGAAAATCAGACGTATCCATTTGGATATTGAAATTGGGACATTATCAAGGACCATCAAATGTGACAGACAAGAGTTACATGTGCCGTTAGGAAGATGAACTGCAGCGCTATCTGAAGAAGACACGCTAGAATGATAAGTGCAGGGAGGAGGGGGGGGGCATTTAGGCTAAGTATGCATTGAGATACTGATCTTTCTGGCTGTTGCGAGAGTGCGCTTGCAGGCTAGGTGTGAGTCAGCCCGAAACTAGATAAAGAGAAGTCTGGTTTTGACATTTTGATCTTGTGTGACCATAGACAATGTTAATACATTCAGAGAAGCTTCTGTACTAGGTTGCCTTATAAAGGTAACCTCAGCTTATTGATATACACATACATTGACGTAGGTGATCATACCACTAGGGAGTGATCACATGTATAAAATCAGCTGTGCACTTAGGTGGGGTGCAGAACTTAAATCGGAAACATGCGTGCTATGTTCCCGTTGTCAACTTCTGTCTGCAATTGCATTAAAGGTTTAATTGATTTACTTAAAGAAGATATTGTCTGATTGCTGATTTCACCAATAAGCCAATGATTGACAAGGAATCTACCACGATAAATTTGAGTCAGACTCAAAGTAAGCACTAAGGACTGTCACTCTATATTTGGGTTGGATCATTTACAAAATGTTTTAGTTATGATTCGGAGAGAGAGAGAGGGGCTCTAAAATGCTGAGGGCACTGCTAAAATGTATAAGTCTTGGGGAGGCTCTAGAAAACTCATCTCTAAGTATCCTCTGACAGGGAGGTTGTTAGAGAACTCATTGGATGATAGCTTGGGTCAACCATGAAGGTTAATTTAGTTCTCTTTTGGCATCAGAATTGTAATGTTAAACCGCATTGATACATAGAGATTGCTGGATGATACGGTACAATTAATTGCATACAAGGCTCAGTCTTGTTTGCGATTACACACAAGGATGAAAATGAAGGAGATGGCATTGAGACCAGCATCACATGGGTATAGAACATAATGGAGTTTTAGTCGCATCAAGGGTGGTGTGAAGTTATTAAACGTGTACTTTTTCACTCTTTCCTTTGCAAGTCAATATGTTTTTAGGTTTCGTGGAACATAAGAGTGATCATTGTTCCAGAGGAGAGACTGATGTATATTGACTAATTGATTTGAGAATGTTTTAGTATGTCTATAACTGTAGAAGTGCATTAGGAGGAGTGACTAGTGTGTCATGGGTTAGATGGAATGATATATGTGTAAATGTATCTGTAGCAGGAGGCGAGGTACACATGAGGTGTGTTTGAGACAGAATGATTACATAGGGCTGTTAAGTGGGATGGAATGTGACTGCGGTGGAGATCTGTGGGGGCTCATAAATTAAGGTTGTGGTGATAGAGGGGTATTATTCCCAGAGACTATGTATATTGTTACAGGAGATGGCTCATAGGAGTGGGAGGACAGCTAACTGTGCACAATATAGGGACTATTATGAGGTTAAACTACAGCTAAACATTACACATACCCTGATCATTGTGAGAGTAGAAAAGATAGTGGTGGCATTTCAGACAATAAGGTAAACTTCCAGGAAACACGTGATTCAGTTTTGTTAGGTTGGATATTTTTCCAACTCATTAATCTCTTTCCCAATTTCTAACAGCCGGTGAACTCTTGACAGATTACATGCAGTAGTTATTCTCATGGCAGTCGCTGTAGGGACATTAATTGAAGGAGGCTATAGTCATGGGCCATGTTAGTAGTAGCAGGGGTTACTTTAGTAGCATTGTTGGGATATCAGTTTATGAGGACTCATGCCAAATGGCTGGGTAGCTGGTAACTGGGAGACTGATGGGAGTACCGGGGGCTGTTATTCAAATGGCACAAATTAGTGATCTTGCCATAAGGGGGAGTCTATGTTGTCAGGAAATGACCAATGTGTTGCAGTGTGTATATCCTCAGAAGAAAGCAGCACATGAGAAGCAGGAGATAACCAAGGGCACGGGCTGAATTCTGGAGATTGAGTGTACATCAAGATACACCAGGCAGGGGTGTTGGGACAGTGTTGGTCTGGTCTATGCACAGTACTCCTTACAGCACATGTAGCGGTAAAGATCGTCATGTCTCTCCTCGGTGGGTTCACAGATCTCACAGGAAGTGAGGTCCAACTGCATAATGGGTGAACTTGAAGACGCCATGACAGAGGAAGCAGAGCTAAAGAGAGAAAGAGAGAGAGAGACTAGATTCCACTGTAGACATGTAGATGGGTTGGGTCAGGGAGCTACTTTAAACATCATAGTTGGGTTGGGTTAGCTGCTTTATTGGTTAATGCATCATATGAAAGGATAGATGGTGGGGTAATTGTACTCTAAACAACATTTTGGAGGCATTGATGTAAAAGTCTATACAGTGCTGAGTTACCTCAAGAGGATGTAGCGTTGATTTGTTCCCCAATGGAGGAGATGGGGAACAAAGTGAAAATGACATGGCTTGGGAACACCTCTCAAAACCTAGGGCCGGGAAAGGGGAAGACTGGGCGAAAGCATGAGGAGGCTTTTTTGGGCTTTCAATTTTGTGGAATCCAGCAGAAAAGTATCCTAGAGGCATAGAGTCAGGTGAAGAGAGAGAGTGGGAATTGTCATGGTCTCAGACTTTGTTTTTCATGCATATATAATTATGCGTAGCTTAACACATTGTTAATGCTGTTGTTTTGTGTTTCTTTTCGGCTTTCCAAGTCTTGTGCTATCACTCTCTTAAGAACCAGAAAGAGAAAGTCGAAAAGCAGCTCCAGCTGAAGTGGAGAAAGCCAACAGCTTCAGCTGGAATGGCATTCTGTTGTGTGATGAGAGATGGAAATAAGAGTGTGCATATAGAACAGAGGCCATAAGCCTAACTGTGAATGTTAATCGTGTTTTATTTTTTATTGTTTGTCCATTTAAAAGTAATTTCCAAGTGTATGTATTGTTGAACAGTATGGAGTAATATGTTTGATACAAGGGACTGTTAGATTCTGGGTTCTGACTTCTTAATTAACTTCTTTGGGATAGGGGGCAGTATTGGGTAGCTTGGATGAAAAACGTGCCCAAATTAAGCTGCCTGCTAGAATATGCATATAATTAGTAAATTTGGATAGAAAACACTCTGAAGTTTCTAAAACTGTTTGAATGATGTCTGTGAGTATAACATAACTCATATGGCAGGCAAAAACTTCAACCAAGAAGTGGGAAATCTGAGGTTTGTAGTTTTTCAACTCAGCCCCCCTTGAAGATACAGTGGGATATTAGTTATGTTTCACTTCTCAAGGCTTCCATTAGATGTCAACAGTATTTACAAACTGTTTTGAGGATTCTACTCTAAAGGAGGGGCTCATGAGAGCTCTTTGAGTGAGTGGTCTGGCAGAGTGCCACAGCCTCGGTCTGGCACTCACGTGAAAAGTTCCACTTCATTTGTACAGACAAAGGAATTGTCCGGTTGGAACATTAATGAAGTTTTATGTTAAAGACATCCTAAAGATTGATACCATACTTAGTTTGGCATGTTTCTACGGGCTGTAACAGAACTTTTTGTCCGACGTTCGGCTCGACCTGAACGCGCTTTTGGATTTGTTTACCAAACGCCCTAACAAAAGAAGATATTTGGACATAACTGATGGACATTATCAAACAAATCAAACATTTATGGTGGAACTGGGATTCCTGGGAGTGCATTCTGATGAAGATCATCAAAGGTAAGTGAATATTTCTGACTAATGTTGACTACCCAATATGGCAGGTATCTTTTTGGCTGCTTTGTTGTCTAAAGGCTGTACTCAGATTATTGCATGGTTTGCTTTCTCCGTAAAGTTTTTTGAAATCTGACACAGCGGTTGCATTAAGTTTAATGTTTATTATGAGTATTTCTGTAATTTGATGTGGCTCTCTGCACAATCACTGCATGTTTTACAACTACTGAACGTAACGCGCCAATGTAAACTCAGATTTTTTTATATAAATATGAACTTTATCAAACAAAACATACATGTATTGTGTAACATGAAGTCCTATGAGTGTCATCTGATGAAGATCATCGAAGGTTAGTGATTCATTTTATCTCTATTTCTGCTTTTTGTGACTCCTCTCTTTGGCTGGAAAAATGAGAATTTTATTTTTTTAAATGGTGTAAAATACTGCTTGAGGAAGTTTAATTATGAGATTTTTGTTATTTTGAATTTGGCGCCCTGCACTTTCACTGGCTGTTGCGGGGGGGTTCCGCTAGCGGAACCTAGGCAGGTTAAACTTGGAACATTGTTATACTAGAGACATGATGGAACAAAAGTAATACGATAGTATCTGAGGATTGATAGAGACTGGTTTTTATATCAGAAGTTAATGGTTATCTGTAGGAGCCAGATGGCTTTGGAATATGCTGTGTAGAAGGGAGGCAATCACGATTGCTATAGGTGATACGGGTGGAGAGCTTTGGAATAGGCATCAAGGGGGTTGAGGTCAGGTCACCTTAAGGGAGAAGGAACAGTTTATTACCCCATCACTTCGTCTTCCTGTCGAAACATAACAGATGTAAGGGTTGGAGAGAAGGAGGAGTGCATCTAAATTGGAGCATATATACTTGTGTTGGTGGAGACATGTTTTGTCTGAATGCAGCTGTATTGACCCTCTGGGAAGAATAAACTTGTTTAAGCTTTCATAGTATCCATTGAGTTAGACTGAGAATTAGAACCTAACAACACACACAGGAAACTTGTGAAAAGCCTAGCAGCTTTGCAGTTCTTGACACTCAACTCCGGTGTGCCTGGTACCTACTACTAAAACCCATTCAAAGGCACTGAATAATCTTGCCCATTCACCCTCTGAATAGCACACATGCACAATCCATGTCTCAAGGATTTAAAAAAAATCCTTCTTTAACTTGTCTCCTCCCCTTCATCTACACTGATTGAAGGTAACATCCATACGGGCTCATAGTTCTCAACTGGATTCACCTGGTCAAGCTGTCAAGGAAAGAGCAGGTGTTTCCAATGTGTTGTACCCTCAGTGTATGTTCTCTATTGTGAAAGCAGGGATGCAAACTGGTGAGGGCCTAAAAAAAGTGACAGAAATTCTTCCTACAGAAACACACAACAAAAGCTACGTAAACTGCAAGAAAATGTGCCTATTTTCAGAGTGGGGTTGTCACCACACCAACACTTTACTAAGGATGTGCTACCAGACCAAGTATCATAATACAGAGTAATATGTATCTACTTCCCTTGCACTGCGAGCAGCTCCAATTATTTCACAAATGTACACAAACAACATTACTATCTGCACACGCCAGCTCGCCATCACAGCTAAATAGCATTTTAAAAGTGATAGAGATGTGCAGAAAAAACAGATGGAGAGATGCCGCTGAGCAGGCTAATGGCTGGTAAGTGGGCCGCAGCTAGCTGCTCACAGCTGTCATACGTGATTTTGGATGAAGCACTCGTTCTGATATGACATATCTGACATCACGATCTAAACCCTGGTATTCTATTTGTAGGACGCAGAGGGTAGGGATGCATTCTGTACAGTGGGTAGTGATCACACAGGGAGAAGATCTGTTGGGGCCTCAACATTATAACTCAATGAGTGATACACTACACCTACACACTTTTTGTCAGATCTACATGACTCACATGGATGACCTTCTGTATTCTGAGATCAAAAGGCAAATATCACGGAAAAGTGACGAGTTTGCATCCCTGTGAAAGGTACGGCTGAGCATGGGAGCCCGTTACACAGCATAAGATGTTGGGCGTAACACTGGAAGACTCACCTGTCAGGTCCTCACACTTGGCATGGACCCAGTGGTTACAGGTGGCACACTGCATCATCTGACTGTCGTAGTCACTGTCCTCATAGCACTTGAAGCAGATCGGACAGTAGTTGCCTTTAGAAAGTGATATCGTCAATATCCTGCCATTCCCATATGAATAGTGAAATCAAATAAATGAGCTTGTCTTTTATCATGTTTTAACATTTGTGTTTGCAGATCGACTTCCCCAAAGCGTTCACTTCATCTTACCTTGGTCGTGGAGCTTGGTGCAGTCTGGACAGAGTCCTTTATCGTGGTTCCACTCGGTGTCCCAACTCTTCCCTGGTGTAACCCCACAGCTTTTACACCTGATGCACGTCATACACACCCAGGCCTTCCTCCTCCTGTTGGGTTTGGGGTAGTTAGGCCCCAGGCATGAAGGGTGATAACAGTTCTGACATCTGTCACACTCCAGCATAGGCTGAGGAACACCAGAGAGATACAGTATTACAGTTACACATATATTGGTGGCAACACTAATGTCACAGTTTTTTCCTGATCAGTGAAAACCAAAGATGGTGGATATATGAAGATTGTTAACGGCCTGAGTGTGAATTATTGAACAAAATGTCAGTTCTGATGTAATAAAGTAAGTTCCTCTCCTATAGGCATCAATGCAATATCAGCTAGATCTGGTCTACTTAGTTCATTGACTCTCATTGAAGCAGAAAAAAAAACAGTGTGGGGTGTCTCACTTACTCTTCAGTCACTGGGTTAACTATAGACCCTGGATATAGCCTAAAAACTAGTGACCAGGTGGTTCAGTCCTCAGGTGAGACAAGTGACTGGGGCCTTGCGTGGACCCATACCTTGGAGTGCTTGTTTTTTCTGCCACATATATGGCAGCACTTGCAGCGGCGACAGCACCAGTTCTCCTCAGAGGCCCGCTCCGTTGCCTCAAGGCAAAACCGGTGGAAGGGATCACAGCACACCTGGCAGTACAGCATTTGCTAGGATAGGAAGAGGGAATTCAAAAGATCCATCATGGCCATACATTGACAAAAACATTATAAATGTCAAAACATCATAAAGCAAATAGCAGTTTTGAAAAAGACATTCCTCCAATGGACATTGTAATAACAGAGCCATGTTGTGAGCCTTTACTTCTTGTTGTCCTTTACTGGCACAGAGCAGGCAGACACAGGGGGGCATGATGGGTACAGAGGTCAGGATACTCAGGCCTCCCATCATCCACACATTCTGGAGGTCACAGTCCTCCTGCATGGCAGACAGGGGAGGCTTAGACATAGCTTTCAGCTCTCATACAGAGGCCCGCAGGACAGAGTCAGACACAGGAGTGGGAGATACAGAGATGGGAAACAACAGCCTTTTGGACTCTTGATGTAGAAGAACACTGACATCCAGTGGCTAGATAAGGGTATTACAGAACTAAACCAAACCAAAGACAAAACCTGATGATGATAATGGCTAATTTAATCATGGTTATAAACTGAGTAGTTTGGGTCCTGGGTGCTGATGGGCAATCTTGCTGTGTATTTAGCATACAATATATCACAGGTATGACGCAAAACAACTTATTTACTGTTATATTTATGTTGGTAACGGTTTATCATTGCAATAAAGGCACCTCAGGGATTTCTGGTATATTGGCCATTAAAACTGGGTGGTTCAAGCTCTGAATGGCTGACAGCTGTATACCACGGGTATACCTGGTAAATGAGATCTCTAAAACCACAGCTACAAGAGGCAAGGAAAAGCATCTGACCTTGAAGTCCACGCCAATCTTGTGCGTAGGCTCGGAGGGCTCCCTCTCCCTCTGGTCAAATCCATTGGCCAGGGCGGCCAGGACGCTAGGTGGCATCTGTTCCATAGGATTCTGGGAAAAATACGACGAAGCATAAAAATAGGCTCGTCCCCACCCCGCCTCCACCAACATTCTTCCCCTCTCACCCCCTACCCTCACCCTGGCCCTTGGCCACCCCGGGGTGGCCCCAGTGTGGGATAGCAGGCGCCAGGGGTGGGGAGACCCTTGGTCCTCAGGGTAGGAGGAGGATAGCTCCAGGTCTGACTGTAAGTGTGGGGGCGACTGCGTCATCTGCAGCAGTAGCTGCTCCGCCGACAGCCCCTCTGACTCGCTTTCTCCCTGGTGGTCATCGTCCAGCCAGCTGTAGACACCACCGCTCCACAGGCCTGTTTGCTTCTGCTGTGCCTGTGAAGGGTGGGACTGCTGAGGCCAAAGCAAAAGAGCACTAGCGTTATCTGCCACGAGTACCTATAAGCAAGCAGCAGCTTAACTCAGAATGAGAGGAGAGAGAAGGAAGAGAGGACAGGGAATCCCACCATGAGGTGCAGCAGAGAGAAGACGAAGTAAGTGGAAAGATAGAGATTGGAGAGAGAGAGGGGGGTGGGGAGTGGGTTGTGCAGATCCTTTGTGTTATTCACCTAGGCGACCCAGAAACGGTCAATTCTTGCACTGCCTGGTCAGTGGCATCAGAGCAGTAGCCCTGTTGTGATTCTTTACCTTGTCAGTTTTACGGCGAGCAGGAGGGACTCGGTGGTGCAGCCTGCGATGTCTCAAACCGTCGTCCGATAGGTCTCCCAGGAATCCATCCAGAGAGACAAAGTCTGAAGACAAAAAGAAACCATTGCAGGGGTGATTAGACATAGTGTTAATACTTCAGAGTTAACGCATTACCTCACAGCTTTGACAGGGATCTTCTAGAACAGTGGTTCCCAATCTTTTTGTAGTCCCGTACCCCTTCAAACATTCAACCTCCAGCTGCGTACCCTCTCTAGCACCAGGGTCAGCGCACTCTCAAATGTTGCCACCATTGTAAGCCTGCCACACACACACTATACGATACATGTATTAATGAGTGCGAGTTGTGGTCCTATAAGAGCTCTTATAGGACCATGGCACAAATAATAATAATCAATTAATAATCAATCGTTTGGCTCTTTATTTAACCATCTTACATATAAAACCTTATTTGTTCATCAAAAAATGTGAATAACTCACCACAGGTTAATGAGAAGGGTGTGCTTGGATGGATGCACATAACTCTGAAATGGTGGGTTGTATTGGAGTCTGTCTTAAATCATTTTCCATACACTCTCACATAGGTACGTGGTTGCAAAGGGTATCAGTGTCTTAACAGCGTGGTTTGCCAAGGCAGGATACTCTGAGCGCAGAGAAGAGCTCCAACTTCTTAATCATAGCCTAAATTTTGTCCCGCACATTGAATATAGTTGCGGAGAGTCCCTGTAATCCTAGATTCGGATCATTCAGGCTAGAAAAAACATCGCCCAGATAGGCCAGACGTGTGAGAATCTCGTCATCATGCAAGCGTTCAGACAAGTGAAAATTATGGGCAGTAAAAAAAACATTAAGCTCGTGTCAATACTTTGCCCCTTGATAACCAGCGCACACAAGTATGTTGTAGAAACTGTAGTCTGCCAAACAACTTTCAAGCTGTCAGGCATTCCCTTGGCAGCAAAAGCCTCTCGGTGGATGCTGCAGTGTACCCAAGCGGCGTACACTGCCGAGAGCAACTGCTTGCACGCGCTACCACTCCACTATGTCTCCCCATCATGTCCTGTCATGTCACTGATGCATTGTGAAACAGTGTTGTTTGATGAAGGCATTGTTTGTATCGTTTTTTGGGCCTTTGCCACAGCATTGTCCCAGCCATATCCACGGCAGCAGGAATAATTAAGTCCTCCACAATAGTATGGGGCTTTCCTGTCCTAGCCACTTGGTAGCTCACCATATAAGACGCTTCTAGCCCATTCCTATTAATGGTATCTGTTGATTTTATACATGTCTTACTACTCGAAAGTCATCTTAATTCTCTCTCAAAAAACTCCCATGGCTTATTTTTCAAATTGGCATGTTTTGTTTCTAAATGTCTGTGCCAGAGTGAAGGTTTCATTGAGTTGTGAGAGTACTTTTGCATATAACACACTGTGGCTGAGGAAAGGTACTACACCCAATATAAGTGAGCCCCAAATCAATGTAGTTCTCATCATATTTGCACCTTTTCGATGGTCCAATGTCCCTGTCTGTTGTTTGATGCTTTCCCGGGTTAGGGGACGGTAGCTCTTTAGCTGCATCAGATTCACAACTGTCAGTATCCATGCTAGCTGGGCTAACAACAAATGTAGAATTACTGATGCTAGCATTGGATGTGCTCGTGGAAGCAACACAACTTGTGTAGTCAACAGGTGCAGGTGTAGAACTGCTGGTAGTAGCAGTACTACCAGTAGAGCTGGTATGCGTCTCTATGGACGCAGGCCTTACTAAAATGGACTGTTTGAAAATGTGGAGAAAAAAAGAAAGTTAAATGTGAATCACATTTTTATTTGGCATACTCCCGACGGCATTGCACGTCCCCCAGTTTGGGAATACCTGTTCCAGAAGATCTGACAATATTAAATAGAGTAAAATCCCTTTCTATGATCACTTCCCAATAATGTTACATTACTACCTTGGATGCGTGGGCCGGGGCCTCTCCTCCGGCCGGGGGAGGCAGAGTTGGAGCCCACAGTGATCTCCAGGTCGGAGTCATAGTCCAGCAGGTCAAAGTAGGAGCGCGGCTTCACACAGCGGCGCGGCTGCTTCCTCACAGATGGGCTGTGGCTGTCTCCCACCTCCATCCCATCAACTTCCTCATTGCTAGACTGAACCACGCTGAGGCAGTGCCGCCTGCGCTTCCCAGGACCTCCAGGGAACTTGCCACTCAAACGACGTGCTTTTCTGTCTTCAATCTGATCACATCTTTTATATCTTATGGAGAGAGAAAAAAATGGGTCATTTAGTTGTCTATTCAATCTATATAATTCAATAGCATATATGCGAGTTGGTCACCTTTGCAATTCTGATGAGCAGTACACTTACATGCAGCACTGTCGCTTCGTATTGGGCCCTCCAAACTTGGGTTTGTCCAGGCAGTTCATGCACTCGCCACAGTCCTCCTCATGGTTGCAGCCCTTGCAGATCCCACACCTCCGAGAGCGGAGCCCAAAAGGTCCAAGGCTCTTTTGTTTAGCAAAACCTGCTCCCGACTTCCTGACCTTGGTAACCTTTTGGTCCAGCAGCCCAGGGCTGTCTGGCCCAGAGAGAGACTGACCCCCTTCAATAGATAAGGTATATAATTAAGATATCTTTCATAGGAAAGTCAAAGAAAGTTGTGTGGAAAGACCAGAACTCATGTCACTTAAAAAATTTTGTTGAGAGATTTGCCTTGATAATCAGTTTTGAAAGCTTGTGGCTCTACCTTGGTTCTTTCCAGAGGGGGATATGCCAGTTCTCTCATGCAGAGGCAGCGCACTGAGTCTGGGGATCATGTCTTCGGGCACCAGTGCACGAGGCTGGCCCAGCACCACAGCTGCTGCACGGCACACATGCTTGATGCGTGGACCCCCCGCTCTGCGGAACTCCTGTTAACAAGGAGAGAGGGGGGACAGGGAGGGATGCTGTTTCATCACAATGAAAAATGTATTTATGACCAGAAAAGGTGGGTCTTAGTGAGGAAGAAACAACATACTGATACTTTATTAAAAGTAAGAGACAAAGCAACATTCAGACACATTGAAAAGTGAGAGAAACTGAAGATGCAGAGAACAGCACAGACCAGGATTGTGTTCATATGCCCATACCTGTGACAGGGGAGGGTCAGTCATGTTTGAGGCAACAGGCTCAAGCTGCTCTTTCGATTTCCTCCTTTGTCTCTTCCCTGCTGCATCTCTGGAGCCAGCAGGCCCTGATAGAAGCTGCAGGTAACATGTTTCATCACTATGGGCTTACACAGGAAGCTCTCCAGAGATATCACAATATTGGTGTTAATGAATATCATCCTATTTAATAACAATGAAGAGAAACAAAGCATATTCTGTATCAGAAATAAGTCCCATCATGCATGTTGTTTACTGGAAAAAAACAACTGTCTGCATGGCAATTTTGAAGTGTATTATTTTTATGAGTGGGCCAATTATTACCCCTGAAGACTTCAGTTGTTTCTGCTGGTCGATCTTGTTGAGCTGGACCTTGGCTTTCTTGAGCAGATTGAACATCCTCTTATTGGCCCCTGTGAAGCGAACTCTCTGGGTGGCTCCTTTCTCCTCAGCAGCAGCACCGTCAGCCTCAGCGATCATGTTCAGATGCAGTTCCTGTGGCTCAAGCTTTCCTGCTTCTGGGACAGAGAAAGACCATATAGTATGTCACTACTTTCCAAAGTAGTTTAAGCAGTAAAAACATACTCAGAGACATTAAACCAAGTAACATACAAATAAACAAAAATACCAGGTTTACATAATGTGCAGTTATTTATCAAGCAAGCTAATGTTAAACAACTATCAGCATTAATTGATTGATCTTTGCTTACCTGCAAGAACATTCTCAGCATTTGTTTTGTCTTCCTCTGTCAACTCCTCATGTTCTCCATATTGAAATGTTAAGAACTTTGAGTTCATTGTCCGAACACACACAGAGACTTTTCGCACAACCCCAGGGCTATCAAGGTCCTCAATCTTGAGCTTGGATTTGCCTTGCTTTGATTTGGGTTTGCTTGGAGCTGTGATTGTTGTACGTTTCTTTAGACAGATGCTCTTGACTTCATCATCCAGACCATCCGCTAGCATATGAACAGAAGATTGAAGAGTATTGCAAACACCATCTGTCATCACATTTTTTCTTCTCTTTTTGGGAAGTCCTGGTTGCAGCTTCTTCAGTCGCTTGTACATATTTAGGTGAGATGTTTGCTTGTTGAACTTGCAGGGCCTTTTTTTCTGAACCTCCTGGGAATCGTTTGATTGGTCAGAAGCAATTTGGAATTCTTTGGATAAAAGTAAAGTCTCATACTTGCTCTGTAGAGTTTTGTCCAGTGTATATACCTCCTCACCAGACTCTCCTGGCACATGCCACTTGAAACTGGGATTCCTCAAAAGGGACTTCCTCTTTTCAGACTGCTTTCCGGAGGATAAGCAGTCACTCACGTCAGTGGTTTCCTGTTCGAGTTCCTGAGTTGAGAACATATCGACATCTAACTGCGCCTCATTCAGAAATTCTTCCTCGTCGACAGGCAGATCAGGAGTAAGCTCTCTACCTGTGCCATCTTCTCGTTTCTTTCCAGTGCGTGGGTGTAAGCCGAATAGTTGGCCTTTCTTCGGGGAGTTTCTACGGGGCAAAACGGACATGCCAGCATCATCCATAAACCTCTGTGGAGTCTTGATCACCCGTGAGGACCGGACACTGACAACAGGCATGATGAAGTGCTTTATGTTTTTAAGGTACTTTGATTTACCATGCTGTTCATCAAAAGCATCAGGCTGTGGTTCATCATCCACCGTGTCTTGTATATCCTGCTCCTCCAAAATTTGCTGGGCGAGATCCATTTCTACCTGCTTAGATAGAGTTTTAGGCCTGGCTCTTGGTCTTTTGGTACCAAGGAACTGAAGGCTTGAATTGGGGACCTTTTTCCTTCTGTACTTGGTCTTGAGGATGCCAATGAGTTTAGATCTTGCAGGTATGGAAGCAGCCTCTGGGGAGAAAACTTCCTTTAGGTCTACCTCTTCAACAGTTTCAGGAACCTTACTTTCAGGTGATTTACTCTCATCACCCTTTCTCCCTCTTGGCCTCTGCCTTTGTTTCTGCCTCTGTCCAATCAAGGCTCTTCGCTTCTTTTTGCCATGTTTGAACAGACTTCTATGACGGCGTGGTTCTGTCTTTTCAATAACAGGGGGCTCCAACAGCAGCACCTTTCCACTCTCTATTGGCTGGGTCTCTTGCTCCACCTTTACCGCTGGTTGAGTGTCAGCCAAAGTCAAAGGTTCAGATCGGCCTACTTCTATGTTTGGAGTTGCAGATGATGTTGGTGTCTTTGACTTCTTTCTAATTGAAAGGCTCAAATTTCTTCTCCTTCTAGATTTAGAGACAACAGACAATGTGGAGATCTCCTCTGTCTGTGGTTCAAATGGGGCCATTTCTGTGATTGGAGTTTCAGATGATGTTGGTGTCTTTGACTTCTTTCTAATTGAAAGGCTCAAATTTCTTCTCCTTCTAGATTTAGAGACAACAGACAATGTGGAGATCTCCTCTGTCTGTGGTTCAAATGGGGCCATTTCTGTGATTGGAGTTTCAGATGATGTTGGTGTCTTTCTTGACTTCTTTCTTATTGAAAGGCTAGAAGCTCTTCTAGGTTTAGAGACAACAGACAATGTGGAGACCTCCTCAGTCTGTGGTTCAAATGGAGCCATCTCTGTGATTGGAGTTTCAGATGATGTTGGTGTCTTTCTTGACTTCTTTCTTATTGAAAGGCTAGAAGTTCTTCTAGGTTTAGAGACAACTGACAATGTGGAGACCTCCTCAGTCTGTGGTTCAAATGGAGCCATCTCTGTGATTGGAGTTTCAGATGATGTTGGTGTCTTTCTTGACTTCTTTCTTATTGAAAGGCTAGAAGTTCTTCTAGGTTTAGAGACAACAGACAATGTGGAGACCTCCTCAGTCTGTGGTTCAAATGGAGCCATCTCTGTGATTGGAGTTTCAGATGATGTTGGTGTCTTTCTTGACTTCTTTCTTATTGAAAGGCTAGAAGTTCTTCTAGGTTTAGAGACAACAGACAATGTGGAGACCTCCTCAGTCTGTGGTTCAAATGGAGCCATCTCTGTGATTGGAGTTCCAGATGATGTTGGTGTCTTTGAATTATTTCTTATTGAAAGGGGATAATTTTTTCTCCTAGGTTTAGAGACAGACAATGTGGAGACCTCAATCTGTGGTTCAGATGGGGCTAACTCTGTGTTTGGAGATTCAGTGGGTTCAGGTAACATCTGTGTCTTCCCTGGCCTCTTTCTAACTGGAACACTCGAACTTATTCTCCTTCTAGGTTTAGAGACAGACAAGGTGGAAACCTCAGTCTTCAAAACCTCATTGATATGTGGTTCTGCTTCACTGGCAGGTACATCAGATGGATGTTCCACATTTGGACTTGATTGAATCTTGTGCTTGTGGGTTGTCCAGGGTTTATGACTTCCACGCTTCTTCCGTGGTGTAGACATCTTTGCCAGTCTTCTCCTCCTTGCTTTGGGAGTTGGCACAGCATTTGTGTCTGATAAAAAAACATTTTCCTCCAGAATTTCACTTGAATCTTTTGTGTTCACCAGTATCTTGTTTTCTTCAGGCGCAGGACAAGTTTGATGGATCAGGAATGATGGTTTTGAGCGTTTAGGTTTACCGGGTGAGGAGACCTTTTTTATCTGAAGGGGTGGAACAACCTTTGCCACAGTATCACCACAGTCAGTTTGAGTGGCCTCCTCTGGATGTGGTTGCGTTACCTGTCCCACTTCAACATGAAGAGAAGACTTTTCCTCAAGAGACGAAGTCTCCTTAGTCTTCTTCTTGGAAGACTTCTCATTATGTGTGTGCTCAGCATCTCTGGAAGTGGCAAAACTCGTGACCTCTTTCTCTTCGGGGTTCTCTACACTCTTGATCACACTGGGTTCAAAAAGAGAGTCTTTGTCTAATTCAGTGGTACTCCGCTGCTTCTCTGTTCCTTTGACAGTATTTCCAGAGCCCTGCACTTGGGTGTCCTTTATTTTCCCCTTAACTAATGTAAGTGTCCACACAAACTTGCTTCGTTTCTTCTTACGAGAGGAGCCCTTACTGTCAGACCGAGATGAGCCTTCCAATTTGGGGTTTCTGATTTTAATCAGCTTAAAACTTGGAATCCCGATAATGTCATCGTCATTTTTAAAAGCCAGACCGTCATTGGATTCAAGAATTGGCTTTTCAGGTTCTGTGGCTAATGGAACATGGATTTCTGTGACCATCTTCTCTTCTTGATGTGCCTTGCTTTGTTTACGCTTACTCTTTCTGGGTGGTGGTTTGGCTTCCTCTATTCTTGAAACCTCTAACAATGACTCTGCCAGACATACTTTGTCATTGCTCTGGTTTTTTGATTCTGTTACAAGGCCTTCATGTGTTTCGGAGTGTGGATTAGTAGTTCTACTTCTTCTCCGGATCACCAGTTTATTGACTTCAGTGCTTACCTCTGTGGTTCTTTCTTTCCGTTTGAATTTCTTAATGTCTGTTTTTGGCGCCGCATTTCCACTTTCCAGTGCAATGTCATGTTTGCCTGTTGATTTTATACCCCCCTCTGATTTTTGGTCATCAACCTCGCCAACTTTGGCCCCACTTTGAACACAGGGTTCAGTGATCTTGGAGGCAGATCTACCACGCCTCCTTGCCGGTATGGCTCCTCTGCCTCCCTCATCCTCAGTGCCATTCAGATGCTGTGCCTCATAAGCTTGTGTCTCGCTCTTTAATTTGACATGGGCACTTGAGATCTGGTCACCTTTGACATCATTAGCTTTTGATTGAAAATGTAATCCTTTTACCTTCAACTTCTCCACAGATTTTAGATGTCCTCCCTTTTCCTTTCTTACCGTCTTCTTGGCCACCAACTTGATGGTAATCCTTGGAGTTAAAGCCGCCCCGTTTTTCGCAGGACGCTTCTCCTTTGCTGGGTTTGAGTGCTTGTTTTTTGAACCCTTCCTACCATCATTGGAAGGCACTGGATCAGGAGGAATTGCACAGTGGACCTCTTGTGAAGATGGTGCATCTTCTTCAGGAGTTGGAGACCCCTCTGTCTCCTTTGGGGTGACTACAAGGGATGGCTTCTCTCGTATCCTTTTTAATTTTGTTTGGACAGGATCACCTTATGGAGGAAAATAACAAATAAGAGGAAATTACTATCATATCTAAGCTGATATACAATGCCTTCAGAAAGTATTCATACCCCTTGTCTTATTCCACATTTGTTGCATAACAGCCTGAATTCAAAATGGTTTAAAATTACATTTCTCACCCATCTACACAATACCCCATAATGACAAAGTGAAAACATGAAAAACAGAAATCTAATTTACATAACCATTCACACCCCTGAGTAAATACATGTCAATCACCTTTGGCAGTGATTACAGCTGTGAGTCTTTATGGGTGAGTGTCTAAAAGCATTACACCACTGGAATGTACAATATTTGCACATTACTCTTTTTAGAATTCTTCAAGATGTCAAGTTGGTTGTTGATCATATAGCAAGATGGCCATTTTCATGTCACGATTTAAGATTTAAGTCAAAACTGTAACTAGGCCAATCAGTTACCTTCAAATGTCGTCTTGGTAAGCAACATTTAAACTCAGTTTTTCACAATTCCTGACAATTAATCCTAGTAAAAATTCCCCGTCTTAGGTCAGTTAGGATCACCACTTTATTTTAAGAATGGGAAATGTCAGAATAATAGTAGATAATGATTTATTTCAGCTTTTATTTCTTTCATCACATTCCCAGTTCGTCAAAAGTTTACATGCACTCAATTATCATTTGGTAGCATTGCCTTTAAATTATTTAACTTGGATCAAATGTTGTTTCGGGTAACCTTCCACACGATTCCCACAATAAGTTGGGTGAATTTTGGCCCATTCCTCCTGACAGAGCTGGTGTAACTGAGTCAGGTTTGTAAGGCCTCCTTGCTCGCACACACTTTTTCAGTTCTGCCCACACATTTTCTATATTTAAGACCTACATTATTTTTGGTTAACCAGTAAATAGTAGCCTACAGCAAAGTGTGTTTAAATAATTTCTAACCTGTTAACCGTTTTTGCCAGTTTGTTTTTGCTACCATGTGGGTTTTAACTTGCTTGAGCCTGCTTACTGAGGTGTTAATTCACCTGTTTCCATACAGGTTTCATTTTTAAAAAATGTATCTTACAAAAGGAGTTTAATCGAACTGCTTAACTATCTGTACATGGAATTGTACACTGCTCAAACAAATAAAGGGAACACTAAAATAAAACATCCTAGATCTGAATTAAATATTCTTATTCAACTATGTAAAGAAAAAAAAGTGTTTAATGTGCTGACAACAAAATCACACAAATGATCAATGGAAATCAAATTTATCAACCCATAGAGGTCTGGATTTGGAGTCACACAAAATTAAATTGACCAAAGCATCCGCCAACTCCTGGACAGTCTGTGGTGCAACGTGGCGTTGGTGGATGGAGCGAGACATGATGTCCCAGATGTGCTCAATTGGATACAGGTCTGGGGAACGGGCGGGCCAGTCCATAGCAGCAATGCCTTCCTCTTGCAGGAACTGCTGACACACTCCAGCCACATGAGGTCTAGCATTGTCTTGCATTAGGAGGAACCCAGGGCCAACCGCACCAGCATATGGTCTCACAAGGGGTCTGAGGATCTCATCTCGGTACCTAATGGCAGTCAGGCTACCTCTGGCGAGCACATGGAGGGCTGTGCGGCCCCCCAAAGAAATGCCACCCCACACCATAACTGACCCTCCGCCAAACCGGTCATACTGGAGGATGTTGCAGGCAGCAGAACGTTCTCCACGGCGTCTCCAGACTGTCACGTCTGTCACTCATACCACCCTCATTGAGTCTGTTTCTGACCGTTTGAGCAGACACATGCACATTTGTGGCCTGCTGGAGGTCATTTTGCAGTGCTCTGGCAGTGCTCCTCCTGCTACTCCTTGCACAAAGGCGGAGGTAGCGGTCCTGCTGCTGGGTTGTTGCCCTCCTATGGCCTCCTCCACGTCTCCTGATGTACTGGCCTGTCTCCTGGTAGCGCCTCCATGCTCTGGACACTACGCTGACAGACACAGCAAACCTTCTTGCCACAGCTCGCATTGATGTTCCATCCTGGATGAGCTGCACTACCTGAGCCACTTGTGTGGGTTGTAGACTCCGTCTCATGCTACCACTAGAGTGAAAGCACCGCCAGCATTCAAAAGTTACCAAAACATCAGCCAGGAAGCATAGGAACTGAGAAGTGGTCTGTGGTCCCCACCTGCAGAACCAGTCCTTTATTGGGGGTGTCTTGCTAATTGCCTATAATTTCCACCTGTTGTTTATTCCATTTGCACAACAGCGTGTGAAATTTATTGTCAATCAGTGTTGCTTCCTAAGTGGACAGTTTGATTTCACAGAAGTGTGATTGACTTGGAGTTACATTGTGTTGTTTAAGTGTTCCCTTTATTTTTTTGAGCAGTGTATATATATATATATATAAAAATCTGACGAATAATCGGCATTGGCTTTTTTTGGTCCTCCAATAATCGGTATCGGCGTTGAAAAATCAATCGGACGACCTCTAGTTTGTTCATTTGCGCTCGTTAGAATTTAGCTAAAAGCGTCCATGAGAATTCGCCATTACTTGTGCTCATTTTGTTGGAAATCTGGTAATAGACTGCCAATGGGCCTTTTTTGCATTTTGAGCCCCTTCTGTGCTATACCAGTTATACTGTAAATCCCGGGATGGCAGAATAACGGTATGAAAATCTCGATTCCACCCAAATAATAGTTTGGTGGCAAGGGATGGGAATAGGTTTAGAATAGGCTAATACTTACTTTTGGAGGGATTATGTCTGGACCGTACGGGGCCTTTATATCCTTTACGATCAGATTCAAATCCTGTGAAATCATCTTCCTGAAAGGCAAGGTCAGATTATTAACTTTGGACGCCCAACATTCTTTTTCCGACTGTTTCACAATTTTACATAACCTCACAACAGTTTGATAACGAATATGTATTTGAAATTGATGAATAGTAGTTTACATGCAACAATTAGGCCTAAAAGCTTTGACAACAGTGACAATAATCTAACACACACACACACACACACACCTGAACACAACTAGGCTTATGCAATAGATAGCTAGTACTGGTACTGTTGACTACAGAATATTTTTTTTATATCCCAACCTTGAGGGAGAAGAGTAGCATGGCAATCAAAAATGATTTAAAATTAGATTGTGTAATGTCATGTAGTGAGTAGATAATTCCCTGGTAATGGAATTACGCGGAGACTCCTATTTTTTACATTCAATATATTCTAAACAAAAAACATTGATTTCAATGTCGAACAAACCATACAACTATGCACAAGGACTACTTTGAACAATTTACACAGAACATTTCACAAAAATACATTTACTGGAAGAACTGTGCAGATGCTAAATTTGGTAACAGTAAAATCTCCCTCTGTTTATGCAACTGCATTTCCCAAAAACTTCAGAGTTGTACGCAGAAAGAATGGAGTGTCAGCTATGACATGACACCTTGACTTTGAAAATCGATTTTGGTTATTGAATACACTATGTGAAGTGAATTTCCAACCGGTAATGATAACTATGATAGCAGAATTACCTAAATCAGTCCCTGATCTGTACTACACAAATGCATAATTATGTCACTCTTCATGGTGTCCTGAATTAGGTACACAAAGGTAAAAATATGCAATATCATACTTTGCATATATGGGTATTATTCTACACACTGGCCATTATTCTCATGATCTCATGACCAAATTTGGTTGGTCCGGATGAAATCTGAACCAATCATAGACTAGTGGTTAGAGCGTTGGACTAGTAACCGGAAGGTTGCAATTTCAAACCCCCGAGCTGACAAGGTACAAATCTGTCGTTCTGCCCCTGAACAGGCAGTGAAAATAAGAATTTGTTCTTAACTGACTTGCCTAGTTAAATAAAAGGTCAAATAAAAAATAAATAGTACAGCACATACTAGGGATGCAAATTTCAGTCAATTCTGCTGTGACCGGTCAATAAAACAGCTACATTTTCCCAAACAGTAAAAGGGCGTGATCAACCAAAAATACTATACATGGAAAAGGAGCGGACATTTTTCATTATGAGCTTACATGCAAACATGCAACAATAGCAAGCCTATTTATTGTCTTACAGTCAAAAGGTTATAGCCTATTATGGAACATGCAATGCTTGTAATGAAGCAGGAAATAAAATGTAATTTTCTAACATTTGACAAAATGCATTATGCGGGAAAACACAGTTCTAAAACAGTGCACTTAATGTGAGTGGTTTCATGTGTGACAGATATTAAAATCTCTGTCACACAAAAAGATGGGATATCTAACAGCAACAATTAGGATGAGTTGCTAATATGACTAGGATTGAGCCTTTGGGTTTCTTGACAACAAAAGAAAGTTGATACGAAAACCAATAGAACAGTAGCAAAATTAAAGTTAATAAGAAAGTTTATATAAAATAATTACCTCCATTTTTATGGGCTACCTTGACGCAAGGTAAGACATGCTTCATTTGAAGTCAAGTAAAACTTTCAGGTTTCAAACAATTATACTGCCTAAAGCTCATGCTGCAGTGGTGGGTGACGCACTGCTAGCCTGACTAAGGTTGACTATAGCATATGTACTCGAATGGGGAATGGGAGGCGAGTTTAAATTACGAGTTGAGATTGAGAAATAAAAAGTAATATATAAAAGCATGTTTCACTCCAGTACCATCTTTTGAGGAGCTGCTCTCTGACAGGTGATAGGCTATTCTCTGTATGCTGTGGTGTGTGACAGATAAGATACATGACAGCCAACGAAAATACACACGGCCAATTTAAATCCCCTAAATTATGCAAAATTAACCTATAGACTGATAAGCATGAGCGGTCAAATGTATTTTCGGCTGCTAACCAATTAACGGTTAACTGTTAAGATCCCTACTCAGTACAGTAGACCCTACTGTACCGGGAGTCACGTTAGAGTTCAGAAATCAAATTCTGTGTTTTAAACCATCTCCCATGCGTTTTGTTGAAAGACTGGTTTTTTTTGTTTCAATTGAGTGATCAGGGGTGTGCAACTATAGTTCTCCTTCACAGAAGATACATTAGTGCAACACATTCAGCAGAAAATAGCTTCATTTTCATCAGATAACAACAGAAGTGCAACACTATTTGGCTTGCAGCCATACAAGTAAATTAGCTTACAATGAAAAAAGCAAGGTATTTTTTTGCAAAAACGATGCATGGCCATCATATTTCTATTGTTCATCATAGAAAAAGCGTAGCCAGCTACATTTCCTAATGTGTTGCTTGAAGTTAATCTTGCATTTTACCGGAGAAAAGTAGGCTACACCGAGAAAAGTGGAGAAGTGCAACTGAAGCACAAAAAAATGTGTCTGATGCTGAGCAGAAATTACTATAAGAAGCATTTTAGATCTGTGCTTACAAAACGCAGCAAGATACATTATCTTAGCTTGAAAAACGCAGAATTCTGCATTAACGCGTAATGAACTATACTCTTATTGTCTTTACTGTATCCAGCTGTGCTTCACTGTACTGTGCAAACTTGTGAAACACAGGCGTCAAGGATTGGTGATCGGACCAAATCTGAACCAATCGTGGACGTTTTTGTTAGGGCCAAATCAAGGCTGGTCTAGAACGACCCAAAAAATCCAGACTCCTTGACTTTTTCCAACAACAACAAAAAATATTTTACAGTCTTATTCTAAAATGTACCACTCCCCCCTTCAATCTACACACAATACCCCATAATGACAAAGCAAAAACAGGTTTAGACATTTTTGCAAATGTATTAAAATAAACTGAAATATTACATTTACATAAATATTCAGACCCTTTACTCAGTACTTTGTTGAAGCATATTTCAGGTCTCTCCAGTGATGTTCGATCGATCGGGTTCAAGTCGGGGATCTGGCTGGGTCACACAAGGACATTCAGTGACTTGTCCCGAAGCCACTCCTGTGTTTTCTAGCCTAGTGGTTAGATCATTGGGACAGTAATCGAAAGGTTGCTGGAACGAATCTCTGAGCTGGCAAGGTAAAAATCTGTCGTTCTGCCCCTGAGCAAGACAGTTAACACACTGTTCCCTGGGCGCCGAAGACGTGGATGTCAATTAAGCCAGCCCAAGGGGGGTAGGATTAAATACAGAAGACACATTTCAGTTGAAGGCATTTAGTTGAACAAATGATTAGGTATCCACCTATCCCTTTCTTGGGTGTGTGCTTAGGGTCTTTGTCCTGTTGGAAGGTGAACCTTCACCCCAGTCTGAGGTCCTGATCGCTCCGGAGCAGGCTTTCATCAAGGATCTCTCTGTACTTTGCTCCGTTCATCTTTGCCTCGATCTTGACTAGGCTTCCAGTCCCTGCCGCTGAAAGAAAAACATCCCCACCGCATGCTGCTGCCACCAACAAACTTCCCTGTAGAGATGGTGCAGGATTCCTCCAGACGTGACTCTTGGCATTCGGGCCAAAGAGTTCAATCTTGTTTTGCATGGTCAGAAAGTTTTTTAGGTGCCTTTTGGCAAACTCCAAGCAGGCTGTCATGTGCCTTTTACTAAGGTGTGGCTTCCATCTGGCTACTACCATAAAGGCCTGATTGGTGGAGCTCTGTCAAGGAACTTTGGAGCTCTGTCAATCAGAGTGACCATCGGGTTCTTGGTTGCCTCCCTCTCCAAGACCCTTCTCCCCAGATTGTTCAGTTTGGCCAGGCGGCCAACTCTAAGAAGAGTCTTGGGGACTCCGAACTTCTTCCATTTAAGAATGATGGAGGCCACTGTGTTCGTGGGTACTTTCAATGCTGCATAAATGTTTTGGTGCCTTGACACACAATCCTGTCTCGGAGCTCTACGGACAATTCCTTGCTCTGACAAGCACTGCTAACTGTGGGACCTTACATAGACAGGTGTGTACCTTTCCAAATCATGTTCAAACAATTGAATTTACCACAGGTGGACTCCAATCAGGTTGTAGAAACATCTCAAGGATGATCAATGGAAACAGGATGCACCTGCGCTCAATTTCGAGACTCAGAGTAAAGGGCCTGAATACTTACGTAAATAAGATATCTGTTTTTATTTTTTATACATTTGCTATAATTTCAAAAAACCTGTTTTCGCTTTGTCATTATGGAGTATTGTGTGTAGATTGATGAGAACAATGTTTTTATTTCATCCATTTCAGAATAAGGCTGGATACTTTCCGAGTGCACTAACAGTATGCCAATGGGAGTGAGGACAGTAGCAGGTGATTCAACGGAGGTTTGTGACTATGATTTCCCATTGTTGACAATTGCAGTCATTCCATTAATGATTACTTAATTGATAAACGAAAATGGGTTATCGGTAAAAACATGAACTAATTGGTAGGTCTACATTTAATTGTTACTTCTGTGAACTTTCGTTATCCTCCCTCCACGTGAGGGAGAGATGTGAAAATATCTTAAAGACGTGGGATTTTGGTTAACAGAATTACAAGACACAAGGAAAAATGTCTTCAACTTAAAGGCAAATAATTTCTCTTAAACAAAATATTAATTGCTTATATTAGTTGGCAGGGGGTATTTACTTCAACATTGTGTTTTTATGTATTTCTAATACCTTTTATGACTTCCTGGTAGATATTTTTAAAGACCCTATCCCATCTATTTTGCCAGAAATCAATGACAATTTTTATTTTATAAACACGTTTTTCTTATGCATCTGTTCCTTCATTTACCAAAAATAGACGCTCAGCTTTCATTTGACACCCAATTTGATATGCGCCTATGAACTTCACATTGGTGCTCGTGGGTCCTTTTACATGGAAATTACCAAGTATAGTGTTATAGGTTACTGCCTTCTTGGAATAGGTCTCCCATGTCAAATGTTTACCATCATTGGGATGCCCAGTTGATTATCGTGCTAGTCTTGAACACCAAACTATACCATTACAAACCCAACACAAGTGCACTGGACAAGCCATTACATCAACTAATTAAGTTAATCATTAAAAAAAACAGTCCAAGCACATCTTTCAAATTCTCTTCTCCTCCAGGTAATGCAGTTTTGTTCATGGATGGCGAGGCATTACCAAGAAACCAGCAGCAATTTACCCAGTCATGCCTGGGAACTGGGGAGGGGTTGGGCATCTAACTACATCTGCTACATGCCTGCTAATATGCAAATAAAGTCGATATTGTGGCAGCGGCATTTTGTCAGCGAATGTGGAGCTAGGGTCCAAGTCAGATTATTAACATATGAATACTTATCATTAGGTAGGCCTAGGTCATTTATATGTCAAATTGAAACATCTAATATGCTTGGTGGTCCTCTCTTGCTTGTAATGAAATAGAAAATGGACTGCAATAGCAGGTCAAGTAACGTTAACATCTCACATCATGGAAAATGTACCCACTACCGGGTTTCGTTATCATAGGTTTCCCTCCAATGACTTCTCCAACAAGCTAGTTACATTATCAAGCGTTACATTAATTGACCCAGTGACTGCGACAAAAACTGACCTGGGTGACACTCTGCAAACCATGTTTTTGAAAGGAACGTGAAATGATCCCCATAAACGGTAGTTAGTTAGCTATCATAGAGTAGGTATCTGACATAGCCCCTCCCCCTCTTGAATTCATAGAAACATTTATGTAGCTACGTTCGTTACTCACTGCAGCAATTACAGGCATAAACCAGCTAAACACTGATTTAAGACAAATACCTGGCTAGCTAGCGTGGGTGTATGTTATTCGTGGTAAATGGTGTCTAACTATCCATAGAGCTCCAATGCAGACAAATATTACATTAGCCTTCCCCTTTGTTAGCTAGCTTTATTGACGAACATCTCATGAAGTCGCTCCTGCTAACGTTAGCTAGCTAACTAATGTTGACACTTAAAGCAAAGTATTATGAAACGGAGCTAACTCTACATGACACACACACACACACACACCAACACAGGTAACCAAAATGACATGATAAAAGAAGCAAAAATATACTAACTCCAGCAGCGATTTGGGCTCTCACCTCTTCGCTCCCACTTGAGCTGTACCCAGCCTCCGCTAAGCTCTTGTGGTTCGACTCTATCCCAAGTAAACGCAAGTGAGACTGGTCCTCGTTTAACGAGAGAACCAGGCTTGTGGGCCTTGGGCCTCCAGCATTAGTCACATCGTCAGCTTCTGCCCCTGATCGGTCGAGTTGCCATCGCTTCTCAGAACGCAAGCGGCTGCGAGACGACCAAGGCCGACCAGGGAAGCGACCTCGGGGTGCAGCAGTACCAACTTGGCCTCCTATGGCAGCCGCGGTTGCTGATCCGCATCCCGCTGCCGCCATCATAGCTTCAAAAACAACACCGATAGCAACTTGAGGTGAGACAAGAGGGAAGGCGCGAGATAGGGAGGGGGGACCCCGCAAGGCTGCCGGGAAATGAAGTAAGTCCAAGAAAAGCTTCACAGGGTAAATGGAAAATCTGTATTTAAATTATGATTGGAATTTATAGGAGTGGTGTGTACAATGCAATATGTAATGCAAGTAATAAACCCATTTGATATTAAACAAAGGACACATCATCGTTTGATTACAGCCATTACGATTATTGATAAGTAACTACAAGGCCCAGCTTCCCTCCATGCAAAAAAAAATACACATTTTGTGAATGGCCATCTACCGCTGTACCAAGATGTTTAGGCTTGTCCCTATTCCTCAGTGGCCGAGCGGCATGTCCTCGTCTTCTGATATGATCATACTGAATGAACCACTGTACATTATGTGCACGCTCCTTACATGAGAGAGAGAGAGAGAGTCTATGCACTTAAATCAAGCTCTAAACATAATTTGCGAAGAAGAGAGTCAATGCACCTGAATCAAGCTCGAAACATAATTTGAAAAGAAGAATTGAAAACATCCACAAGTCTATGCCTATATTTTTTGCATTGATAAGAAGAGAATTGTGGTTGTATATTGTAGTAAACTTCATTGATGGAAAATATTCACAGAATAAAACAGGCGGGTTAACAGTAATTTTGCAACGGCAAGGCACATATTTTGCATATCTTTTGCATAGCAATTCAGATAATCTGCACTGTCAGAAACCATGGGTGATTTACTACGAGCAAAAGTGAATTACATTGTTGAAATATATTAAAATGTAAATGCCAAAACATACGTTTCTATTTACGCTATCTGAACTACATTACCCACAATGAACTGGGGGGGGGGGGGGCAGCATGGATGTCACATCCCCCTCTTCAGAAAACTGGAGCAGGAAGCGGAAAGGAACGAGTTTAAATGCTCTTTTGTGTTGATGTTTTGAGCTGTTTAACGTTAATTTGTCAAGCAATTTAGAGCTATTTGACATCTATTTAATTAAAGATTACAGGTAAAAGCCTCGGAAAATATTATTAATGCTGTCTTTTCGGTTCCTATAGAGGACAATTGCTGTTAACATTGTAGTATATATTGTTAGCCATCCAGCACGCAGTATTTTCGACTGCAAAACTTAGCTACTAGCCTACACATTTCCCCTTAAAATACTTAAATAGTTCGCAAAATTGGTGTTTAAATGTTATTTTATCGTGTAATCTGGGAAGATAGCCAGGCAAAAGTTGGGTGGAAACACAAGACTTGTTCCACTCTTATCTATAGGGGGCACCCTCATTTTACAGACGGGCAGTTCCATGAAGCCAACATGTGCCAGTCTAGAGCTTCAAAAGACCCTCTCACTTTTATACTCTTCCTTCGTACTTCAAGGTCTCTTTGAAAAGCTGCCAATACTAAGGGGGAAATAACAGGAAATCGACATGAACCTAGAGCGCCTTCCAAATGAGGAGAAACTCACCCTCTGCAGGAAATACTATTTAGGTAAGTGAACTACCAAGTGCTGTGCTCTAATTATAAGCCATGTGAAATCATGAACTACCCAATGTTAGTGTTGTGAATTGATGTTTTCACAACGTTGTTTGTATATACAGTGGTTGAAAAACACGTTTTAATGACTCCAACCTAAGTGTATGTAGACTTCAAATGTATGTGTGTGTGTGTGTGTGTAGTAATACTGTAATTACTTTCTCTCTCTCAGGGGGATTTGCATTCCTTCCATTCCTGTGGCTGGTGAATGTGGTGTGGTTTTTCAAAGAGGCCTTTGTAAAGCCAACATATACTGAACAACTCCAGATCAAAACATGTGAGTACACAGATAAAGTTATGTGAATTAATATAGCTAAAGATTCCTGTACAAATTATTAGTTGTCCAGGTTTGCTGTGGCTCATCCACATACTGGATAAATAATACATTTATGTTACAGGTTGTGTGTCTTATGAGCTGTAGGCCTATGATCCATGATGAGATAAGATGATCCAGCTAAAACAAAGTTGGCGTTGTATTAGTAAAGCATGCAGTTTCTATGCAAACATGACTACAATAAATGACATCTCTCTTTCAGATGTAAAGCGTTCAGGGCTGGGGTTGCTACTGTGGGTTGCAGTACTCACCACATGGATAACCATATTCCAACACTTCAGAGCAGAATGGGGTGAGGTGGGCGACTACCTCTCCTTCACCATTCCACTTGGCATTCCCTGAGACAGACAAGGCGGGAAACAAGAAAGCTTCCTACTGTATAAAACTTGACCATGACAGAATTAATAGACAAATATAACAGGTTGAAATAGTTAAATGTGTAGTTGATCTCAATGGATAATCATAGTAATTTTTTCTGGGCTTTAATGAGTGGGAAGATGTCTTGTGAACACTGCACCTTTTTCCCAAAATTGTGTGTAGTGTGTGGATGTCTCAACGCGTTTGAGTAAATTTGGAAGGTTAAACAGGCGAATGGCATGTATGACAAAAATAAATGGCAAATTCATAAACGTTCTAAATTAAATGGAAGTGTATGCTTTATTTGCTGTAATAAAGTTTTGAGCTTATATGCTAGATCGTGGTCTAGTGTGCATTTCATTAGACATTTGGCTCCTTTTGATAACAATATCCAATTAGCTTTGTGTTTAGTAAGTCAGTATTTGTGTAACACTGCTCACGATAACAACATACTTATTCCAGATCATTTATTCATATACTCCTTTGTACTCTCACAGTGTAAACAATTCAGACAGTGATGAGATATTTGCCAGTAAAGTACTTTATGATTGCAGCATTATGATTAAGTCCTTAAATGAGGTCTGCCTTAGGCCAATCTCTTATTATGAAACTCAATGCCTCTGTAGCAAATGTTACCACCCCTCCTCTTCAGAATCATGGTTGATGCTGTTTTTAGGTACTCAGTCAAAGACTACTTCTATTACCAACCAATGCCATCGCAGACACATCATCCCACCAGCTCCAGTACTTAACACATGTCCATTGAGTGCCAGGGTTGTATAAGTCACACAACTGTCTGCTCTAAATGGGGTCAAGAGGCAGTGGATGTAAACCCAAATCAGATGTGTGTGATGGATGGTCATAAGATACCCAATCGATGAGGTGCTAAGACTTGTGACATGCTGGAGGCTTATATGACATTGTTGTGCATGTGGTGTCAATGTAATTGTAGAACATGATGTTCACCCTGCATGTCATAATGACCTAAGGTAGTTTTAATACGCCCCCATTCCTATCCAGGACAAAGTGGCTCGGGGAGACTGGCCAACATTAGTCACGGATTTGTTCATCCCTCTGTTTGGGATTTCTATCTCTAGAAATGACAGAATTTTAAAAATATTGAATAATTTTCCAAATATATGCCAATGTGATTGAAGATTAGTGTGCTTAACACCTGCTTCACATTGATCAAAAGATCGTTACATAAACAATGTAACAGAAAAATCTGAAGTATGTAGACCTATAAAATAAATATTGTAACATCTTTAATATTCCAGTGTTTGGGAAAATATCTTTACATGGTGTGACATTGACAATGTTTGTGACCTTGTTCAACCTCTGTTTAATAAAGGGAGGTAGAAGATAATAATCCCCATTCCCCAATTATTAACCCGGGATAAACACCGTTTATACAGTGTAGGCCTAATGGATAATCATTTTAAGCCTGTCAGAAAATAAAATTGCAATATCTAATAACTTTTCAAGGAATCTGTAACAGCAATTATTGAGCAGTCCAGTCCGTTATGCAGTGTATCCCTAGAAGGAAGAGTCTGAACTGTTGCCTGGCAGAACACTGTATTCAGATTACCGCTTTTGGCTGTGTTGAATGCCAATTGCCAAATCACCAAAAGGGGCTCCACCAGAGCTCCCAACAGTTGTCAAGGAAAACAACTATGTTAGGTTAATTAAAAAGGTGCATGAGATGGAAACATTCCTATTATCACACATACATACACTGGCATGTGAATATTGCCACGTTTACGTGGTAGTCGGAACTAGGAAACTAAAATTCCCGACTTGCTAACTGGTCGTGGTTACAGTATGCAATCAGTTAGCAAATCAGACATTTACGAGTTTCCTAGTTCTGACTAACACTTGAACGCGGCATATCACCCTTTACTGGCACATGCTGTCTGGCACGGATGCACTGTTTGGGGGGTTCAACCCTTTGTATCATAAATACAGACCTTAACTGCACTTCCACAATTTATGTCAGGGAAAAGGGCAGAGTCAGATACACGGACGCAGCAATCCATCCTATTGGCAGTCAGAACATAATACGATTTGCAGGCATCTCATAACGGTAAACGCTAACGACTTCTGCGTCCCTGGGATTTTACACTGTGACCCTTCCCACCAACAATTTGAAAGGTCTTTGAGGGTCAAGCGGATTTGGTATTATTTACTGCAATATTCCAGATTTGACAAGGACTATAAAAACCATCGCGGTAGCCTTTACGAATCAATCACTTTCTGAACCTCAGCAGTGAAGCAGCGGGTATTTTATGGTTGAATTATTTCTTGCTTCATTTTAACAACTTCTATTTGGCTAATATTTTCTCGAATAGACCTACATTTTTTGGACTATCATTTTTCCCATTTGCTATTTCTTTCTGTGGCCTAGAATATTTGTAACATCATCGGCCCATATGGGTGTGAAAGGCTGTAGTAATCACTGCATATTTTATTTTGACCTCAGACGAGAAATGGACTTCGATCTGCCACCCAGTTTTCCAGCCAGTGGTATCGCATGGGAGAGGGTCCTGCCGCCTCTTCTTCCCGGGCAGAACGGGACATTCGGGCTGTACTCATTCACGCCGTCGGAGCTGCTCACCCCAGTGACAGAGCACACTGGCCCTGCACAGGTAGGTTTATTCCCGTTACACTGCATGCATGCAGTGCTCTAATCTCTCACTGATAAAACAATTTTTAGATTCATTTTTCATGACTTTGTTCTGTATCAATGAGGTAGCCTTGATTAATGAATGAATAATTACATAGAAGTAGATTAAACCAGCAGTAATAGAGCAGCACTAGTGTCAATTTGAGTAGTAATATTGGGTATCTTCCCCTGTTGCCAGGTGTGTTGTGACCACAGTAGATTCACAGTTCAGGTTGATGTGAAACACTTCAACCCAGAGGAGCTGATGGTCAAGGTGACAGGAGACTTTGTGTAGGTCCAAGGGAAACACAAAGATAAAAAAGTAAGCAACTACTGTGTTGCATGTATTATGCAATAGTTGTTCTCTATTCATAATCACATTTCCATAGTTTGTGATGACAGACAGTGAATATAGCCTGGTTACTATGCAGTCCGTTTCTGCTTCAACCAACTACCGACCAGGCTGGAAACCAGACCACTTGTTAGCCTGAAAATGAGCATTCCTCACTGACTGTGTTCACTATAAACGTGTGTTTGCAGGATGGGTCGGGGGTGGTGACGCGATAGTTCAACCGACGCTACAGGATTCCAGAGGGAGTGGACTCCATGGCTCTGTAGTCGGCTGTGTCGCCTGAAGGCTTCCTCATCATATCTGCCCCTATGCTGCAGGGGGAGAACTCCAGACACCTGTCCCACTCAGAATCATGAGCATACACACCCTAGGAATAAACACACAATCCATAGGAACCAGTGTTGGGGAGTAGTAAACTACATGTAATTTAACTACATTTTGCAGTAGATGGTGGCAGTTCAAATCTTGGTAGTATTTAGTAGTTAACTTCTTTTTTTGCCATGTAGCTAACTACTGGGATTACACTACTTTTTTTGCAAATAGAAAATTAATTATGGGTGTAGTAAGCAATAATTTCCTTTCTTTTTCGGTATTACTCCTTTCTAGTTCTCACTTGAAACATAGTTGTTTAGTATGCTAAATTACACATTCTGTTAACATCTTACTCCAGAGTGAACTGTTCTTGCAATTTGTAGTCTGACATTTCAAACTTAAATATGATCATTTATCACAAAGTAGTTTGATGTAGTGAACTCTTTTCAAATGCATTTTAGTTAAAGAAAATAAAAATGTAGTTAAGGGTAACTTTATTGTGGCTTAACTTCTTCCAGTGTGAAGTAATTGGTAGCTTGGTAAACTATGCACACACAAAAATACAGGCACTCTCCTCCAACAGACATATCAAACACTCACCAAGGAACTGGTGCCTGCCTGTACCAAAACACCCATTAACTACGCCATCACACCATTAAAATTCCCTGCTCTCTCTCTGAGGTTTGTACATATTAACAGGACAGATTCCTCATTTAAAAGCATCCCTCATCCTAAAGAATCCCATTTAACTCAATCTTAAAATGTTTTTATGGAACCGTTCATTGTAAATATGATATAAAACCATTGAAAATTATGATTTGTATTGTGTGGAGTGTCTAATGCCCTCTAAGTCATGAGTAAATGTTTTAACACTCCGAGATTATCAAGTATGTTCACAAAACCCAACAGTAAGGTTGTTGTATATTTTCTAACTATTTATTGTAAGAAGAGAATTAGTTCAAAATAAATGCACTATATATTTTTGTACAAAAATAAAAATGCTGTTGAATTGATTGGTTGTTTTTGTTCCATGTGTGCACACCACCAGTGCTCACTCTTCCTGGAATTCATCCAACAGCGAGTCCACCTCGCTGAAAGAAAAGAACATGCTCTAAAAACATGTTTAAGGTTGCTTCAACACTTTGCATAGCCAAATATTATATCACTCTAGGAATCATATGGGTCTGCAATGTTATAAAATAAAATGTACGATTTTACTCCAAAGACAAAACAATCAGCATAACATGATTTAACTATACAGTGTATTCGGAATGTATTCAGACACCTTGACTTTTTTCACATTTTGTTATGTTACAGCCTTATTCTAAAATTGATTCAATTGTTCCTCCCCCCCTACACAATACTCCATAATGACAAAGAAAATAGGTTTTTAGAAATGTTTGCAAAAAATAAAATAAAATCTCAATCACAAAAGTATTCAGACCCTTCACTCAGTACTTTGTTGAAGTACTTTGGCAGCGATTATAGCCTCGAGTCTTCTTGGGTTTGACGCTGCAAGCTTGGCACACCTGTATTTGGCGAGTTTCTCTCATTCTTCTCTGCAGACCCTCTCAAGCTCCTTCAGGCTGGATGGGTCACCGCACAGTTATTTTCAGGTCTTTCCCGAGATGTTCGAACAGGTTCAATTCCGGGCTCTGGCTAGGCCACTCAAAGACATTCAGAGACTTGTCCTGAAGCCACTCCTGCATTGTCTTGGCTGTGTGCTTAGGGTCATTGTCCGGTTCTAAAAACCTGTTTTTGATTTGTCATTATGGGATAGTGTGTGTAAATTGATGAACATTTTTTATTTAATCCTTTTTAGAATAAGGCTGTGCCTTCAGAAAGTATTCATACCCCTGGACGTATTCCACATTTTGTTGTGTTACAGCCTGAATTCACAATTGATAAAAAATAAATAAAAACATTCTCAACCATCTAGGTTTTTAGAAATTATTCCACATTTATTGAAAATGAAATACAGAAACCTGTAGAAGCACCTTTGACAGTGATTACAGCTGTGAATCTTTCTGGGTAAATCTCTAATAGCTTTTCACACCTGGATTAGGTAACATTGGTCAATTATGCTTTTCAAAATGTTTCAAACTGTCAAATTGGTTGTTGATCATTGCGAGAAACTTTTTCAAGGCTTTCCATAGATTATCAAGTAGATTTAATTCAAAATTGTTACTCGGCCACTCAGGAACATTCACTGTCTTCTTGGTAACCAACTCGTGTAGATTTGGCCTTGTGTTTTAGGTTACTGTCAGGTTAATTAATCTCCCAGTGTCTGGTGGAAAGCAACCAAACCAAGTTTTCACTCTAGGATTTTGCCTGCTCCATTACGGGTTTTTTTATCCTGAAAAACTACCCAGTCCTTAACAATTACAAGCATACTCATAACATGATGCAGCCACCACTATGCTTGAAGATATGGAGAATGGTACTCAGTAACGTGTTGGATTTGCCCCAAACATAGCACTTTGTATTCAGGACAAAGAGTGAATTGCTTTGCCACATTTTTTGAAGTTTTACTTCAATGCCTTATTGCAAACATGATGTATGTTTTGGAATATTTTTATTCTATACAGGCTTCCTTATTTTCATTCGGTCATTTAGGTTAAAATTGTGGAGTAGCTACAATATGGTTGATCCATCCCCTGCAATTTCCTATCACAGCCATTAAACTAACTGTCACCATTGGCATCATGATGAAATCCCAGAGCGGTTTCCTTCCTCTCCAGCAACTGAGTTAGGAAGGACACCTGTATCTTTGTAGTGACTCTTATTGATACACCATCCAAAGTGTAATTAATAACTTCACAATGCTCAAAGGAACACTCAATGTCTGCTTTTTTCCTATTCTTCTTTGTTTACCCATCTACCAATAGGTACCCTTCTTTGCGAGGCATTGGAAAACCTCCCTGGCCATTGTGGTCGAATCTGTGTTTGAAATTCACTGCTCGACTGAGGGACCTTAAAGATAATTGTTTGTGTGGGGTACATAGAGGTAGTCATTCAAAAATCATGCTAACCACTTTTATTGCACAGTGAAACCATGCAATTTATTATGTGACTTGTTAAGCACATTTTTACTCCTGAATTTATTTAGGCTTGCCATGACAAAGGGCTTGAATACTTGACGCAAGACATTTTCAGCTTTTAATTTGTAAAGATTTCTAATAACATAATTCCACTTTGACACTATGGGGTATTGTGCAGGCTAGTGACCAAAAAACAAATCTCAATTTAATCCATATTAAATTCAGGCTGTAACACAAAATGTGGATAAAAGTTAATACTTTCATAAGGCACTGTAATTACTCTGAGAACATTTTAAGTTCATTATCTTAATGAGTAAAAGGTCAATGAAATAAATGACGAAGGATGTACTGTATCTAGGGAACATATACCAATTCTTTACCCGATTTGCTCCTTCACCCACTTCCTCTGCTGCCTTAAGACCTTCAGTAAGGGGTCATCTTTAAACTCCTGCTCGTCTGAATCTTAAGGGGGAAAATATATGCAGTTAAAATGTCACTGTGCAGATAACAAAAGTAACTTTAGGAGCATTTGATTACATTACCAATTATTTTTGTTGTAACTTTAGCTACTTTCTAGCAAAGCTATGCCAGGAGTTCATAATGTGTTATATTAGAGCACATGTTAACTGTACACAGGTATAAATAGCCAGAAATGTACACATGAACACCAGCAAGGTGAAGTGAAAATAGATAACTGGCATTGGTCCACACGGTCAATGTACTCCTGTAACAGAGAGGACTATGGCATCACTCAATTGTTATGCCACCCAAAAGACACCTTTAGCATTTAGGGCAAAATCCTAACTTATTATTTAGAGTAAGAAATGCATGTATAGGAATGGGATATTCAGGAAAAAGTTCAAGTTAGGATTCAGTCCCGGTGGAACTTGACTAGAGGCTATATATACAGACTATTATACGGCCAGAGTCTGTCTATTCCACCTCTGCTACCTAGAATTAAGGTCAGCAGTCCCCACTGCACCAAGCAGTCTCACCTTCAGCCTCCTGAAGCAGCTGAGCTACAACCTCCCGTGGATGCTGTGCACTGGGAGGCGGGGCAGGGGACTGCGGCGGCACATATCTGGGAGAGTCAGAGGACACAGGAGTTCTGGGCGGGTCCGGGGAGTCCGTGGTCAGGAAAAGTACCTCTGAAACTACCTGCCAAGGTAAATTAATATGCTTTACTCAGCTAATATCTTTATTTAAATTAAACTAACCTGGATAAATGAATAAAGTAAATTAATATTATTGTAACACTGAAATTCATAACAGCCTTTCTTCAATGTGTTATGCCATATCTAGCGTCAGTGATGCTGATGACCCACGGTGTTAACTGACCTGTCCCAGGGCGCTGTGTATGGGAGAGGGTGGTGGAGCACGATCTCCAGGGCAGCCCTCTCTCACTACCCCCGGCCCCCTTTCCTGTTGCCCCCAGTCTCTGCTGGGCTCCTCCCTCCATGGGATGACCCGGTCTTTACCTCTGGTGTGGTGTTGGCTCACACTCCAATCTGCATAGCTGGGCCTCTCAGCATGGTCCCTGTCACCAACGTGACACCTACAGAGATATTGTCATTGAGTTTACAGACTTGGCCACATGTCATTCAGTCAAACTGTCACACCTCTTAGATACAGGTCATACCTGGCTAATTTCTTCTTTCTGCAGGACGGCCCTGTCCGCTTCTCACTCCTCTCCTTCTGTAGTGTCTCCTTTTTTGTCCTCTCGGTTCTCCTCTGTTGAACTGCCCACTCTTCCTCTGTGGTCACAGACAAGGCGGGCGGTGGTGGAGAGGACTCATGTTTACTAGTGGGCTCCTCAGTGGAGGTGTCTGTGGAGCTGAACTGGGCTTTGGGCTGCCTGACGGTCCGGTCGGCCCCAGAGACCTCACTCCTCTTTGGGCTCCTCTGGTGGCTGGGTGGAGGGGAGTGGGGCTGAGCGGTACAAGAAAGGATGTCACAGAGGAGGTGCATGTGGGGACGGACAGGGGCATCCGGATGCAACTTAGAGACGGTGGGGCTGGTGATGGGGAGGGAGGGGGCAACTCTATGAGAGGAATAGGCAGGGAGAGGATTCCGCTGTACCTAACGAAGGGGAACAAATCAAATCATATGATCTGTGATTTGCTAAATGCATTGGAAAATACTACCACATAATGGCAGAATTTCAAAGAGACTTCAAAACCTCTTTCAAATAGCAGGTGTAGTAGACAAGGGGGTAAGTACCTTGTGAGCCTGACAGCTCACAGAGTGCTGATGAAGGGTGTAACCCTGCTGTGGGTTTGACTGAACCCACTGACTGGCCTGCTCCATCTTTCTCCTCAGACGCCACTGAAACAGGATGTCCTCCTCTGGGCGTGTGCGGGGGTCCGGGGGACCAACCACAGACGGTTTGGACACGGTTCCAGCATAGAGGTCTGCTGAGCTTAGGTTCCCCACAACTTGAGGAAGCGGTTGCACAAGAAGAGTTACTGCAATATGTGTATTCAGATAAAGTGAGAATAAAGAAAGTTGCAAAAGGAAACTAAATCATGACCATGAGAAATGAGGTACGTGGCAAGAGCACAGAATAAGAGTGGCTCTGGGAGTTTGAAAAAGTAATATCATGTGGTTGAGACAAGGGAAAATTCATGCAAATCAGATGTTTTGAACTTCCCAACCCCAAGGCTCACCAGTGGTTGAGTCGATAAGACTGGTAACTATAGGCCTTCGGACTGGCTCATCTATGCTCACAGGGGAGGAAAAATTGGAGCAGCCCAGGCCCTCAGAGCTGATGGGAATAGATCCACTACTGAGTGAGTGCTCACTGAAAACATAACATTTAGTTTTTGTAAGACTAATCCAATTCTCCTCATTGCAACTGACTAAATTACATTTAATTGCCCCCAACCCTGCTCAGTGTATTCCATTCCTCCCAGCATATCTACCTTCTGTGAAGCAGTCTACTGGCCTTCTCCTGCAGATGCAGTATCTCGGAGTCTCCAAGGTCACCGTGAGAGGAGTCTGACAGGCCCTGCCAGGGGATCAGAAAGAAAGAGGCCAGTGAGTGCACCAGAGGCATCATCTCCCGTCACCATTTCTATCACCAACATTCTAGAACATTCACAATGTTGTGTAACTGAGCCCTCAGCGGGTTCTGTTTTGAACACGCTTTATGGATCAGTTCTATAAAAGCTCACGTCAGTTGCATAGAGTTTAGCTCATTCCCTCAGGGATATGCAGCAAGCTGGATATGGAGCGGTGTTTTGACCAGAAGGGGTATTAACGAAGGCACCAAACACAGTTGCATAATCAAAGGGAACAGCTTCTAACTAGTTCATATAAACACAGTGGTTGGGCAGAACATGTCGTCTGGTGTTGGTATGCAAATATTATTGCGGAGCAGCACCTTGCATGGAGAGTCTTCTAATACATCTCAGCCATTCTGGCTCTTGCACATTTGACAGAATTACATTCACCTGTCTAATACCAATATATCTCACCATCTCAAAAATAATCTTACCAAAACGGAGCATGAACACGACGATGATGAACTCACCATGGCACTAAGATCAAGGAGTCCCCTGCATGGGGAGAGGGTGGTGCCATGCCGAAACTGCCCAACTGGACTGAGGGTGGTGGCTGAGTCTTTTCTAAGGGAAAGGCCTGTGTACATAAAGAAATAGGAAATTAATGAGAAGACATTGTATTTTACTGTTTATACACACAGCATATTTATTGAAATACTTGATTCTTGATATATATCACTAATATAGCTACTGCTGTACATATTCATCCAGTGTATAGATTGAATTTTGAATCAGTGCAAAACTGAACAAAATGTATAGAGCCAGCAAAACTTTTAGTGAGTTTCAATGAGATGAAAAGAACAATGAATGATCCAAGTGAAGTACCTATGTCAGTGGTTTGAGTGGGTGTAGAACTGGAGGGTAGAGGGGAGGAGGACAGCCACCAGAAAGGCTGCTGGCCCTCTCCCACCATTGCCGACATCTGCTGACGCACCTCTCGACTCTGTGGCCTTCCGTGACGAAAGCGTTCAATGTACCTGGAAAAGGAATTATTGTAGTTACTAATGAGACAAGGGCATAACACCATAAATCAATAAAAAAATCTTATGAACTCATCACCTGCAAGCTTATTGTGGATATCATGATACACACTATAATGAAGACATACATAAGGATCACAAATGCTGTATGACATGTCACAAATAAATCAAATTACCATCATGTAATTTTAGAAATAGTATTAAGCATACTTTGCCAACACTGAATCTTCCTGCTCTCCTCCCCCAGTGGAGACCAGGGACTTTCCCGATGTTGGGTCCCGTGTCAGTGTGTCTGTGTTCGGGGAGGCGTCAGTGTTGGCCGGGGAGGACCCAAGGTCAGTGGAGGGCCAGGACTCTAAGAAACTAGGCTGGGCCTCTGTGGCAGGAGGAGAACAGAGGACAAAGTGGTTGGCTGCCCCAAGGAAGCACTGGTCCTCTGGGCTCAGTGAGTGTGTCTGGAGAAGAGGGCTGGACAGCTGGGCAAGGTGAACAGGGCTCAGGGTCTAAGACAAACCAGGAAAAAAACACAAGTTTGATGTAATGACAATACATTTATTTACTGTATTGAAGCATGTATATTTGGAAAAGACCCTGACAGCCCCTGAAGTCCAGTATTTACGTTTTTTCTCTGTTGCTTTGGAAGCTTCTTGGTGCGTGAAGGGTTGTAATGGGTTTTTCCCAGAGGTGGGTCTGGCGGGAAGGGATTCTTCCTTGTGAACAGAGCAGCACCACTAAGAGAGCAAGAGAAACAAAAGGTGACAATTTTCATTGTGGTAAAAACATATCGTTCTGGTTTGAAAAGGGTAGCTCTGCATTCCTAATTACTGGTTCCACGTCTCACCTGGCTTTCATGTTGACAGTACCACCGGCACCAACTCACACACTGGGCAACGAAGTGTTATAGCCCACATGTAGACAACTCTTAGCTATAATCATAGGATGAGACAGTGTTAAAGTGTGTCAGGTAAATACCTAGCACACACGCATTTGATTTAACAAGAGAGTGAAAAGAGACAACTAGCTAATTAGCTGGCACTGCAAAAAAAAGTTATCCCTGTAACAAGCTAACAACATTGCAGTTGAAAACAGTTTTTGTTCATTTAGAAAGGCTAGACCACTGACATCGATGACGTATTAAATACTTTTTTTAAAGCACGTACTTTCCATGTAAATGTTACTTGAGCATCTCGATTTGATCACTGCCTGGGTGGGTTGATTCAATGAAAGGAAAACATAGTGCGCCTTCCGGGTTTTCATCCGGTTTGGGCTTTTGTCAGTTACCGGGCAACCAAACGGCGAAATAAAATAGTTAGATTAGTAAAATCATATGCATAGTCTAGACAATTAGTTCTACTTTTCTAAATGATACATTCCTCGCAGGATAACTTTTTATTCACCCATTCGACAGATTCAATAATCTTGAGTTTATCTTTACCGAGAACATCATTATCGTCAACGATCGATTCTGGCCAATCTAGAAAAAGTTGGTAAGTGACAGACATTGATTTGAACCAATGATGGTCGACTCCACATTGTCCAACCAGCAGAAAGGAAACGACCTGCGCGCGGAAGAGGAAAGTCCACTGAAACAAATCCGACCACCGAGGTAACCAACCAGGCAGCTAGTTAGTTGTTGGAGGGTAACAAAACTATGTTCTATGTATAGATACGTGGCATTTGGACATTAATTGTACAATAATTTTCTGCTGATGAAAAGTTATGTATGAAATAGACATAATTCCAATAATGCGTCTCACACGCTTACTAAAAAAAAGACTGCTTCAATTTGCGTTGACTAGCTACTTTAGCTAGCTACGGCATCCAGGCACAACAACAGTCCTCTTGGGTCATTTAATATCTAGCTACATATTTTGCATCAGTGTTTCCCTGTACATAAACTTTTTAGCAAGCTTGTCGTTGTAGCTAGCTACCAACTAACATGTATTTTATATTTTGTTTTGGGGATTTCTGAATGTCGATGTGAAAGGGGTAGACTGATCATGCATCACGTCAAGATTAAGACTGAGAAGCCAGGTGAGCGCGTGAACATTTCAAAACCAATTCTGACGAATCAGTGGGACTTAACACTAGCTACTGGAATTATTATATCTCTCCTAAGTAAAGTCGACTGTTTATTTATTTTTGTCAGATGCAGAGGAGAGTGGTGCACGCAGCCGACTGGATGCAGTATTACAGGGGCTGGTAGAGAAGAGTGACAGTGAGAGGTTGGTGTTTTTATTTTATTTGGAAAGATACAGTACATTAACTGGCTTGACACTGAAACTTACAGCTTCAGGTACCTTTCATTGGCTGTGCACTATCTAATCAAGCCTAGGTGATGGGAAATGTTGGTTTTGCTGTTTTTCCAGGGAGCAAAATGAAGATGAGACAAAGATGGCAGAAGACTCTCTGAGCAAGTATGGCCTTAACATTTATTTTCTTCCTCTGGTATTCCAACTTTTTATATTAAACGAAGTATGCTATTTAGACTCACTCAATAGCCTATTGTGGTTCCACTACTTCTGTAGTAATTCCGATTGCCTGTTTCTTCCATAGGGATGTGTCTCCATCTTCTGCTGGGAAGCGGTAAGCCTTATTTGAGTTTTTTTTTTAAACACATCTGACTGTGACTGTTAGACACTGAAAGGCCTTGACCTGTTACCTTTCCCTCGTCGTTGATGTCATAGGCCATCATCACGGTTCCCACAGCACCGGAGGAAGAAACGGAAAGAGATGGATGATAGCTTAACGGAGAGCAACCAACATAAACAAAGTAAGTCCGCTGCAGATGTCAATCCCCTGCCAAACACAGATCATTTGACTTTTAAAAACCTTTCTCTCTCACTCACTGACTCTACCCTTCAAGCTCTAGATATTCACCTACATATACAATCATTTGTTCTCCTCCCTCTCTGCTAGATGCCTACATTATCAAGTTGTTTGACCGCAGTGTGGACCTGGCCCAGTACACTACCAGTACCCCACTTTACCCCATTTGCCGGGCCTGGATGAGGAACAACCCGGCAGTCAGAGAGAGAGCTGCATCCCCAAGCCCCCCACACAGCATGGGGGAAGAGGAGGTAAGCTCACAACCAAAAAGCAGGACAAAGATGCCCACAATGTGGGCATAAATATATATTTTTCATTAGTGCTCTCTGTCCATTATTTGTTTTCTCACTTCACCTGCATCTTGCCAGGCTGCAGACATGCTCAATGGTAAGGGACAGAATGTGTATCGCCTCCCTCCGCCCACCTCCTGTCCTCTTAACCCTTCTGGAGATCCTGTCAATCTGAGGATCCCATCCACAGAAAAGCCTATTGTCAGCAAGGTACTGTATAACATCTGCTACGCCTAGACATCATTTTCATATTTGCCACAGTAAAACGGTGGATTGCTTCAATCTGTCTCTTTGTCACCAGTCTACAGATACAGCTCTTGTGTCTGGTCCCCTCATATACAACCACATAGAACGCTGGAAAAAGATCAGGCAAAAGTAAGTCCAAGGCATCTAAATATTCACAAAAGATAACTTTGTTGACATGGATAGATTGTGGAGTCGAATATCAACTATTAAACCAAATTTAATCTTGATTGGAAAAAAAGTTGATACAAATTCTGTCAGTAAACATTGTTTATCTAGCTGCGATCAATCTTATTAACTGTTTTCAGATGGAAAGAAGCGTCCAACAAGAATCAGCTGAGGTATAGCGAGAGCATCAAGATCCTGAAAGAGATGAAGGAGATGTACGACCGCTAGCTGGGAATCCCCCAGGCAGTATCCCACAGCAGAGGGAGGAGAAAAGAATAGAGCAGGTAGGAGCCACGAGCAAGTCATCTACCCCAGGACGCTGCACTAGTCCTCTCCCCAAGGAGGACATTACGTGTGACAATGTCAGAGGAGCCTCATGGAGGTCATTTCTACCATAAACTGCCACAATTAGGGACCCAAAGTTCTCGTTTTGAAAAAATGTAGCAATACTTTCAGTAAGTTGATGCTTCTGGTGGGCCCAAGTTCATCTGTTTAAATAATTATTACATGTTTTTTGTCATATTACAGAATATCTGGTAATGCATTATATAGTCTGTTGTCTGACACAACAATGTGTCATGAAAAGTTTGTAAACAGGTTGAGTAGTGTGCAACATTTGTCTAAATTCCGGAATACTCTAAATTAATTCCAGGCTTCCAGTGGTAAATATTTGTATTTTAGGATCACCAGTTTCCCAGACAAGCAGTGCTCTTATGAATCTTTTTTTTGTTTAAACATTCAAAAGAAAAGTCTCTCACGCATCTAAAATTTTAAGTAAACTGTAAAAAAAAAAAAAAAAAAAGTTGTAAAGAGCTATTGTAATTTATTCATCGCTATAATATATCTGCCAGTGCTGTTTTTACAATTGATTGATTTCTGAAATGTAATTTCTCCACAAAGGATTTCTCCACAGCAGTTATTTTGGGTTTTTCAGAAGGATCTTGTCATTTGCAGGTCAGAAACACAGTCCACATGGAAGAAATGGGTCCAAGATATCTATCACATACAGGCAATAAATGTTCTGTTTGTTTTGGATCACAAAAGGAATGTTGTCTGAAGTAAAACATTTGTAAGTGTTTTTCTTTGGTCAGATTTCAAAGAGTCCTTTCAGGAGTCAACTCTTATATTAGCTACAAGCAAAATATAAATTAATAAATTACCTTAAGAGGTTTTTTGTTATTTTTGATACCAAAATTGATCTGTCTGGTCGAACAGTCTTGTAAGAATTTGAAATTAGAGGTTTAGGAATGTTATTGTCTATTTGTGTGTGAGAATTTCCCCATAATGTCAACATAACATCCCCATAATGTCAACATAACATCAAAATAAGGTCTCCATAACTTCAACATACATCACTATAACAGAAGTTAAATCTGGTAACTGCATCTGCTTTGCTTGCTCTTTGAGGTTTTAGGCTGGGTGTCTGTAAAGCAATTTGTGACAACTACTGATGTAAAAAGGGCTTTATAAAATACATTTGATTTCATTGCCATCATGAAAACCACAATGACAACAGCTACAGTCAAATTACTCTGTAATACAGATGTACTAGCCCTGTCTTTTGCAGATGTCTCCCATCTCACACCTCAGTTTACACTTTACTATCAGACTGGTCACCAGTGAGGTGTAAATGTCCTCCTTCTCCTGGAGCCAGAGACTCAGACTTACGGGAGATCCGGGAGAGATGGGAGCTCAGGGAGCGCGTTGATGACACAAAGTTCATCCCGTGGTCCTCTGCAAAAGCATTCTCGAATACGAGCAGCACGGACTGACGCAGCTTCTTCTGGAACTCGTCACACATGAAGACGTACAGGATGGGGTTCAGGCAGCTGTTGAGGAAGGCCAGGCTAGCGGACAGGGGAGTCCCTATATGCACGACCGGCTTGAGGCCTTGGTTGTCTTCTTCCATGATGTCCAGAAACTGGAAGACGTGAAAGGGCATCCAGCAGATGAAGAAGGCCAGGACAACGGAGACTATGATCCGGAGGGACCTGTGCGTTCTTCCTTTCTGAAGGCGCCTGGCGCGTATCCATATGGCAATGTAAGAGCCTATGATGACCAGGAATGGGATGAGAAAGCCCAGCAGAAAGCGGAACACAACCAAGTTCCTGTAGGTGGAAGAATGGGGATTTGAATAACTGCACATTGTCCTATTATCATGGTGTATGATCTTCCGAAAGATGGTGAATGGGAGGCTACAGACCAATGAGGCTAACCAGATCCCCACACAGATGACCTCAGCCCTGCCTGGCGTGCACTTGTTATGGGCCCACACAACCACCCACGTGGACAGGCAGCGGTGCAGACTGATGGCCGCCAGGAGGAAGATGCTGGCGAACATGTTGAGCATAGTCACCATGCTGTTTAACTTGCAAAGGATGTCTCCGAAAGGCCAATCATAACCACGGGCAATGTAGATGATATAGAGGAGCAGAAAGGAAGTGAAGAGGAAGTCCGCCAAGGCTAGGTTGAGGAACCAAACAGAGTTGACATTCTTCTTTATCCTGCAGCTCGTCACGTAGATCACCAAGCCGTTGCCAGTGGGGCCAAGCACAAACGCCACACAGTAGACAACCAGAGATATTATGTCCATCCCAGTTGTCACATCAGAATATACCATGGTAGAGTTTTCTGAAATTAGAAATAAATATTACCAATTGCCTTTTAGGCTCTGACACATTGTAATCTTAAATATAGTGCTGATTAGTAGACTTTTCTATAAGAGATTATTTGAAACAGATGTTATCTGAAAGTTATTTGCAAGGGAGGTCAGTATCTTGCAAAATGGTGTATATTTTGTGCAACCTTGCACACTTCTACTGCACTGCTATAGATAAGCCTTAAATATCTATTTGTTTATTTGGATAAATTATTCACAAGAAATGTCCCAATGGAATGGGGAAAAAGAGAAGGTTACATTGTGGTAATTTGTTACCCCAGATTTCATTAATTTCCCTCCTACTATGACCAGGTATGACTTTCAACAAGGAAAGTCATTAGATTTATTGAAGACATTTAGTACATGACTTAGCCCTCATATGTTCTCTATTCACACATAATGCAACAATTCTTATGCATAGGAGCTTCTAAAAAAGTATGAGTAAAAAGCAATTGACAAAAATCGAGATGACATTAAGAATTGCATGTTTGTCATGAAACTCTACTTCTACAAATGAAGCATCAGTCTGAGTGAAAAGTTAAAGCACCCGGTGCAGAGATCATAAGGGTAGAAAAAAATAGACTATAAAGCGTCTTACCCATTTCCATCTTATTCTCTATAGCAAAGAATATCATCCACTCTCTCGCCACAAATGAAACGGCTCTCTCTCACGTGCGCGCACTGTCGCCCTCTGCCTTCCTCCCTCCCTTTCTCTTCAAACATCCTCTCAAAGTTTAAAGTGCCTTATTTCATATTTGAAGATGGTATGGATTAGGGTTGAATAACAGGAACTGGGTTACCGAGATTTCCCGGCCAAACCTACTCCATTTTCCGAGTATGAATAACCGCGAATAACCAGTAAATTATAATAAATTATTTATATGAACAGGCTCAGCATGATGTGAAATGGAATTCTTACATTATATGCCATATCTAAATCTGGCTTCTTTGGAAAAAAGTGCTAAATTGTCATTATTGAGTAAAAGTAAAGAAAATGACTCAAGTGAAAGTCAGCCAGTAAAATACTACTTGAGTAAAAGTCTAAAAGTATTTCGTTTTAAAAATACATAAGTATCAAAAGTAAAAGAATGAATCATTTCAAATTCCTTTATATTAAGCAAACCAGACATCACAATTTTCTTAACTTTTTTTTTATTGTCGGAAGGCCAGGGCACACTCCAACACTCAGACATAATTTACAAATGAAGTACACGTGTTTAGTGAGTCCGCAAGATCAGATGCAGGGATTTTCCCTTGATAAGTGTGTGAATTGGACCATTTTCCTGTCACTGTAACGAGTACTGCTGGGTGTCAGGGAAAATGTATGGAGTAAAAAGTGCATTGTTGTCTTTAGGAATGTAATGTAGTAAAAGTAAAAATTGCCAAAAATATAAATAGCAAAGTAAAGTACAGATACCCCATCAACGCTTCTCAGTATGGAGCGCAGTTCACAATGCATGTATCATCTCATCATGGTAACTTTATTTTCTTGTGAAAGGTAGAACTACGTTTGCTGTAACAGCCTATGCTACAGTAATATAAGGACTGAATGCGGTCCAATTTACTCTTCTCCATCTGGATTTCGGGGTCACCATTTTTTTCACTGTTAAGATGCATTTTTTAAATTGCAGCTGCATAGTTTTTAAACAGTCTATCACTCGAATATCGTTACTTTAAATCAGTGCGCATGCAAATACTCTTTCTGTCTTTCTCGTTCCATCAATTCCATTCAAATTGCATCCAAAATATATAGGCCTAATCCTGGTCAAGATTGATGTACTGTACAGTGCATTCGGAATGTATTCAGACTCCTTGACTTTTTCCACGTTTTGTTATGTTACAGCCTTATTCTTATTAAATTGTCCCCCCCATAAATCTACACACACTACTCCATAATGACAAAGCAAAAATAGGTTTTTAGAAATGTTTGCAAATAAATAAAAAAACTATAATAATAATAATCTCACATTCACATAAGTTTTCAGACCCTTTACTCAGTACTTTGTTGAAGCACCTTTGGCAGCGATTACAGCCTCCAGTCTTCTTTGGTATGACACTAAAAGCTTGGCACACCTGTATTTGTGGAGTTTCTCCCATTCTTCTGCAGATCCTCTCAAGCTGCCAGGTTGGATGGGGAGTTTCGCTGCACAGCTATTTTCTGGTCTACAGAGATGTTCAATTGGGTTCAAGTCCGAGCTCTGGCTGGGCCACTCAAGGACATTCAGAGACTTGTCCTGAAGCCACTCCTGCGTTGTCTTGTCTGTGTGCTTACGGTTGTTGTCCTGTTGGAAGGTAAACCTTTGCCCCAGTCTGACATGCTGAGCGCTCTAGAGCAGGTTTTCATCAAGGATCTCTCTGTACTTTGCTCTGTTCATCTTTCCCTCGATCCTGACTTGTCTCCCAGTCCCTGCTGCTGAAAAGCATCCCCACAGCATGATGCTGCACCACCATGCTTCACTGTAGGGATGGTGCCAGGTTCCCTCCAGATGTAACGCTTGGCATTCGGGCCAAAGAGTTCAATCTTGGTTTCATCAGATCAGAGAATCTTGTTTCTCATAGTCTGAGAGTACTTTAGGTGCCTTTTGGCAAACTTCAAGCGGGCTGTCATGTGCCTTTTACTGAGGAGTGGCTTCCATCTGGCTACTCTACTATAGAGGCCTTATTGGTGGAGTGCTGTAGAGATGGCTGTCCTTCTGGAAAGTTTTCCCATCTCCACAGAGGAGCTCTGTCAGTGACCATCGGGTTCTTGGTCACTTCCCTGACCAAGGCCCTTCTTTCCAGATTGCTCAATTTGGCTGGGCGACCAACTCTAGGAAGAGACTTGGTGGTTCCAAACTTCTTCCATTTAAGAATGATGGAGGCCACTGTGTTCTTGGGAACCTTCAATGCTGCAGAAATGTTTTGGTACCCTTCCCCAGATCTGTGCCTCAACACAATCCTGTGTCGTTGCTCTACGGACAATTTATTTGACCTCATGGCTTGGTTTTTGCTCTAACATGCACTGTCAACTGTGGGACCTTTTTATATAGACAGGTGTGTGCCTTTCCAAATCATGTCCAATCAATTGAATTTACCACAGGTGGACTCCAATAAAGTTGTAGAAACATCTCAAGAATGATCAATGGAAGCAGGATGCACCTGAGCTCAATTTCGAGTCTCATAGCAAAGGTTCTGAATACTTATGCAAATAAGGCATTCCTGTTTATTTGTAATACATATGCAAAAATGTCTAACTCTGTTTTTACTTTGTCATTATGGGGTATTGTGTGTAGATTGATGATGATTTTTTAAATTTTATTTAATCCATTTTAGAAAAAGGCTGTAACGTGACAAAATGTGGACAAAGGAAATGGGTCTGAATAATTCCTGAATGCATTCTATAGCCTATAGATCTTTGAGCCTACCTCTTTCAGGTAATACATTAAATGCAGTATTAGCCTTACATTTAGCTAATGAATAATGGGTTATGCATAGGCTAAGCTTCTAATTTATAGCTGTCTCTTGCATAATCCACACCTACGCTCCATTGGCCTCTCTCCTTAAAAGAATGCTCCTTAGCTCTTGGAGTCCCAGGAAAAGCTAGACTAGAATAATAGCTTGCTGGATATTTTTTTAAATCATTATTAGACTATCAATAGACTAATGGAAGAGGGATACAGTCTCTTGTTTGCTGAATGTTAGGCCTACAGCAGCCAATAGAACTCGTAGGGAGTTTAAAAGAGGAGAGGATGCACGATGGTAGGTTCTGACAGTTATGGTGCGAATAGATAGCCATCTGCATCTTATTCTAGTCCTATATTTATTATTCAAGGGTGTCATTACAATTGCGAAGATAAGGACAACAAAACGTATTTAATTTAACTATTGAAAGCAAAGAAGGAATGAAGCAACAATGGAGAAAGGAGGTAGGCTTATACACACATGGTAAAACATTAAGGGAAATGTTGTGAAAGGTATATATGTCAGCCTGCAAATTATACACATTTTAAAATAGGCCATATTATATTTCCAAATATAATTGTGACTTTGTAGGCATCATGTCCTGCACCAGCATCACGTTCTCTCCCAGCTTCATGGTTTGAATGAGGTCAGTAATTCCAGTCCTTATAATACAATACAGTATACTAATACAGTCCAGACTCAAAAAGATTAGGCTACTGGAGCTTGTTTCCTTTATTTACCCAAGAGAGCATGTATACAGCTATTGGCTTTTATGTTTTTCTGTAATGTGTGGTAGCCTATATCATAAACAATGTATTGGATAATGGCACTATCATTTGGGCTTGGGACCATAACATGTCGTTGATGTATGACTCATCAGGCTTGGATGTTCATGCCGATCAAAGCTCTAATCAAATCCAGACACATTTATATTCTTTATATAGTTTAGAATGGCACTTCAGGTTTTGGCCTGAAATATCGGGTTCGTCGTGTGACAAGTCATTTATGTTCAGGATGGAACATTTGTAAAATAGCAGGAAAATATTTAACCCTGTTATGGCTTGCTTTGCTTGCGTGACACATTTTTAAATACTTTCCATATTTGCTGTTTGGGGAAAAGTTGGGGGGCAAAAAAAACGTTACTTTCCCAAGGACAGTTCACACATTTAAAAAAAAAATAACTACCAAATGTGTTTTAGTAAGACTTTCCAATGGTTACTATTATTATTATTTTTTTTATGCATGTGTGCGTTTTGTTTTGTTGGTTATGTTTTTCCTCAATGGTCTCTCGGCACTGCTCTGACTTCAATCAGAAAAAACCTTTATACAACTTTAATTGAATGCATCTTTTTCAGTTCCATTGAAAAAAGTTAGACTGTGGCCACACAGTGAGCAGCTGTGCATGAGACAGGTTGAAATATCACTAGCTGATGGGAAAGCTAGCCGGATCAAGCCTGTGTGACATCACACACTCATCTGTGGGACCACTGTTTGCAGGAAGAAGAGTTTGTGTAAGGAGACATGCAGCTGGGGTCCACTGTGACTCTAGTTGGATGCGACGGTCTGGTCAATCCAGCCACACAGGTAGGCGACACGGGAGTAGACGACAGGGGTACTGATGTTGCAGTTGGTGGTGCCCTAGGACACAATGCCCAAACCACACGCCACTGCTCTGACACACCAGAGGACCGCCAGAATCACCCTGGAGATGGAGGAGAAGAAGGGAGAGGTTAGGAGCACTGGCACTGGTAGAGATGATTGTATTAGGGGCTGAGTTGTAGCCTATCTGACTTCCATTGTCATGCCATTGCCAGATAATTTGGTTAAACAAATCTGTACCTGGCTACTTTAAGATAGCGCATGTGTTGGTGAAAGGTTGTTGCCAGATGACATGATACGAGAGTGATTAGAGAGACATGTTCAGTAACTGACTGGAGAAAGGTAGCCTCAACTTGCTCCAGAAGGACATGGGAGGTCAGTCAGTTACCTGAGGCTCTGGCGCAGATCATGGCTTCAGTGATTCTGTTCTGGCCCCAGTACTGCTTGCACTGAGCAGAGCTCAGCAGAGGAAGGGCCACCTGCTGGAGGATACGGGGGCTTTCTGGGGACAGGGGACAGGGGACATGGTTAGGAAGGAGCTCAGTGCTCTTAATGAAAGCTGAAGTGGAAACATTGCCACAATACATTTTAGAAATTTAGCAGACGCTCTTATCAAGAACACCATACTGTAGTGAGTGCATACTTTTCCGGAAATAATGCAATAGTGCTAAATTTGCAAGTGCAGTGTGTGGCAGTTTCTTTCCACAAACTGAGAATGAGGAAGGAAATCATGATGCAAACATTAGGCCTTTATCTATGATGCAGCTGTTTTCTTAAGAGCCATGCCCATGCTGACTGGTTTACTGATTTAAAACAGTTTTTGTGTATTTTACCATCCATTTGCACATACTCTTGTATTAACTGTAAATCTATCGTGTATCAATAATGGTTCAGTAGCTTGTGTGGCCACTCACAGGTGGTGCCAGTCTTGCCCCAGCCAGTGGTGACACAGCAGGTTCCAGAGGGGAAGGCGGTGCTAGAGGAGGCCAGGCACACAGGGGGCACGCGGGAGGTGATCTGGACAGGGGAGGACAGCTTCAGCGGGGTCACGTTGTTGTTAAAGTTCTGGCTGTTGTAGTAGGGGTGGGTGATAGCCTACAGGGATCAAGGAAAGATGTAGACACAGATAGTGAAGTGATTCATCTTCGAAAGTGAACAGAATCTCAGAACTCTGGTAAAACCTATGAAGCAGGCAGGCATGTTGTGGTTAAGTGAGTGGATCTCTCCCCAGGCTCCTGGACTTACCCTGGAGATGTTTTTGACCTGGATCGGCTCAGCATTGGACTGACGATCGTGCTCTGACAGGATCACTTGGTGACGGCCAGGACTGGAGAGAGAGAAAACAGATTACAGTGTGTATGAATGAACCCAGCTTATCTGAGTGCAACTAAGAGGAATGCTGTATGTACTTATGAACATGGTGCTAATAAAGCACTATTGAATGGAATTAAATGCACTTATGTGACACGGCAATGGGCAGCAGTGACAACCCAGTTCTGGCTGATTAGGGAGCCTCCACAGAAGTGGAATCCAGAGGTATCCTGAAGGAGAAAGGAAGATTTGGAAGACAGTAGATAGTATGGGTTTGACCGTAATGTGAAGACCGTAGATAGATAGTATGGGTCTGACCATAATGTGAAGACAGCACTTCCCAACATTGTCAACATACATTTACTGTAAGTGGCTAACAAGAATAATCAGTGATTGCGGTGTGAAAAAACAATGTATAGAATGAAAGGGTGGAAATGGGGATACCTGAAGGGAGACTTGCCAGGGCCAGGAGCCAGATACGGCGTTCTGTCTGTTCACAATCTTCAAGCCGCTCACCTGCGGCGGGATGCTAGGCACTCCGCAACCTAGGGCACAAACACACAGTCTCAAACAACACCCTATCCTCATATATAGTGCACCACTTTTGACCAAAATCCTACATAGTTTTGATTGGCCTCAGAGTATGGACTGACATGCCTTCAGTAACTACCAAAGTATAATACAACACTTCACCTCCTTGTTGGCCAGGGCTTCTTTTAGCTATTCATCTCAACAGGACTTACCTATGTGAATAAATCAAGAATCAAAAAGATCTAATCAGTTCATGTTACCAGACATTGACGATGACACCACTCACCCAGGGCTGAGGCCATCAAAGCGAGAGCTGACGATCCAGAGCATGGCCATAGTCTAGTAGATTGTACTTGATGTATCTCTCCCTCTTATACCCTGGCAGGCCCATCAGTCATGTCTCCCACTCACCCACAGGTGCCCCCATGGTCTGATAGAGCTGGGAACAGTCAGGTGGAACAGGTGGGAAAACCTCACGCCTCAGGGACAGTCGGATACACACTTGTGTTTGCCATGTAGTGTACTGTACTCTTATGTGGACCAGGCCTAAGCAAAACAGTCTTTGCACAATGATTCCAGGGAAAGATGCAGTCATAATTCTTTGTCTTTATGCTGAGTGGAAAATATGCCCAGACCCTAAATTTGGTCCTCTGAAATGCCCTTGATGCCTATTTTTCTGGTTTCTTATCACGCTGTCCAATTGGAGTTCTGATGATGGTCAGAACAATAACATCTTGTAACCGTGTGTTGCAATCCCACGAGCAGGGTGGAAAACCATGGTCAGACCGTTCTGTTTCTATGCAGCTGAACGAGACCGCAAAACAATCAAAAACAAAACACTTGATTAACATTATGGATTCAGATCATATGTTTTATGGAGCCCTCTGACAAAAACATTTGTTTTATTAAGAAAGGAAGATATTGTTTATTCATCTACACAAAGTAGCAGTAAGGACATGTGTTAAAATTGCTATTCCATTTCATACTTAGACACATTTAAAATGCCACTACATTTGAGGTTTGATGAATGTCACTTTTGAGGGAACTTTTCAGATGAGCAATAGTGCATATGTTCATACAAGTTTATACAAGTTTATAAGACTTTAAGCAGTTTGTGACAACTGTTAATGTACAAAATGAATTTGTCATATCTAACCTCAGGGAGGGTATTTGGGGGGAGGTTAAATAAAAACACAACAAATGCTTATCAGAATCCAGCTTTATTGGTTGTGATATATTCAATCTGATAAAAGTGAAGGTTGTGTGAACTGCACAACAGCACAAGGCTGTAGGAGCCTGCCGTAGACATAAATATTACACAGGATGTTCTCAAGAGGGGAAGTGATGACACAGGCCAGATCTGCAGTAGGTGTGAAGGGAGCTGAGATGTGGACAGGATGTGGATTCTCTCCTGTAGAGGTCAGGGATTTTTGTCGACCTCCTTGATGTTTGGGCCAGAGGAGGAGCCAGCTCCAGCACCTCCAGGGAAGCCTCCTGGCATACCTCCTGGCGGGCCTCCGGCACCCTGATACAGATTGGTGGGGTTACTTACACACCTTCTCCAGCTCCTTCTGCTGGTGCTCATACTCATCCTTCTCTGCTGTCTAGATAAAGACAAGGGGGTAGACAAGAGAGGAAGGGAGAGGGTATGAGACAGGTGGTGATCACAATATTCTATCTTATATGATTTATTTGTTTCAAACTTACTGTGAAGCCTACTTTTACCATGGGAGGAAATGCATCAATGTGAAACCATTGCTAACCACAAAGAACACGTCCTCCGGGCTGATCTTTTCCGTGAGCTTCTTGTCGTCCACTGTGCTCTTCATGTTGAAAGCCAGGGACTCCAGCGAGTTCTTAGCTGTGACGTTCTCCTTCTGTGCCTCGTCCTCAGCCCTGTACTGGTCAGCCTCTTGCACCATGCTCTCAATGTCCTCCTTGGTCAGACGTCCTGGGGATAGATACAGACACATCATTATATAATTGCCCATATGTGACATATTCATTATCTCCTACTCTCTCCTGTTGTCTCTCTTTCTTTTTGAGACTCTTTTCTTTGAGGAAAGGGTTGGAAATTGATAAGATCTTTGATTATGACGTGAGGTTCAAGGTTAAGGAGGCATACCTTTGTCATTGGTGATGGTGATCTTGTTCTTCTTGCCGGTGCTCTTGTCCACCGCAGACACATTGAGGAGGCCATTGGCGTCAAAGTCAAAGTTCACCTCGATCTGGGCGCAGGGGGGATTCCAGTGGGCTCAAACTTGCAGAGGATATTGTTGTCCTTGGTCATGGCTCTCTCCCCCTAATTCACCTGAGAAATAAATAATGGGAATGGATTAATACTAGATAGAATCATGGAGGGTATAGGTGATCTGGCTACTTTACACAAATGTAGGCAGCTGATAAAGACTCACCTGGATGAGCACTCCGGGTTGGTTTTCTGAGTATGTTGTGAAGGTCTGAGTCTGCATGATGGGGATGGTGGTGTTCCTCTTGATGAGCACAGTCATGACCCCTCCCGCCATCTCAATACCAAGCATCTTAAGTCCAGCAGCAGCAGGTCCTGCACGTTCTCTGACTTGTCACCGGCCAAGATGGCAGTCTGCACAGCTGTGGAGGACAGAGAGAAGATGTTGGATGAAACGTTGTATCACATACACTTGACACAGTGAAATGTTCCTGCAACACACAGTGAGATACCTACAGGCGCCATAAGCCAGAGCCTCATCAGGGATGATGCTCTTGTTGAGGTCTCGCCCATTTGAATAAGTCCTGCAGAAGCTTCTAGATCTTGGGGATACGTGTCGAGCCTCCCACCAGGACGATGTCGTGTATCTGGGCCTTGTCCATCTTGGCATCTCTCATAGACTTCTCCATGGGTTCCAGGGTGCTGCGGAACAGGTCAACGTTGAGCTCCTCAAAGCGAGCCCCGTAATGGAGGTGTAGATGTCGGCACCTTCATAGAGAGAGTCAATCTTGATGCTGGCCTGGGTACTGGAGGACAGGGTGCGCTTGGCCCGCTCACAGGCAGTGCGCAGGCGCCGCACCACCTCTTGTTGCCGCTGATGTCCTTCTTGAATTTACGCTTGAACTCGCTGATGAAGTGATTGACCATGCGGCCTCCCAGGTGGGTGTCGCCAGCGGTGGACTTGACCTCAAAGATGCCATCCTCGATGGTCAGGATGGACACGTCTAAGGTGCCGCCACCCAGGTCGAAGAACAGGACTCTTGCGCTCACCGCCGACCTGATAAGAGAGAGCAATTAAGTCAGTAGGACTTTCAAAGGACTAATCAAGCAGACCTAGTGTGAGTTGTACAAACCAGTGTTTTTTGTTTGTTTTGTGGTTTCTGTACCTTCTTGTCCAGGCCACAGGTGATGGCTGCAGTGGTGAGCTCGTTGATGATACGCAGGACATTGAGTCCAGAGATCACTCCAGTATCTTTGGTTGCTTGGCGCTGGGAGTCGTTGAAGTAGGCAGGGACTGTGATGACAGCATTGTTCACTGGCTGAAGAGGGAAAAACAGTATTAGTTAGGTCTAGTGTGTATCATCCCTAAATAGATTGTCAGTTGGAGTTATTAACATACAATGTATACCCATCCAATCTTTTCAAACCTACATGGGGTGCATGGAGTGGGTAGGGGCTAAGACTAGATTTGGAATTGAGGTGGTTTTTCCATTTGGTTAGTCAGACTCCCTACCTTGCCCAGGTAAGCTTCAGAATCTCCTTCATCTTGGTGAGCACCATGGAGGACACCTCCTCAGGGAAAAAGGTCTTCCTCTCTCCCTTTTACTCTACTTCCATCTTGGGCTTGCCTGGACATTGGACAACATGTGTGTCCAGAAACAGAAAGTCATGCGATAGACAAATCATTCAAACAGGCTTGACAATAACTTTTGGCTTCATGCTACTTAAACACTGCTTAAACAATTTGAGATAAGCTTTATGCTAGTTCTTAATGCTCTTCCGTCAGCCAATAGCTGACATAAAGCATAATAGTGTCATTATGAGAGTGAGGTCATGTCCCTTGAGTTGGACAGGAGCTGGCAAGTCAACCTGAAAAAGCAGAGCTGAATGCAACGCTTCTTAGAAAAGGAGTTACCTTGCTCAGTCAGTTGTGCAATGCTTCAAAGATTACCACACAAACCTCAGAACAACGGCTGCTCAATTCCACTGAAGCACTCCTCTTCCTTTCCTGTACAGAGACTAAGAGGGCGAGTACCGTGTCTCTACAGAGTATATAACGACAGACAGACAGCAGACGGCTCACTGAGATTCCATCAGGGAATCAGGTGACTCAGCCAGAGAAAGTTCCAGGCCCACGTAGTTTGTGTGCCCATTCAGTGCTAGCCAACTAACTTTATCTGGTATAGGAGTTAGCGGAATTGCTGTTAGACATTGCTGTTAGAAATTAGAAAAGGAAGACTATTGTATTTTCTCTGATTTATAAAAAATAAAATGTGAAAAAAGTTTGTCCTGTCCACAGAGAAAGGAGGTTTTCTCAGGGCATGTTTAACTTGGTTCACATGGTCTGGGGGCTGTTCAGTGATATAAGCACTGTGAGAAGACTACAGATATCTCCTACCAGCAACCGGCCTGTAGATTCACATTCATTAGAAACGCAGGAAAGCAAGCAGCAAAGCACATTCTAGTTTGTACAGTAAATGACATGCTGTAATGAATTGACAGTATTTTTGAATAAATGAAGCATTTTTTATATAGTTGTCTGAACCTTTCACTGCATGCTCCATGAAAATACTACACTAACCATGAAAGCATTTCACCAAGGGCTTAAGTCAAGTAGGTCACACAAAGGCTATTCTAAAAAGGTTAAATTAAGAAAATATTCACACGCGTCATGGCAAAATGTGTAGAATAGATTGGGACTAGCTATAAAACTGCAGTATGCCACTGTGTTGGCAATGTGGCACAATGCTAAACGTGCTACTCGTCAATGTTTAGGGATTTCCAGAGGGATCTCCTGTCCATACTCTGAGCTATTTCAGGAGAGGTGACACACAAGTACGGTCTTAAAATGCAGCCAGGGCTGAGGGATCTTGTAGAACTAATCGAACCTGACCCCACCTCCCGGCTCTCTCTCGGAACTGAACCAATGAGCAGCTACTCCGGTCACACAGGTCCACTATGACACATAGGTCAGCAGCTGGCATCCTCTTTATATCCTTGGAAATAGACTGACTAGAACAGGCATCCCCATAATTCTATTTCTATGTTTACCAATCACCAGGGAGTCACAACACATGCAAACTGTTGCTACATGCAATTTTTCAGTGGTCTTGATGCAGTTCCAAGACTTGTTTTCTTCCAGTAGTATCACATATTATGTAGTTGAATCTCAGATCAAGGGTGAGAACTCCTTTTGGACACATCATAGTCCTAGGTAGATCCCACAGCAATATTAATACTTCAACGTTAGTGGACAAGACATGTAAATAGTACACACTCCTCTTAGGAAATATGTCCCTTGTTTTGAGTCCACCCCACAGTTACTACAGGTTGTAGCTGAATGTTCAAGAGGTTAAGTTAAGGACTGATCTGAGTTCAGGAGAAGAAGCTGCGGAGCTGGAACAAGAAGTGGTCCTCCTTGTTTTTACTTGTCCTGCAGCGGCCATTCATATAGTCCCAAGCAGAGCGCTTACAGTAGTTGTAGAAATGCTCCTCTGCTTTCTTCAGTGTGAGGTTCAGGTCCAGAGTTCCCTGCAAACTGCACATAGAGAAACTTTGCTTTGTAATGACAAGGCAAATATTTCAGAGGATGGACGGACGCAGATACACACACACACACACACACAAACCTATTGGTGAACTGGATGAGCTGCACGTCGTTCCTACAGCTCAGCAGGGCATCTCTGTTGTCCAATAATATGGTGGCACAGATGAAGAGTTCAAAGGTGAATTCCGTGTTGACGGCCTGTGCCTCAGACACTGGTTTATCCTCTGGAACCATCCCAGAACATCCGTTACAACACAAACAAACCACAAGAAGGACAACATACCATTGTTATAAGCAAATAACTGTTTCTTATGTACTGTCACACATGTACTGTCACACATAGCCTGGGACTTGGAAGGATGGCCACAGGAGACTACCGTCTGTCCTACACCGTGACTACAGTCTCACCTATACCGCGCCTACCGTCTCACCTTCAGTTGAAGTCGGAGGTTTACATACACTTAGGTTGGAGTCATTACAAATCGTTTTTCAACCACTCAACAAATCTCTTGTTCACAAACTATAGTTTTGGCAAGTTGGTTAGGACATCTACTTTGTGCATGACACAAGTAATTTTTCCAACAATTGTTTACAGACAGATGATTTAACTTATAATTCACTGTACCACAATTCCAGTGGGTCATAAGTTTACATACACTAAGTTGACTGTACCTTTAAACAGCTTAGAAAATTATGTCATGGCTTTAGGAGCTTCTGATGGGCTAATTGACATAATTTGAGTCAATTTGAGGTGTAGCTGTGGATGTATTTCAAGGCCTACCTTCAAACTCAGTGCCTCTTTACTTGACATCATGGGAAAATCTAAAGAAATCAGCCAAGACCTCAGAAAGAAAATTGTAGACCTCCACAGGTCTGGTTCATCCTTGGGAGCAATTTCCAAATGCCTGAAGGTACCACATTCATCTGTACAAACAATAGTACGCAAGTATAAACACCATGGGACCACGCAGCCGTCATACCACTCAAGAAGGAGACTCGTTCTGTCTCCTAGAGATGAACGTACTTTGGTGCGAAAAGTGCAAATCAATCCCAGAACAACAGCAAAGGACCTTGTGAAGATGCTGGAGGAAACAGGTACAAAAGTATCTATATCCACATAACCTGAAAGGCCGTTCAGCAAGAAAGAAGCCACTGCTCCAAACCTCCATAAAAAAGCCAGACTACGGTTTGCAACTGCACATGGGGACAAAGATCGGACTTTTTGGAGAAATGAACTGGCCATAATGACCATCATTATGTTTGGAGGAAAAAGGTGGATTCTTGCAAGCCGAAGAACACTATCCCAATCTTGAAGCACGGGGGTGGCAGCATCATGTTGTGGGGGTGCTTTGCTGCAGGAGGGACTGGTGCACTTCACAAAATAGATGGCATCATGAGGGAGGAAAATTATGTGGATATATTGAAGCAACATCAAGACATCAGTCAGGAAGTTAAAGCTTGGTCGCAAATGGGTCTTCCAAATGGGCAATGACCCCAAGCAAGTTGTGGCAAAATGGCTTAAGGACAACAAAGTCAAGGTATTAGAGTGGTCATCACAAAGCCCTGACCTCAATCCCATAGAAGATTTGTGGGCATTACTGAAAAAGTGTGCGAGCCATGAGGCCTATAAACCTGACTCAGTTACACCAGCTCTGTCAGGAGGAATGGGCCAAAATTCACCCAATTTATTGTGGGAAGGTTGTGGAAGGCTACCCGAAACTTTTGACCCAAATAAAACAATTTGAAGGCAACACTTCCAAAGACTAATTGAGTATGTACACTTTTGACCCACTCAGAATGTGATGAAATAAATAAAAGCTGAAATAAATAATTCTCTCTACTATTATTCTGACATTTCACATTCCTAAAATAAAGTGGTGAACCTAAATGACCTAAGACAGGGAATTTTTACTAGGATTAAATGTCAGGAATTGTAAAAAACTGAGTTTAAATGTATGTAAACTTCTGACTTCCGTCTCACCTCGACCGTGCCTACCGTCTCACCTCGACCGTGCCTACCGTCTCACCTCGACCGTGCCTACCGTCTCACCTCGACCGTGCCTACCGTCTCACCTCGACTGTGCCTGCGAGCGATCCTCTCCTGGTAGCGGGCGCGGTCCACCTGCTGGGAGATGAGCTCCAGGTGGTCACAGCTCAGGATCTCAAAGAGACGCAGGGCATCACAGTGCTCAAACTCTCTTTGGAAACCCAGCAGCAGCCATCTGGGAGAGGGGACACACAAGTGTAAGTATACATATTTCATGCAAATACACCCCCTCCAATTAGTGGATTCTGCCATTTGAGCCACATCTGTTGCTGACAGGTGTATAAATCGAGCACACAGTCATGCAATCTCCATAGACAAATATTGGCAGTAGAATGGCCCGTACTTACGAGCTCACTGACTTCCAACGTGGCACCGTCATAGGATGCCACCTTTCCAACAAGTCAGTTCATCAAATTTCTGCCCTGCTAGAGCTGCCCTGGTCAACTGTAAGTGCTGTTATTGTAAAGTGTAAACGTCTAGGCGCAACAACGGCTCAGCCGCAAAGTGGTAGGCCACACAAGCTCACAGAACGTGACCGCCGAGTGCTGAAGCGTGTAAAAACCGCCTGTCCTCAGTTGCAGCACTCACTACCGAGTTCCAAACGGCCTCTGAAAGCAATACATTTTATTTGTAAGCTTCATGAAATGGATTTCCATGGCCGAGCAGCTGCACACAAGTCTGAGATCATCATGCGCCATGCCAAGCACCGGCTGGAGTGGTGTAAAGCTCGATGCCATTGGACTCTGGAGCAGTGGACATGCGTTCTCTGGTGTGATGAATCATGCTTCACCATCTGGCAGTCCGACGACAGAATTTGGGTTTGGCGGATGCCAGGAGAACGCTACCTGCCCCAATGCACAGCGGCAACTGTAAAGTTTGGAAGCCCCCTTAGTTCCAATGAAGGGACATTTCCTGTTTCTACATGACAATGCTCCTGTGCACAAAGCGAAGTCCATACAGAAATGGTCGAGATCGGTGTAGAAGAACTTGACTGGACTGCACAGAGCCCTGACCTCAACCCCATCAAACACCTTTGGGATGAATTGGAATGCCAACTGCGAGCCAGGCCTAATTGCCAAACATCAGTGCCCGACCTCACTAATGCTCTTGTGGCTGAATGGAAGCAAGTACCGGCAGCAATGTTCCAACATCTAGTGGAAAGCCTTCCCAGAAAAGTGGAGTCTGTTATAGCAGCAAAGGGTGAGACCAACTCCATATTAAAGCTCATGATTTTAGAATGAGATGTTCGACGAGTAGGTGTCCACATACTTGTGTAGTGTATGTACTGCAAACACATGTAGATGCAGTATATGCATGTGTGTTGTGTTGTGTACCTGTGACAGAAGGTGAAACTCTCCATGCTATCTGTGATCAGGTGGGTGTGGAGCTGAGGGTCCAACTCCTTCAGCAGTGCTGCCTCCAGCTCTGAGTGACAACAATCAAAACGTAAATAACATACCTTATTATCAAGTCTACCATATTATTACACATGTACAGAGAAGACAAAAAATTTATTAAAACTAACAACAAACCTATCTTCCTGTGCAGGCCGTCAGCGCGGAAGTCCTTGGAGAACTTCTCCATGTAGCAGGAGAAGCTCCAGTAGGTGTCCACCTCAGAGTCCAGCACCTCCAGGAATCGGCTACAAAGGTCATTCATCCCCTGGGCATAGCTTACCTCTGACCCCCAGGACATCAGCATGACACACACAGTATGAGGAAAGTAAGTAAATACAGTTACTTTAGCTTACTACTAAGACTAAGGGGATAATTTGAACATATATGCGTGTACATTTCTAATAAGTTCTGAATTTACTTCCATGGCAGATCGGGGCGGAAACGTACACGCACATTTGTCAAGTTAGGATTGTGTGACATTTTACTCTGCCAACATATATTTCTCCATTAGAGGGCTCTCTAACGACAGTATCTTTCAGTGGTTGGGTGACAACCGGCTCATGACTTTGATGACCAATATACAGTATTTGCAGCACTAAAAACTGAGATAGGCAGGATCAAAGATGAACAGAGAGAGAGAAAATAAATAAAAAAATGACAGAAGCGAAAGAGAGACAATAGGAGAGAGATTACCTGGGTGAAAAGCAGCATATGTGATGAGAATATCCCTCAACACCAGCAGATTGCCCAAGCCTTCACCCCTGTAAAAGCAAACAAACCAAAAACACTAGGGTTGCAAAGGGGGAGAAAGTTACCGGTAACGTTACCAGTACACTACTGCAATATTGGACACTTTCTAGGATTTTAGGTCATTTTCATAACATGTAACAGATAAAATAAGATGTTTAAAAATGTGACAAAGCTGTTAAACATAATCCTTAATATGACACATTAATTTTTGAATAAAGTTGGTGTTTAATATGAGTGTTTCAGCATAGAAAGGATATTCCATCTTTTTTTATACGCTTTTCTTTATTTGACTATGGGTATGTCAATATGTCTTTGTTGTAAACGTTTTGGGGCTGAACTGGTGGCAGTTGTGAAAGGTAAATAGTTGGAAGAGTTGCAGAGGTAATTGCAAACAATTTCATTATATTTCATCTGTTTTTTCATTATGTAGGTCTATCCACTAGAACAGGGTTTCCAGGTCTTTTTCTTTGCAACCGCACCATGTAAAAACAGTGATGTAATAAAAGGCCAATGTTTACTTTTTTAACTGGGTCTATGACAGTCTATTACAAATCAGTTTGACAGTACTTCAATCTAAAGGAAGTATGGTTTGAGGTGACTGAAATGCATCAGAAAGGTATTGGGAAGTTCAGAAGATCATCAGGCAATAATTTTACATGGTATTCTGTGTAGAAAAGATCATAATTGATGATATTCTATTCACCCAGTCTGATTTAGAGCCTGGTCTTGTCCACTCTGTTCTAATGAGTCCTGCGCAGCTTGAGGGAAACAGAAGACACATACGTATTCCTTATCTTTCAGTGAAGGGGTCATAATATTTTGTAGCTTAAACCGTAAAAAAAATTGAGACACATTTGTAGGAAGAAAACAGAAACTGCTCTGTTTATTACAACCGTATCTAGCGGCTACTGGAGGTTACTAACAGAACCCCGGTTCTATGAACCAAGAGCAATTATTTATTTATTTTTATTTCAGTCGCAACCCATAGTTTGGGAAACGCTGCACTAGAAACTAATAGACAATATGGACACACAGATGTAAAGATTAAGAAAATATCACTATTTTATATGAATTTTTTTTTAAAGTTACCATAGATAAATTAACTGTCAATTACCAAAATGACTGACAAAATCTGATAACTTTGGTAAATGACCAGTAGTTTTGCAACCCTCGTTAAAACAAATCAGATCAAATACACTGATTCCTCGCACAAAAAGACTGAGAGCCTTAAAATGAGAAACTACATGTAGCCTACTGGCTTTATATGGGTTGTAATGTCAAGCTAAAAACCTTTAACGTTGTAACGACACAGCCTTCTTATCCTAAAACCAACAACAGGTAATCAGTGTGTCACTGCTTACACATGTTGACAGAACGAACACTTAAGGCCCTACTCCAATATGCCCTGTTGATTTAAGTGTTGAACTGTTTGTAGCCGACAGCCTGCCAGAGGAGTTTAAACAGAAATCCTGTAAAGCTTCCTGTTTCTGTTAAGTATTGAGCAATGTTCCATGTAAAGGCATCAGCATGCTTTAGTTCGCCTGGCGCCTAGCCGAGCTCGGCTAACCGAAACCAAACTAATGTGATCGCTTACTCCAATAAAAAAAAACCTTCGCTTGAAAAACTAGAAAAGAAGTGGCAATAGTACTGTTTGTCCATTTTGAGATGCCGAAGCCAGTATACACTTCCTCAATAAATCAGGATTAATTTAAGATAAAATTAATGACAGATTTCTTGAGTTGAGGTTTTTCTTAATCGTGCAATATTGCATCTGACTAGAATGTTTGGTGCAGTATTTCTCAAGTGAACAAAATGTGCATTCTGTAGACTGTAAAGGTCTAGACATGTCAACCTCGGAGTGTGACCAGCTGTTAAGAGATTGTAAAATATAATATATATAATATTCAGTGATGCGATGACAGAGTGGATTATATTGACATGTCCATGACTAAAACACACAGTTTGTAACCTAACACCCATATCCTGGTGCAATATAAACTGACAACATTTCAAACAGACCCAAGCTCAATTACTGTAGGACATTTTCAATGCATAGCACTTCTGTTGAACATATTAACTATGAATAAGTGAATGGTCAATAGAGAACCTTTATGGTAATTTTGATCTCTTATACACTCAAAAATGTAAAGAGGGAGAAGCGGTTAAACCATATACTTTGCAGGGGTTTTGAGTGTACTTTCTGAGGCTGGTGGTTTACCTGGGCCTGTAGCTCCAGGAAGGACAGCCTCTCCCTGACCTCATCACTCTGGTTCTGAGCCTGCAGCTGGACCCTGTCCTACCTCACATCGTAGTACCGCACCGCTGCCACCAACTCAGCTAGAAACACACACGGAGGGAGGAAGAGAATGGGAGGCAGGTGAGCGTGAGTGAAGGAAGCAACTTTACAGGAGGAAACCAGGGAGAATTTACAAAATTGGTTGAGCTCAGATTCCAGCATAAAGTTGATGAGTCTAGAATGAGTTGCTGAACAACAATAGATAGCAAGAGAGAGAGAAAGAGAGAGGAGTATAAGTTGATCTACATCCGGGCCCTACCATCGGTGCCATTTATACACAGTCGGACGGCGGCAGGAAAAAGCTGCTGCCACTTCCTCTTCATGGAGTGGTAGCGGACGTTGAGCTGCTCCTGCAGTAGGGGGCGCTCCAGAGAGGTGGAGCTGCAGGGGTACATCCCGAACAGGAAACGCCACACCTGGCCACGCTCCGAAGGGGATACACCACCTAGACACATACAGCACAGGTTGAGTCCAGATACTTTACAATGGCTTCTTTCCTCCTGTGTGTTCCTTTTCCTCACTGATGGGAAACAACTGGACAGGTGAGAGATGAAATGACATGTCCACTTGGTGTTCTGGACTGGTAGGTCTCTCTTTAGCTTTTCAACAGAATCGACTCAGGTTATAATGGTGAGACAAGGATTTTTGCATAATTTCACAGGAATGTGAAGACAAGAACTAAAATATAAAAGATAAGCTATTGGATCAATTGGCCACTGACTAGATATATATAAAAACATTTTGATTTTTTTATTTAACCTTTATTTAACTAGGCAAGTCAGTTAAGAACAAATTCTAATTTACAATGACAGCCTACACCGGCCAAACCCTAACAACGCTGGGCCAATTGTGCGCTGCCCTATGGAACTTCCAAACACGGACGGTTGTGATACAGCCTGGAATCGAACAGCGTCTGTAGTGACGCCTCTAGCACTGAGATGCAGTGCCTTAGACCTCTACGCCACGCGGGAGATAAAGTGGCTAATTTATTCCTTCTAGCTAATTTATCCCTAAACAAACTAGGATTTTCAAGGAATGAGTGGCTTATAATGGTTAGTGTGCAAAACAAGTCTTGATCCCCAGCGTGGAGACCTTTAGCCCCCTTCTTAGAGCTCTGACAGTGATCATTATATAATGTTTTTGCACCATAGTCAATGCAGCTAATGATATCGCACCAGAGGAGAGAAGGAATGTGCATCGATGAAAGGGGGGGGGGGGGGGGTTCCCCATGTTCCTGGTTACATTTTCTGATAAACCCAGTCACAGTAGTAACCCCTCTGTAGTAGTATACCATGTACCTAGCTCACAGAGCTCTACCTTGCGTGCAATGGAAGACTCATGATTTTCAGCACAATGAAGCCCTAGGGGTTCCTAAGTCAGTGGGGGGTTCAGTGTTTACAGTCAACACTATGCACCCTGAGTCCTACATCTTGGTCATATACTGTAGCCGTTTCCCCTAACCACTGATACATGGTCAGATATTTTGTCATCCCTAAATGGTTAAGGTTATGATTGGTAGTTGGATAATCTGATCCTTGAAAACATGCGAGTGAAGGCCCTGAGTGTACCGGTGACTGTAACTTACACACTGATGCAGATAGAAGCTAGAAAGTATACTGTCCCCAGCTATTCACCCATTCAGCTCAGGATCAGCTGTGTGTGGACTGTTGATGTCATTCCCACAAACCATGATTGATGGATTTCATGTGAATAATGATTTTTCCAACGTCTTGACTGGTAACTGTAAAACCAAACCATTGTCTGTTTCTAAAAGTCATTTTCGGAGTCTTTGCTTGAGGGGTCTCAGTGAGGTTTGATTTACATGGCTTTCTAGAGAATGGTTGAACTGTAGTGCAGTCAGCTAGCTCCCCAGGAAAACATCACTTGACTTCCTCTTGACTTGTAGATAGTGATAGAGCAATACCATTTATGGGAAACCCAGCACTGGGAAACAATTTAACTTTACTTAATTTAAACTTTATGATAGGCTCCAGCATACTGGCCCATAATGTTTAAATATGAAATAATTGTCAATCAATTAATATGTTTAATTATGAATTGCTGAATTGGCAGTGATTTATGCCCATAAATTTCTCTTTAGCATATCGTATCCCATCCTTACCATTCTTGAAAATGTGCATCAGCAGCCTGGACTCGTCCACTCTCCCTTCTACGTCCATAACGCCAGGTAACCCGAGAGGTGTCGTGGAAGGAGCAGGAGCGTTTACCAATGGTCCTTGGTACAACTGCTGGTTGCCAAACTCCGCCGTGACATGATTGGCAGGTGAACTTCTTTCCGTTGTTCCATTATTGCCCTTTGTTTTAATAAGGGGAGTCCCACATACCCCGAGTTCTTTGGCGGTACTTTCACGACCGGGAATATCGAGTGCAGGTGAGTGCGGTAGCCCGTTCTCCTGTAGAGTGTCCATGATGTATATTCTCACTAACGACACGAAGTGTAAAACACAAACATTCCTCCCCGTGAAACCGGTTTGAGTGCCCGCTACATTTGTTTGTTGCAAAATAAAAAGTTGTGTTTTACGTTCCTTTCACTTTTATGTGTATGCTGCGCTCCGACTTTCAATGGAATATCCTTCAATACACAGGAGTTAGGACATTTCCCAGTTCAGGCAGGAATCCGTGATGTGTAGGACTTCTATGCTCTGCCCACTTAAACCTCACGACCAAAGATCTTCCTGTGAGTCAGTCATATGACTGAACCTTACTGTTTTGTGTGTGTGTGAGGCCTACATTCGGGTTTTTATGTCGGGTTGAAAGCCGCAATTCTTCCGCTACATGAGCATTTTAACGCTACCTAGTGGTTTTTACGAGATAACTATTTCTACTGTATAGGGCTAGGCTACACATGGTCAATCTGGCATAAGCGTTTGAAAGTGAAACGCCTTCATTCATATTCTTGGCATTTTATAATGGACTAGGCCTACAGCTAACTAGTCTAAACTGCTCTTTTATCACCCTACACCCAAATATTTACATTTCCTCCCACACTATGAATGGAAGTGGTCTGTGAAATGCAAATTCAGTGCAATACTAAAAGTACAAACTAATGACTAACATAATGACCATACAATATGTTGGGCTTTTTTCCATTAATGAATTGATTAACTACTTAAACATTTTTTATTTAACCTTTAAATTGTCCAAATTACATATTTAAGAACTGATTGTGAGGCCTCCAAGCACTATGATGACCAACAGCTTCACTGCCAGAAAAGCATAAAAATAAAAGAGTTGCATCTCTGAAGTATTCTCCTCTTCTGCACCTTAAGAACGAAATCGTATTGAAAACATTAACTACAAAGGGAAGGACAACTGTCATCTATCTGTATGATAACTTGATACATTTTTGAGCAATACAATAGCAAGGGAATAAATGTGATATTTTTTTAACCTAATATGTGCATTTTCTTTGTTGTGTTACCTGGGATAACTGAGGTAAATATTAACCCATAAGGTGTGTGTGTAGCCTCGCTGATGAGGAGTCTTGTCCCATTGCCATGGTACTGCTTGTCCTTCCCATTGACGCAGCACTGCAGAGTGCAGAAGTAGTAGCCTATGTCATGCAGCTCTAACCAGATCATCAGGATGCTTGTATCTGTTGTGTTCAAGTCGTAGGTTTTCTGAAACCTCCCCTTGAATCGGGGCAAGTCACCCATCTCCCTCCACACCTTCCTCTGGCCATGTGTGGCCGTGTTGATGTACCACTCTGCCCTGCAGCCAGTGATCAGCTCCCCGCTGTCCGACAGGACACGGCATCCCATGGAGACTTTCTGGCCCAGTGTGCTGGTCACCACAGGGTCCTGGTCCACCCATACACGACAGAAAGCCTGATGAGGGACTGGACAATGGAATAGACAAATACTTGTGACAAATGTTCTCGTTATGGTATAATTAAGCAATAAGGACCAAGGGGGTGTGGTATATGGCCAATATGCCACGGTTAAGGGCTGTTCTTACGCACAACGCAATGCGGAGTGCCTGGACACAGCCCCCTTAGCCGTGGTATATTGGCCATATATCACAAACCCCTGAGGTGCCTTATTGCTATTATAAACTGGTTACCAACGTAATTAGAGCAGTAAAAATACATGTTTTATCATACTCGTGGTATACGATCTGATACACCACGGCTGTCAGCCAATCAGCATTCAGGGCTTGAACAACCCATTTTGTAAATAACTATACTTCTGTCAAGAGGATGACTTTCTTTGCCATCAAGACAAAAGAGAGTATACAATAGTGAAACTAGATGCACCTGTTTAGATCTCTCCTATAGTTAACATTGGGGTTTGTGTCTGCCAACTGCAAAAAACTAAATTAAAACCCAAACAAGATAAAACCATTACCTTCTTGTTCCTTACAGCAACAAGAAGAGCCAAATAATTAGCATGTTGTATTATACCTAAAGTCAGATTTTATGGGTTGAATAGTGGAAGAATTTCATCCAGACAAGAGATTCAAAGAAGAAATTGACTACATTTGTCATTAAAGTCTTACCTTATGCCCCCAAATAGTACCGCAACAATTACAATAACCAACTTTACTTCCTTAACTTCCATTTCCTGTTGCTCTAGCTACACTGTTGAGGTAAAAAAAATATATATATAGATGAGTCAAACCCACTGTGGTTTCCAATGTAGGTTTTTGTGAGCAAATGTCAGTTGGTTGTGGATATCAGAAATATTTAATGTTTAAATCATTGACCTTGCAAAGGCCTAAAGAATAAAAAGTGGTTTTGTTTTTCTACTTTAAAAGTTCCAGAGAGGGGTGAGAGAAAGACAGAGAGGGGTGAGAGAAAGACAGAGAGGGGTGAAATATAGAGGGGTGAGAGAAAGACAGAGAGGGGTGGGAGAAAGACAGAAGGGGGTGAGAGAAAGACAGAAAGGGGTGAGAGAAAGACAGAGAGGGGTGAGAGAAAGACAGAGAGGGGTGAGCGATAAAGAGGTGAGAGAAAGACAAAGGCGTGAGAGATCGAGACAGGGATGAGAGAAAGGCAGAGAGAATATATGAGAAATGTTTTCTGCGTTCCTGATCATGCATCAGTTACACTCATACTCACTACCCCACAATCCCCACCCCGTGGCAGCCCCTCTCTAACATAATACCTAGCTAATACCTAATACCATGTTTTTCAGCATGACAAAATCTCTTCGGCAACCACAGGTTAGAGATGATTGTGTTTACAGTCCAAAACTGTATACCCTGGGTCATATCTCTCTTTCTCATATCTCCCTTACTGATAGAGTGAGAGAGAGAAAAACATCTGGGTCCTTGACAGTTGTGGGAATGTACATTTTTAGTTACCCATGGGTTCTGGGATCGAAGCCATAAGTTTCCTGACCGGTAAAATGTTATGTTTTTTAAACGTTCTGAGAACAGACGTGAAAATTTAGCCTGTTCTGGGAATGTTCATTTTTAGGGTACAGGGAGGTTCTGAGAACATTTCATCATGGAACCCTAAAAGATTTCCTGGGACATTTTATTAACATTCTGAGATCAAAAATGATAGGCTATTTGAAGGTAATTAAATAACATTCTGAGAACATTTTCAATAACACTGTTGGCTTAGTTTGGGTTAACTGTTTTGAACCCATGGAAATTCATTTGTTTAGGCATTTATTATTGTTGTGGCAAGGCATCGGTGAGATTCAAACCTATGATCTTCTGTTTTCTATTCATGGATTAGTCCACTGCGCCAACAGGATGTACAAACAGGCCCAATTTAAAAAATGTATTGTGGTTTTTATGGAAAGTTATCTTAATGTTCTGAGAACATGACGTTAAATAGAACCATGAGGAAAACCTGCAGAAAACATGCTGAAGTACTGAAACTCCCACCTAAGAAACATACGGTTCTCAAAATGTAATGTGCCATCTGGGTATCCTGCACCGTTCCCAGAATGTTGTGTTCAAAATAACCATAGGACAACCACACTCTCACCAAGCTCTAAGAAGGGGCAGCAGGCAGCCTAGTGGTTAGAGCGTTGGACTAGTAACCGAAAGGTTGCAAGATCAAATCCCCATGCTGACAAGGTCAAATCTGTCATTCTGCCTCTAAACAAGGGTAGTTAACATAGGCTGTCATTGAAAATAATAATTTGTTCTTAACTGACTTGCCTAGTTAAATAAAGGTAAAAGAAGAAACAATATGGTTCTCAGAACATTATGTGCTAGCTGTGTCTCAAGTAATTAGCCAACTTTCAGTTTTCACATTTACACTAAACTTCCTCAATTTGTATTGTTCAACCGCCATCATTGTTAAGTAACAGGAAATATACATGCAATACTTTTGACACCACTCTCGTTATAACTGCTTGTCACTCATTTTATTGGAAGCAGTTGGCTTTTAAGACATGTGCCGGTGCCATGGTCACTGCTGGTGTTTTCCTTGGACCTGTAGCCTCATGTTTTGGCACCTCTTTTCACAACACAGTGAGTATCCTCCGTAGATTTGAGTTTTTATTTTGTTGTTGCTGAACCAACATTATTTCCCAGTGCTTTACAGTCTGTGCTATGCTTGTTGGTCAGTGGTAATGTTGTATTTGGTTTGACACAATTATGATGGGAGCGCCATCTGACACCAGGTATCTTTAACACAACATAAACGATATTAGGAATCCGATGCGTCATTAGTTAGAGTTAACTTTCAAATCTCTCTGTTGGACCAGATGAGCCCATTGATGTGGATTGTGATGATGCTCATTTTGTCTCAGGCCTCTGGCACTAGTGGTATGTGAATCATTTTTACGTCAATATGCACTCAGTGTTTTCTTATGTTATGTCTAAACAACATGAACTGAATAATACTTTTGTCGTTAATTCAAACACAGGTGTGGTTTGGAAAGCTGATTACCCGAAAGTTGTTTTTACCAAATTGGGAGAAGATGTGACCATACCATGCAATGTTACCTATCCCCGGTCCCAATCTAAAGGGCCTATCCAAGCATACTGGAAACGCCAGGGAAATACTCAACTAAACATCAATGATAACGACAGGAATGAATTCCTCTATCACCCCAACAACACATTCGTCATCAAGAGTTTTCAAACCAGGACCAACCTGATAGGAAATATCACCAAGGGAAACTGCTCCCTGAAGATCAATATAATTCAACATGGCGACATTGGGCACTACTACTTGAGAATTGCCACTGGAGCCGACAACTATAGTTTTAAAATAGATCTTGTCTCCATTCAAATATCTGGTAAGCAGTAGAGGATGTAAAGTGCCTTTGTTCAGTGCAGTGTGTCATTCCTTTGATTTGGAGGAAACTAATCCCTACTGTATTTTTTTCCATTCAGGAACCTCCGGGACTATTTCAACCATACCAAAGGACATGTCAAACACAGGTGAAATACTCAGCTTAGAATTATCACGTACACACCGAATTTAAAATGTTGCTCTGAATCAGATATTGGTTTACTTTAGAAATGACTAGTGGACCTGACACAGTTGATAACAGCAATAACAATGTCTTTGTCTTCTCAGTTGATTCCACAACTACAGTCCCACTAGCCACCACAGAATGTAAGTAGACTCTAGTAGACACTGCTATATCTACAGTGCCTTCAGGAAGTATTCATACCCTTTGACTTATTCCACATGTTGTTGTGTTACAGCCTGAATTCAAAATGGATTCAATATTTTTTTCTCTCTCACCTATTTACACCACAGGAGGTTGGTGGCACCTTAATTTGGGAGCACAGGCTCGTGGTAATGACTGAAGCAGAATTAGTGGAATGGTATCAAACACATGGTTTCCATGTGTTTGATGCCATTCCATTTACTCCGTTCCAGCCATTATAATGAGCCATCCTCCCCTCAGCAGCCTCCACTGATCTACATAAAATACCCCATAGTGAGAAAGATAAAACATGTTTTTAGAAACGATTGAAAATTAAATAATGAAATAGCTTATTTACGTAAGTATTCACAACCCTGAGTCAATACATGTTATAATCAGCTTTGGCAGTGATTACAGCTGTGAGTCTTCCTGGGTAAGTCTCTAAGAGCTTTGCACACTTGAATTGTACAATATTTGCACATAGTTTTTTTTTATTCTTCAAGTACTGTCAAGTTGGTTGTTGATCATTGCTCTTGAAGCTAGGTGGCACTATTTGTATTTTTGGAAAAATAACATTCCCAAAGTAAACGGCCTATTTCTCAGCACCAAATGCCAGAATATGCATGTAATTGACAGCTTAGGATAGAAAACGCTCTAAAGTTTCCAAAACTGTAAAAATATTGTCTGTGAGTATAACATAACTGATATTGCAGGCGAAAGCCTGAGAAAAATCCAATCAGGAAGTGACTCTTATTTTGAAAGCTCTGTGTTCCTATGCATCCCCATTGACCATTGAAAGGGATATCAACCAGATTCCTTTTTCTATGGCTTCCCTAAGGTGTCTACAGCCTTTAGACATAGTTTCAGGCCTTTATTTTGAAGAATGAGCGTGAACGACCACATTACGTAAGTGGTCAGGTGGGGGCTCTCAGAGTGATTTTTGCGCAAAAGAGAGAGGCGGCCATTGTTCCTCCCAGTCCTAGTGAAAAGCCAACTGTCCCGGTTGATATATTATCGACTAGATATTTGAAAAACACCTTGAGGATTGATTATAACAAACGTTTGCCATGTTTCTGTCGATATTATGGATATAATTTGGAATTTTTGTCTGTGTTGTCGTGACCGCTATTTCCGGTGGATTCCTGGGCATAACGCACCAAACTAACGGAGGTATTTGGATATAAAAAAGATCTTTATGGAAAAAAGGAACATTTGCTGTCTAACTGGGAGTCTTGTGAGGGAAAACATTCGAAGATCATCAAAGGTAAACGGTTAATTTGATTGCTTTTCTGATTTTCGTGACCAAGCTTCCTGATGCTAAGTGTACATAATGCTATGTTAGGCTATCGATAAACTTACACAAACGTTTGTATTGCTTTCGCTGTAAGCATCATTTCAAAATCTGAGACGACAGGGTGATTAACAAAAGGCTAAGCTGTGTTTCGCTATATTTCACTTGTGATTTCATGAGTATTAATATTTTCTAGTAATATTTTTTTACTGTTGCGCTATTCTATTCAGCGTTGCTGATGACACATATACTGGATCCGGGATGAGTAGTTCTAAGAGGTTTTTAACAGACATTTTCAAGTCTTGCCATAGATTTTGGTAAGCAACTCCAGTGTAGATTTGGCCTTGTGTTTTAGGTTATTGTCCTGCTGAAAGGTGAATTTGTCTTCCCGTGTCTGTTGGAAAACAGACTGAACCAGGATTTCTTCTAGGATTTTGCCTGTGCTTATCTCCATTCCATTTATTTTTATTTAAAAAAAAAACTCCATAGACATTGCTCCATAGACATTGACAAGTATACCCATAACATGATGCATCCACCACCATGCTTGAACGTATGAAGAGTGGTACTCGGATTTGTGTTAGATTTGCCCAAAACATAATGTTTTGTATTCGGGACATAAATGTAACAAAAATAATAATAATTTGCCAACAGGATGCATGCTTTGGAATATTTTTATTCCATACATACTTCCTTCTTTTCACTCTGTCAGTTAGGTTAGTATTGTGGAGTAACTACAATGTTGTTGATCCATCCTCAGTTTTCTCATATCACAATCATTAAATTCTGTAATTGAAATCACTGTGTGGCCCATACATTTTCCATAGGCTTGAGGTCAGGGTTTTGTGATGGCCACTCCAATACCTTGACTTTGTTGTCCTTAATCCATTTTGCCACAACTTTGGAAGTATGCTTGGGGTCATTGTCCATTTGGAAGACCCATTTGCAACCAAGCTTTAACTTCCGGACTGATGTCTTGAGATGTTGCTTCAATATATCAACATAATTTTCCATCTTTTTGATGCCATCTATTTTGTGAAGTGCACCAGTCCCTCCTGCAGCAAAGCACCCCCACAACATGATGCTGCCACCCCCGTGCTTCACGTTGGGATGGTGTTCTTCGGCTTGCAAGCCTCCCCCTTTTTCTCCAAACATAACAATGGTCATTATGGCCAAACAGTTCTATTTTTGTTTAATCAGACCAGAGGACATTTCTCCAAAAAGTACGTTCTTTGTCCCAGTGTGCATTTTCAAACCGTAGTCTGGCTTTTTTATGGCAGTTTTGGAGCAGTGGCTTCTTCCTTGCTGAGCTGCCTTTCAGGTTATGTCGATATAGGACTCGTTTTACAGTGGATATAGATACTTTTGCTTTTGTTTCCTCCAGCATCTTCACACGGTCCTTTGCTGTTGTTCTGGGACTGATTTGCACTTTTCGCACCAAAGTACATTCATCTCTAGGAGACAGAACGCGTCTCCTTCCTGAGCAGTATGACGGCTGCGTGGTCCCATGGTGTTTATAGTTGCGTACTATTGTTTGTACAGATGAACGTGTTACCTTCAGTCGTTTGGAAATTGCTTCCAATGATGAACCAGACTTGGAGCTCTACAATTTTCTTTCTGAGGTTTTGGCTGATTTCTTTTGATTTTCCCATGATGTCAAGCAAAGAGTCACTGAGTTTGAAGGTAGGCCTTGAAATACATCCACAGGTACACCTCCAATTGCTCAAATTATGTCAGTTAGCCTATCAGAAGCTTCTAAAGCCATGACATAATTTTCTGGAATTTTCCAAGCTGTTTAAATGCACAGTCAACTTTGTGTGTGTAAACTTCTCACCCACTGGAATTGTGATACAGTGAGTTGTAAGTGAAATAATCTGTCTGTAAACAATTGTTGGAAAAATTACTTGTGTCGTGCACAATGTAGATGTCCTGACCGACTTGCCAAAACTATAGTTTGTTAACAAGGAATGTCTGGAGTGGTTGAAAAACAAGTTTTAATGACTGCAACCTAAGTGTATTCCTCAGTCCTAATCAGAATGTTTTTCACAGACGCGCTATCCACGGCCACATATATTGCCACCACGGTCCCAGTGGTTGCAGTTCTACTGGTTGCTGTATTGGGGATTGTTTGGTTCTTCATGTACAGGAAAAGGTGGGTCCGGTTGATGGGTGTCCCCAGAGGGATGCACTCCAGCTTGACTGACATTGATCCATTTCTATAGCAACATCTTGTCCTCTGCCTTATATTAGTCACTGCAGATACATTTTAAAGACATTTTTTTCACATTCACTAAAATAACTGAATTGATTTAATAGGTCCAGGGGTGTCACTAAGCAAGAGTCTGGATATTATGCTAATTTCACCATGACAACTCCAACGACCAAACCTGAAAGGTATGCTTAAAACTATGAAACATCCTTCAGTAAATTGCTAGTTTGACATATTTTGTTTTTTCTTCTGAATATTACTCTAAAATGTGTTCTTTGAGTTGACCTACAGTGTCAGTGAGATACTTGTCTTCCCCTATCTCCACAGAGTCAAAACTACAAAGAAGAAAGATGACACCCAAGTTCCTCCTCCAAAGGTCATTGATGAGCCCGTCTATGGCAACGTCCAGGTACATTACAGCACCCTGAGCAGATCTGTACTCTTTATAGTGATATCAACAGTCTAAATGTACTAAGTCATCATCTTTGGACATTATGGTCTTTACCTACTGGGCACACACTGGTTGACTCAACGTTGTTTCCATGTCATTTCAATGACATGACATTGAAGCAACGTGAAATAGACGTTGAGTTGACATCTGTGGCCAGTGGGTACTATATATGTTTACCATGTTGGCCATTTAGTGTTGTGCGCATAGCTTGATGATAGGGAAAGGGTTAACTTCCCTGCCTGATTTCTCCATTTCTCTTTACAGGGTCCAGACGATCCGATGGACAGTATGGATCAAATGGACAGTGTATATGCAAATGTAGATCATACAAAACAGTGATGAGGCTGCATCTCAGATATCAGCACTGCTTAATAATGCGAATGTGTGTGTGTGTGTGTTTTTATCTTGATTGTTTTCTTGTCAAAAGGCAGCTTACAGTGTCAGCCCTCATTTCTAGTATCCTGTTTGACTTTCACTTGGTTAGACAATAATATGTGCAGTTTGTTTGTTAAATGTAATATACATAATTCAGTATGTAACTATTTTTTAAAGGACTGGCTTTCAAATAAACATACTTACTGAGATGATATGCTACCGGTTGTTTGATTCAATCTATGTCAAAACATTTCACAAAAGCAGCTCACACAGTCCCATATTGAAAAGCATTCACAACTAAACGTAACATTTGTGCTGAGTTGGACAGAAACAATATATTGCCAGATTTATTTATTTTTTTAGACAAAGGCTTTCTGGGTAGTCATGAGTGAGTGAAGTCATACACACGAGATTCACTTGTCAAAGTGAATACATTTTTTGAGTTTTGATTGGTAGAGTTTTAAGTTTTATATGTTGCGTATGTGAACAAAAAGTATATAATAAGAAACTTTGCAGACAATAACTGCCACTGTTAGCTTTTTTTTCAGAGGGGATGCATATATAGGCCTTGATTTTGGTACTCAAATGCAAAGTCTCAGGGTAAGAGTGGGTGAAACTGTCATGTACTGTCATGTTGTCTTGTCTCTGTCCTTTCCCTTCACCCTGTCTCCCTCTGCTGGTCGTGTTAGGTTACCTTTTCTCCCCCGCTTTCCCCCAGCTGTCCCTTGTCTCCTCTAACTACCCATTCACCCCGTTCCCCACCTGTTCCCTTTTTTCCCTCTGATTAGGTCCCTATATCTCTCTCTGTTTCTGCTCCTGTCCTTGTCGGATTCTTGTTTGTTTGTGTCATTCATGCCTGAACCAGACTGTCGTCATGTTTGCTGTAACCTTGTCCTGTCCTGTCGGAATCTGCCGGTCCATCTGAGCCTACCCATGTTTGGTAATTAAAGAAGCTCTGTTTAAGTTGATTCGCTTTTGGGTCCTCATTCACGCACCGTAACAGAAACTCTGGCATATTACTGGACATGAACTAAGGAAACACAGAAAAGGTACCTCTGCGTTCTAATTTTTTTGGTTCAAACTCATACATTGTCTTCTGTGTTTGAGAGTGATTGAGAGCTTTTCCAATTGCTTTGGTTTTAGGATTTCATCTCTGGCATCGGTTTTAACACATTCCCTCTCTTTTCTTCCACAGTCACCTGTGATGGAGATCAAACTGCTGTTTCATATTTTGCTGTTATACGGTATCTCCTTAAAACCTCTTAAGGATCGGACTCTTTTTTTTCCAATTTTTATCTAAAATGACGTACCCAAATCTAACTGCCTGTAGCTCAGGACCTGAAGCAAGGATATGCATATTCTTGATACTGTTTGAAAGGAAACACTTTGAAGTTTGTGGAAATGTAAAATTAATGTAGGAGAATATGACATGTTAGATCTGGTAAAAGATACTATTATCATTATTATTATACATTTTTTCATAATCTTTGAAATGCAAGCAAAAGGCCAGAATGTATTATTCCAGTTTAAGCACAATTTTGGCCACTAAATGGCAGCAGTGTATGTGCAAAGTTTTAGACTGATCCAATGAACCATTGCATTTATGTTCAAAATGTTGTATCAAGTCTGCCCAAACGTACCTAATTGGTTTATTAATACATTTTTAAGTTCATAACTGTGCACTCTCCTCAAACAATAGCATGTTATTCTGTGCAGTTAGATGAACAAGAATTTAAGCTTTCTGCCCATATCAGATATGTCTGTCCTTGTCACACCCTGATCTTTTCACCTGTCCTTGTGCCTGTCTCCACCCCACTCCAGGTGTCACCCATCTTCCCTGCTATCCCCTGTGTTTTTATACCTGTGTCGTCTGTCTGTCTGTGCCAGTTCGCCTTGTTTGCCAAGTCAACCAGCGTTTTTCTCTGAGCTCCTGTTTTTCCCATTCTGTGTTTTTCTCTCGTCCTCATGGTTCTGAATTTATTGAAAATAAATCATCAAAATAATTTATTTTAACTCTTGATTGACTTGAGGCCAATGACTGCTCCAGTAATCCATGGGGTCCAGTCTCAGGTCAGCAGACGTCCCATGTATCCTGTACATTCAGGTACCCTCCCACATGGACACACATCACAGACTATGGAGGCTTCTGATAAACCCTCTCCTGGTGGGGGAAGGTCAACTGAATCTACAACCTACAGGAGAACACCAGGTGGCCCCAGAGTTTGCACCCAGATCCTGGGAGACCTGAACAAGGGAAACTGCATCCTGAGTATTGATAATGTTCAGCGCGATGACGTTTTACCGTTCTGTTTCAGGACTGACATGCCAGAGTACAACCAGTTCTCCTATGTTAGTAACATGGTTTGCATCAATGTGAAAGCTGGGTAGGCCAATGTTAATTTGGTTGAGGATTTTTTGGCTATCTATATCCTGTTGAATTGTTGAATGTGGCTTATTAAATGTGCCTTTCAAAAGACCATATATCAGTCTTTGACTAACTGTTCAATGAATGCTTTTCTTCCGTGTCATGCTGTCCAATCCCCCCTTTCTGTCAGTGAGGGAGGAGGTGAAGGAGGGGGAGGAGGTATCCGTCTCCTGCTCTGTGTCTCACTCCTGCCCATCTGATCCCCCTCTCCTCACCTGGAGCCACTCTGGAACACCCAGCATCCAACCACAGCAGCATACCAAGGGCCAGTGGGAGGTGACATCATCCATGACCTTTACCCCCGCCATCACTGGTAACAACCAACCTCTGGACAGTGAACCGCTCAAAGACTCATTGTCAAATGTCACTCTCTATGTCAAAGTCCTATATAGTACAAATGAGAGTGGTTATATTTCCTGACAATGTTGCTCCAAACCAAGTGGCGTGGCAGCTTTTGGGCTGAACAAACAAACTCATGATTGTTGTTTGTGGGAAAGAATGACCCAGTCAGTGGCTCATCTGCGTTGTCAGTGGCGATTTTAGCATGTACATCTTGGTGGGGCAAACAAACAAAACATTTTTTTTTAGGATGCATGCCAGCAAAGCCTCTACACAACACAAAACCCCTAAACATTAGATTAATTGCACTATAATGGTGACAAACGGTGCCCACAAGCTTTTAGGGCCTACATAAAGCTGCCCCAACAGCAGAGTTCCAAAAGCAGTCCACAAACCTTACCACTGCTACACCTGGCTATCAGCGGAGCCTTGTCTGGCAGCGAAACAGTTAATTCAGCCTTATTTACTGCCTTAAAAAAACATAGCTGATATGGTTGACTTAAACAAATGTGGTTTCTACTGACAATTGAGATGTACAAACTATGGCAAGCGGATAAGAGGCAATCCGTAATTTCGAATAAGACATTAATGAGCGAGCTAGGTCGAACGTAGTCAATATGGCTATTTGTTCAGCCCTTTTGAAATGTACAGCGACAGAAATCAGAACATGGGCCGTTCTTACAGTGTTCTCCCTAAGTCAGAACCGTAGGATAAATAAATGGGGCATATAAGTAGACAATGAAATCTCTTACAATATT